>NW_003852627.1:447425-448438 GCF_000181295.1 Otolemur garnettii
GTGAATCAGTCCCCTATGCAGATACCTGGGACCCAGGACGAAAGCCTTCCAGGCAGAGGGAACAGCCCATGTAAAGGCTCACCCCCCAAGCTTTGTGGATTTTTGGAATAGCTTCCAGGTACTGACATACTGGTGCCTTGCAGAACACCTAACTATTTCCTGTATGGTAGAGATCTGGGATTTTATCTCTGGAATAAAGGGCTGGAAAAATGCACTTACTCTGTGAGCCCTCTGCTGGTACTGTGGGAACAGACCATGCCTCGTCTGCCTACACTGCTGAGAACCAGACTCTTACCACACAGGCAAGCCCCTTGCAGGCTTAACTGTGCGGTGATACTTTAGGGTATCAATGGCCAACCCTGGCTGTATGTTAGATCACTTGGGAAGCCCTGGAAATACCAATACCTGGTCATAGGCCTGGGCAATAGGACTTTTAAAATGCCCTTTAGGTGATTCTAGAAATGGAGCCAGGAACCTATTCCTCAAGCAGAAGATTGGCCCAGAAACACAAAGTCCACAGAAGCATATGTTACTCTGCTGTCTTTCAGAATTTATTTCAGAAATTCTCAGCCCGCTTGCATCTCAGAATTGGTTTTGAGCATGTCAAAAAGATAGATTCTAGAAACCTACCCCAAACATGCTCAATCAGAATTGCCAGAAGTGAAGCTTGTTCATGTCATCCCTTATAACTAGCTTAATATAGGCGGCTATTTGAGTGAACTTTTTGGTAGAAACAGGCTCTTGCTCTATTACCCAGGCTGGTCTCAAACCCCTGGCTTCAAGTGATCCTCTTTTGCTGGCCTCCCAAAGTACTGGGATTACAGGCATGAGCCACTGTGTCAGCCTCATTACTACCTCTTAAGGTCTTTATTTTTAAGGCACAGACCATGTATCTTTGGGAGGAAAGGATTCTACACTGATAACCCGAAAGGTACAGAAGGGAACCAAGAGCCATATGTAATTGCTATTATACAAGTGCCTTTTTTTCCTTTCCTTTTTTTTTTTTTTTTTTT
>NW_003852627.1:448701-450588 GCF_000181295.1 Otolemur garnettii
TTTTTTTTTTTTGAGAATGCCCTGGCATCATAGCTCACAGCATCCTCTTGGGCTCAAGCGATTCTCTTGCCTCAGCCTCCTGAGTAGCTGGGACTATAGGCACCTACCACAATGCCTGGCTAATGTTTTGGGGTTTTTTTCTTTGAGACAGGGTCTTGCTCTTGCTCAGGCTAGTCTCAAACTCCTGAGCTCAGATAATCCACCTGCCTCAGCTGAGCCACACACTGCACCTGGCCCCAACAATTGCCTCATCTACATAAGTGAACCTTCACCACAGCTTTTTGAGCATAGTAATATCCTGTTACACAGAGGGGAAACTAAAGCAGGGTGGTGAATCAGTCCCCTACGCAGATACCTGGGACCCAGGACGAAAGCCTTCCAGGCAGAGGGAACAGCCCATGTAAAGGCTCACCCCCCAAGCTTTGGGCCACACCATCAATGCAGGCCTAGAGGGTGCTCCTGCATACACAGCCCTTCTGGCTAGAAAACCACACCATGGACAATGGACACCCAAAGAACATCTGAGGGCCCCACACACTCACTCAACAGACCACCTTCTCCAGCTGGCAGGAATTAACATGCAGTGAAAATTTAACCACTTAAACTGATAAAACAAATCTGTACACCTATGCCCTTTCCTTTACATCTTCAACAGAAAAAGAATACCATGTAAAAAGAGCTGTTTCGTCCTGCTCTTAAAAACTCCCAAACTTTCTTTCACTGCTCTCTTCTTTCTTTTTAAAAGGCTTCCCATAGTGATCAGGAGGCTCCTCTTAGCAAATGCATGAAGCTCTTGTCCAGCACAGAAGCAGACACTTATGGTTACCTGCACCTGAGATGCGCTCTGCCCTCCCTCCTACTTAGTCCTCAGGTCTCTGATTAAATATGTCCCCCCAGAGTCTTTCATGCCTCTTCCAACACGTGTCACCATCTATAATTACATGCATTTATTTCTTTAATGTTTGTTCTTCCTCCCTGTGCTGACCCAAGGTCTCCACTGTAAGCTCCACAAAGATAAACCTTGCCTTTTATGAACCCGTTATTAACTAAGCAGTGTCTGGCACAGGCAGATACTCGAGAAGTTCAGGTGAAATGAATTAGAATGATTTGGAAGCCTGCACCAACAAAAATCTCGAATTACAAGCTGCACTTGCTTCTCAGAAATGGAATAAAAATTACCTTGATTATAAGTCACTTTTCTCAAAATGTCATCTTCAGTCTCCACAGAGGAAGGATATCACAATATATACTCTTTGATATTTATCATATTCTTTGTAACAATGAAAAAATGGGAATGAACTAAATACTCAAGGTTAAAAGCACCAGCTACATCCACTTACTGGAATATTCTGCAATTCAGGATATGAGGTAGCCTTGTGTTATAAGATGAAGCAAAACCCTGGCCAGAGGCAGTGGCTCACAACTATAATCCTAAGATTTTGAGAGGCTAAGGAAGGTTGACACCTTGAGCTCAGGAGTTCGAGACCTGCCTGACCAAGAACAAGACCCCGTTTCTCCTAAAAATAGAAAAATTAGCCAGGTGTAGTGGCACACACCCGTAGTCCCAGCTACTAGGGAGGCTGAAGCAAGAGAATCACTTAAGCCCAAGAGTAAGAGGTTGCTGTGAGCTGTGACGCCACAACACTTTACCCAGGGAGAGAATGAGACTCTATCTCAGTAAGGAAAAAAAAAAGATGAAGCAAAACCTAAATAGTATCAGGTACAGTATAATATGTGTGAAATGAAATGCCTGGCTCGGCGCCTATAGCTCAACCAGCTAAGGCACCAGCCACGTACACCTAAGGTGGCAGGTTCCAATCCCCAGCCCGGACCCGCCAAACAACAATGACGGCTGCAACCAAAAAATAGCCGGGCGTTGTGGCGGGC
>NW_003852627.1:452340-455090 GCF_000181295.1 Otolemur garnettii
TACCCAGGGGGACAGCTTGAGGCTCTGTCTCAAAAAAAAAAAAAATGGTTAAATGGATAAACTTATTATGTATATTTTACTACAATTAAAAAAACTGGAATAAAAAATTTAGTTACTGACTTTTGAGTAGCAAAATAACAAAGATCATATCTTCCTCTCTGTTCACCATGACAAACTGTAGAATAAACATGTTACTAACTATAGGGGGCACTGCACATATCTGGGGTGTCTTTTTTTTTTTTTTTTTTTTGAGACAAGCTCACTCTGAAGCCCTGGGTAGAGTACCATCGTGTCACAGCTCACAGCAATCACAAACTCTTGGGCTCAAGTGACCCTCTTGCCCCAGCTTCCTGAGTAGCTGGGACTACAGGTGTGAGCCACTATACTCAGCTTGGTTTTATTTTATATAATAATGTACCAGCATACAGTCCATCTGGCTTTATTTATTTGTAGAGGCTTAGGGTCTTACTCTGCCACCCAGGTTGGAATGCCTAGGCTCAGGCAATCTTCCAGCCTCAGCAAAGCCTTCCAACATGAAACCTCCTAAATTTCTGGGTAGTGAATAAAATCTTGGCTGGGTGTTACGCGCCCTTGAACGACATTCCTGCATCCTGTTGGGATGAGATGGCCCCCATCTCAGCTTTATCCTAGTCCCTTCTGGGGCTAGGGATAGGACAGGACACAGTACAGGGCTCTGGAAATCCCCGTGGACTGCTTAGAAACATATAACCACACAATAACCTCTGAGCAAATGCATATTTGCTCTGGGTAGCTGAGCTTGCAACACACTTGACATTTATTTTTGATTCTCATACCCATCCTGTGAGACAGCCCTTTCCACTTTACAGATGTGAAAACCTAGGTTCAGTCATCCTCAGTAACCTGCCCCAGGACAGGGGGCTGAAGAGCTGACAAATCTTACACCATGCCCCCCCACCACACTTCTGTCTTCCAATTTCACATCAGTGAACAGTCTGGGTGGTTTTGGCAAAGCTTCTTCTAAGAACTGGCTCTTAGAAGAAACTTCTGGCCATTATCTGACTGAATGTCATATACAAGCACAGTAGGAATTTGCATGAGAAGTCTTTTCCCTAAACCTGATTACCAGCTCTGCCTCATAAATTGCTTCATCCATGAAAACAAGTTCCTAGGCGCCATGGCCAACTTTCCAGGAATTTGATCTCCTCCTTTAGCCTAGCCCATACCCTTGGCCTCCCTGTCAAGAGATCCAAGTGGCCCAGAGCAACCAAGAGGCCCAGCTTCCAGTAGTTCACCTGGACCTGCCCAGCAAACCAAACACCTTTGTGAAACGCTCTGTGTCCAGGATCCGTCCATAGCGCAGAGTGAGGTAGAATGTCTGCTTCCCATTGTACTGCTTGATACGCACGAATAGATCCTGTGACCATTCCTCAGTGTCTGTCAGGGGTATCACTTCAGCCACAAGACAGTACGTATCCCGCCGCCAGCCCCAGAAGTTCAGGTGAGCTACTCGCAGTATGGTGCCAGAATCGTTCACATACAGGATGCCCACTAGTCTCCGGAAGAAATAGCTCATCCAGCACAGCATGGCCAGGGCAAAGCTAGCCAATCCACTCATGAAGCACAGAGAGTTGAAAGTTATGAGGCCCTGGGAGTACAAGTAGAAGCCCGGTGGCCAGGCCACCACTGTCAGGGCAGTCTGTGCCACCTTTAGCCGAGACAAGAACCCAAAGGCCCTGATGGCATCAAAACGGTAGACCATGTGGAATTTCTCAGTCTCTGTGCCTGGTGGTTTGTCCTTTGAGGTGGGCGACCTGCTCCCTACCCACCTCTTGGAATGCTCTTGCCTACTGAAGTACCAGAGCCCATGGAGAGGCCTTCCCCATGCAGCTGGTCCTGGCCCCTGCAACCTCAGCACAGTTCGCAGGAGGGCAGCCTAGAAGGGAGACAAGAGACCATTTTTCTAATGGAACTCAAGCATGCCAATCACACAAAGAACATCTGCAAAGCACTGCACCCAGAGGGTTCCCCCAATCCTTCAACTTTACCATTTAGGCAACTAAGCCCATACTGGATAAGAAATCACAGCTAGTGAGTGTAGCACAGTCTGGCTTTCAAACTGGTCCTCTTTCCTCTAGGCCAGTAGTTCTCAACCTCCCTAATGCTGGCCCTGTAATACAGTTCCTGTGGGTGCTTACCCACAGGCTGAGAACCGTTGTTCTAGGTAGTTTCAAGTAAGTATAGGAAAGAAGGTGCAGTCTTCACTCAACAAATACCTAGGGAGGGCCTACTCTGGGCTGGACACTAGATCCACAAGGCTGAGTGGCATAGGAACAAGCAAAAAACTAAATAATCAATGTTCTAGTGCAAAACTCGAGCAACAAATCCATGAAATATTTTCCGCAACAAAGTTCCAATTTTTTGTCTGGTTTATGAGTTATCTTGGATGCTTGAGAGAACTGCTGTTTGTTCTTAGCCTCATTTGGGGAATGAGGAACAGCAGAAGAGGAGTTAGGCAGGGAGGCTCCAACTTCTAGCACAGGGATTTTATTAGGTGAGTAGTGCCATGGAAAAAACTCTGGGCTTTGGAGCTACAGATGGGTTCCAACCTTGGCTCTAACGATCACTAGCTGTGGATCCTTGTTACTGCATCTCTCTGAGCCTCAGTTTCCCCGCCTTTCAAAATGGAGACTCAAGGCTCGGCGCCTGTGGCTCAAGCGGCTAAGGCGCCAGCCACATACACCTAAGGTGGCGGGTTCGAATCCCCACCC
>NW_003852627.1:455303-459535 GCF_000181295.1 Otolemur garnettii
AAAAAAAAAAAAAAAAGGAAACTCAAAAGATACTGAACGAGACGATGGTTTTAAAGTCCTCAACTTAGGCCGGGCGCGATGCCTCACGCCTGTCATCCCAGTAGTCTGGGAGGCCGGGGCGAGAGGATTACCTGAGCCCAAGAGTTTGAGGTTGCCGTGAGCTGTGACGCCACAGCACTGTACCGAGGGCGACAAAGTGAGACTCCGTCTGAAAAAATATATAAAAATAAATAAAAGCCCTCAACTTAGTACTTGAAGCACAGCGAGGGCAGAGCGAGTTGCAGCCATCACGATTACCGGCCCATGGGCCTTGAGGGAGGATAGGGAATAGCAAACTCTAACTCGCGAGTGAGCTTCCTCTCGTGGATTCTCCAAGTTAGACCCTATGCGTCCTGTCTGCCTGCCCCAGCCCCGACCCCAACCCCACCTGACTTCCAACGCGTCACGCTCTCTAGGACCACCGCCCGCTTTCTTACCATGGCCCAGCCGCCGGCTGCGGGAAGTAAATCCCGGTTGCCCCCGAAACCTCCAAGGGCGCATGCTCGGGTGTACGACACGCGTGTGCAGTGCGCGTTGCACTCTGGGAGTTGTGGTCCAGAGGCAGTAGCTGGCGCTATTCCCAGGCATTATGGGAGCGGATTCTCTCCCAACGTGTCTTATGCTGTAGGGGCTGAACCCGGAACTTCCGGGCCGGGTTTCCTGGTGCCAACTAGTACGTTTAGACAGATGCTGGCGGAAACCGGGGTCATGGCGGCGCCGGGCCCAGTGCTCTGCCTCTTTGACGTGGATGGGACCCTGACAGCCCCGCGACAGGTAGGTGGAGCCCGGAGGGCTGGTGGTAGCCTGTGCAGAGCCCCTGGTGCTGCCTGATGAGCCTATCGCTGCCCAGGGTGGGATTCAAGGGGCAGCTAAGGACCGCCCATCTCCGCCCAGGGTACCGAATCTACACTGGCGTGCCCTGGAGGAACGAGACAGGAGTCCTACCCAGCTCTTCAGAACTTTATTGTGCGCAGAGACATGAGACAAGGCTGAAAAACTTCAGAGCAGGAAACTTGCTCTTGGAAGTTCGAACTTGGATAATGCAGTTCTGTACTCTCCTCGCAAACCCTAGGGTCTGACAAGCAGGATTTGAACCCCAGCTCAGGCCTCCTTACCAAGCTATATGCCCTCATCAGGACTGTTACCAAGGGGCTTGCCATGTAATATGATACTAAAACCACAAGTTTCCGGGTCAGACAGACCTAGCTTCACCTCGTGTGAAGGTGTGTGACCTTGAGCAAGGCAATTAACTTCTCTTAAGCCCCAGCATATACAGTTTTACGTGGGGACAGAATCTGTACCATATAGTATTTGTGAAAATCAAATGGAATGATGCAAGTTCCTGAAAGTATCTTGCACACTCAAGCCACCTCCATCACCCCCTTTTTCAGCTCCTGCAGTGGACTAGGGTGATGGAGGAGTTCTAAATCATTCCAGGCACGCATAAGTTTCAGTTATGAGGTGCTCTCTGTCCACCTTTCACAAGTTGGTGACAGAATGCCAGCCATTTAAACTTGAGACTGGGCCCCAAGGCTTCAGTATCCTCATCTTCTGTCCCACCTCCCTTAGTTTTTTTGGCTGGTAGTAGCAGTGCTGTGTTCCAGAAGACAATGTCAAATGTGTGTGACCTTTGACATCATTTTACCCTTCTCAGCCACAAGTTTGATCCATATAGTTATCACACTCAACTCCCAAGTTCTCCAAAGGTCCTTTCTGACTTTGAGATTGATCAATCAACACATATAACCCACAACTTGTGGGCTGTGGAGAGCTCATTGTAGTCTAGAGCTGGGGTCAGCAATTCATTTTATGTACAGAGCCATATAGTAAATACTTTGTTTCTGTAGTCCATATGGTCTGCAGTGACTACAGTACTCAACTTTAGTGCAAAAGCAGCTGGAGACCATATGCAAACATAGAGTGGCTGTATTCCAATAAAACTATCACAAAAACAAACAGCAACTCAATTTTGCCTTTGGGCTGTAGTGGTCTATGATTTACATTTTAAATCCTTTTTGCATGTTATCATTGGTCCCTGTCAGCCTTCCTCCATCTTTCATCCCAGGTAGGCTAGTTATTACTGTTTTAAATATAAAGAAACTCAGACACAGTAAAGCCTTGACCTCCTCAGTATCACACAGCAGACCTGATACAAGTTCCTGATAAAAGGGCTCAGGGTATTTATCAAGTTTGTGAGCTAAGATAGAAACTTCTAGTTGCTGGGTATGTTGTTCAAGAAGGTGCTTCGGATTCCCAGAAAGAATCAGAATATATAAGCATAAAGTATAAAATAGTAAGGAAACCAGACAGCCCAGAATGTTTTCCCTTGCAGCATTTGAAACAGGATGTTTTGCAGTGAATGTAAGTAATTTTAACCCTCAAATACTCAAAAGAAAATGTATAATTTAAAAGGGAATTTTTGGGCTCTGCACCTATGGCTCAAGCAGCTAAGAGACCAGCCACATACACCTGAGCTGGTGGGTTCAAATCCAGCCGGGCCCGCCAGACAATAATGATGGCTGCAACCAAAAATAGCCAGGTGTTGTGGCGGGCACCTGTAATCCCAGCTACTCGGGAGGCAGAGGCAGGAGAATCATTTCAGCACTGGAGTTGGAGGTTGCTGTGAGCTGTGAGGCCATGGCACTCTACCCAGGATGACAGCTTGAGGCTCTGTCTCAAAAAAAAGAAAAAAGGAATTTTTGGCTGGGTGCAGTGTCTCGTGCCTGTAATTCTGACACTCTGGGAGGCCCAGGTGGTGAGCTTAGGAGGTCAGGACCAGCCTGAGCAAAAGTGAGGCTCCATCTCTACTAAAAATAGAAAAACTGGCTATTTATCATGGTGGGCACCTGTAGTCCCCACTACTAGAGAGACTGAGGCAGGAGGATCACTCCAGCCCAAGAGTTTGAGGTTTCCGGGAGCTATGATGATGCCATGGCATTCTACCCACGGCAACAGTAATACTCTGTCTCAAATAAATAAGGATTCAGGATCTATTAGAGAAAGGGAGAAAGCGGGGGGTGGATTATTTCTGTGTGCTGGGTAGTCTAGGTAAAAAATGAAAAGTATTTTAGCAATAGATGTATTTATCATATAACCTTTCCCCTCCTCAGTATATGTGCATTCTCAAACACTGATAATCACCATACAATCTGGAAGCAGAATAATGGGTTATCTTCTCTTGCAGTTGCTGAATTGCTGTGACCTAAACAAATAAAATCTGATTAGCATGGACTCCCAAGATTTGCATTTTTTACTTTTTTTTAATTCTTTCCATTACAAAGACATTTCGCTGTTTTGTTTTGTTTTGAGACAGAGCTTCAAACTGTCCCCCTGGGTAGAGTGCCGTGGCATAGCTCACAGCAACCTCCAACTCCTGGGCTCAAGTGAGTCTCCTGCCTCCACCTCCCAAGTAGCTGGGACCACAGGCACCCGCCACGACACCTGGCTTTTTTATTTCGGTTGCAGCCATCATTGTTGTTTGATGGGCCCAGACTTCGAACCCACCACCTTAGGTGTATGTGGCTGGCGTGTTAGCCACTTGAGCCACAGGCGCCGAGCTGACATTTCACTGTTTTAGTAGAAGTTTGTTGTGCTGAGGCCTTTCCTAAAAATGCCATTCTAAAAACAGTTGGGACTTAGAACAAAAATCTGTAAAAAGAGTGAGGGGCACAAACATAGGTGAATTGTTTTCCAACTTTGTATCATGAAAAATTCTAATCACAGAGTGGCTTAAGAGATCCTCTTACCTCAGCCTCCTGAGTAGCTGGGCCTACAGGCGCCCACCACAATGCCCAGCTATTTTTAGAGATGAGGTCTCACTCTTGCTCAGGCTGGTCTGGAACTCATGAGCTCAAGCAGTCCACCCACCTCAGGCTTCCAGAGTGCTGGGATTACAGGCATGAGCCACCATGCCCAGTGTAGATTGCACTATAAACCTTTATGTGCAATTTTATTTCAGTTATGTGCACATATTAATCTCAAAAAAGTTTTTAAAGAGAAAAGATTGAATGTCAGATGTACATACTGAGATTGAATTAGTAGTTTTTTTGTGGGTTTTTTAAAAATCTAGTAACTTTTTTTGTAAAGATACTCAGTAAGGGCTCGGCGCCTATAGCTCAACGGGCTAAGGCGCCAGCCACGTACACCTAAGGTGGCGGGTTCGAATCCCCAGCCCGGACCCGCCAAAACAACAA
>NW_003852627.1:459677-466242 GCF_000181295.1 Otolemur garnettii
AAAAAAAAAAAAAAAAAGATACTCAGTAAGAGGGCGGCACCTGTGGCTTAGTGAGTAGGTTGCTGGCCCCATATATCAAGGGTGGCCGGTTCAATCCCAGCCCTTGCCAAACTGCAACAAAAAAAAATAGCCAGGTGTTGTGGTGGGCCCCTGTAGTCCCAGCTATTTAGGAGGCTGAGGCAAGAGAATCGCTTAAGCCCAAGAGCTGGAGGTTGCTGTGAGCTGTGATGTCCCAGCACTCTACCAAGGGCAACAAAATGAGACTCTGTCTCTAAAATATATATATTCAGGGCAGTGCCTGTGGCTCAAAGGAGTAGGACGCTGGTCCCATATACTGGAGGTGGTGGGTTCAAACCCAGCCCCCGCCAAAAGCTGCAAAAAAAAAAGATAAAAAAAAAAATATATATATATATATTCAATAAAAAAATACAATTAAGATTGTTGGCCAGGCGTGGTGGCTCACACCTGTAATCCTAGCACTCTGAGAGGATAGTCAGATAGATCGCTGAGCTCAGCAGTTCCACACCAGCCTGAGCGAGAATGAGACTGTCTCTACTATCAAAATCAGCCAGGCATAATGGTAGGCACCTGTAGTCCCAGCTAACTGGGGAGGCTGAGGCAGAAGGCTCATTTGAACCTAGGAGTTTGAGGTTGCTATGAGCTGAGCTAACGACATTACACTCTAGCTTGAGTAACAGAGTGAAACTCTGTCTCAAAAATTAAAAAAAAAAAATTGCTCAAAGGACTGAAATAGTAAAATTTTAAAAAATTTACTGTGGGCCAGGTGTGGTGCTTATAATCCCAGCACTCTGGAAAGCCATGGTGAGTGGATTGCCTGAGGTCACAAGTTTGAAACCAGACTGAGCCAGAGTGATACCCCATCTCTAAAAATAGCCAACATTGTGGCAGGCACCTGTAGTCCAAGTTACTTGGAAGGCTGAGGCAAGAAAATCACTTGACTCCAAGAGTTTGAGGTTGCTGTGAGCTGTGACACCACAGCACTCTCTTAGGACAAAACAAAATGAGACACTCTATCTCAAATAAAATAAAATAATAAAATGTGGTAAAAATAAATGACATTTAACAAGTTTATTGCAGTCAAAGTTTGATGCCTCAAAATTACAAGTAAAATATTTGAAGTTATCTAAGGACCTAGTGGCTGAACTGGCCTATGTGAAAATGAGGCTTGGATCACCCTGCAATTTTAGTCTGCTCATTATTTTGTGGCTCTTAACTATTGTAATTTTTCTTCTTGAAATGTAGAAGATTACCAAAGAAATGGATGGATTTCTGCAAAAATTGAGGAAGAAGATCAAAATTGGAGTGGTAGGCGGGTCAGACTTTGAGAAAGTACAGGAGCAGCTGGGAAATGATGGTAAATGATATGTTACTAATTACATTTTGGTAAAAGATTAATCTCTTATGAGAATATTGGGACTGTAGCTGAGTATCATAAACAGCCCTGACGCTTCCTTTCTCTGTCTGCTTCTTTCTTTGAGGAAACATTTTCTCTACCTTTGCTTTTCCTCCACTGCTTTTTTCTTTATCCCACATATAATCATTCCCAATTCCTCTACTTTTAATTCTGTAAATTTCTGGAGTTGCTGATGGAGCACTCGGTACTCAGATGTGTGGTTAGATTTACTTAGACAGGTGAGTGTCCATGTCTTACCCATCAGTGGACGTGCCCTCTGTGTCGAAGTGCCTCCTTCCTTTTGCCCTAACACAGTGTTTCGCAGAGTTCCCTAATCATGACTCACCCCCCCACCCCAACCCCACACACACACTGAAACAGAGTCCTCAGCCCAGGACCTTCGGAAGCTGAGAGATCTTAGTCACCCCTTCACTGGATATTTCAATTTGATAGGTCTGCAGAGCCTGGGAATGGAATTTTAGCAACCAACCACAAGCGATTCTAATACACTGCTGATAATAGCAGTCTCTCACTATAGAAAACTACCTGGTTATATGCTCATCTTGAAAACCAGGTCTAGGGTTATACATCTGCATTGTCCCACAGCTTTTGGGGTGCCTGGCCTATAAGAAAAAGTAGTAGGGGCAGCACCTGTAGCTCAGTGGGAAAGGTGCCAGCCACATACACCAAGGTTGGCTGTGGGGGTGGTGGATTCCAACCCAGCCCAAGCCAGCTAAAACAATGACAACTGCAACAAAAAAAATAGTCGGGCATTGTGAAGGGCACCTGTAATCACAGCTACTTGGGAGGCTGAGGCAAGAGAATCACTTAAGCCCAAGAGTTTGAGGTTGCTGTGAGCTGTGATGCCATAGCACCCTACCAAGGGTGACAAAGTGAAACTGTTTCAAAAAAATAAGAAAAAGTAGGTGAGGAGATGGATGAATTGATCTTTCAACTCCTGTTGCTCCCAGCGTCTCACATCTTGGAACTAACTCTTGTAGAGCAAGCTTCCTCAGCCTCAGAGCCAGTGACATTTTGGACGAAATAATTCTGTTATGGGAGGTTTGCTGGACATTGTAGGGGATTTAGCACCATCCTTTACCTTTATCCCCTAGGTGCCAGCAGCGTACACACACACACCCTGTATTGGCAACCAAAAATGTCACCAGACATTTTGCCAGCTGTCCTCTGGGAGTAAAATCACCCTTGTTTGAGAACTACTGTTGTAGATACAATATTTTACAGTATGGATCTCCATTACTGGAAGGGTAGTTTTTGTAATCCTTTTGAAATTCTCTATTCCACTTACACTTAATTTTTCTTCTAAGTGTTCTGCTTAGGAATGCTGTAAACCATATAATGGGGCACGTTAAGCCCTGGAGATTGTATTACCTAACCATGATGGCCCTTTCTTCCCCTAGTCAGATATTTAACCAACATGCAGAGAAGTTTATTGTCAGCACAGCATAGTGTCTGTACTTTGCAGAGCATCTACAACAACAGAATCAAAACCTTGACAAGCTAGAGAAAAGCTGGAGGCCCTGAATCAGAATCATCTGGGAAACTTATTAAAAGACACATATAGGCCCCACCCACCACACAGGGGAATCTGCACTTTATTGCCTGAAGTTTGAGAATCCCTTCATTAAGGTTTATGTGAGTAGTCTCCAGATCTGAGTGATTATAAGAATCATCTAAAAAACTTTTTTTTTTTAATTTGATTTTTAGCCTGTGTCCTGGTAATTCTGATTCAGAAAGCCTGAGAGCAGAGCTTGGAAATCTATAATACATTTTCACTCACTGCCCTGGTGCTGCTGGTTTGGGGTTCAGAAGCCATTAAAGGCCAGCATCTTCTTTACAGACAGGCAGACTGAAGTCAGGAACGTGAAATAACCCCTCACTGAGTCTCCAAACCCCAGCCCTGTTGTCAGGTCAGCATTTCAATTTGTAACCCAAAGAGCCTTTTTTAAAAAGATAAGGAGCTTTTTTCTGCTCTCTCTCACTCCATTAAGATGAGGTAGTCTTTCACAGTCCTTAACAGTAAGTATTAATCAAAGAAGTAGAAACAGGGCTGGGTGCTGTGGCTCATGCCTGTAATCTTCAGCACTTTTGGAGGCCAAGGCAAGAGGATTACTTGAGGCCAGGAGTTCAAGACGAGTCTGGGCAACATAGAGAGAACTTGTCTCTACAAAAAAAAAAACAAAAAACAAACAAAGGTAGAAATACATATTTTAATTCATTGCATTTTAAGTCTTTCTTTGCTTTGATTATAGTGGTTGAAAAATATGATTACGTGTTTCCAGAAAATGGTTTGGTAGCATTCAAAGATGGGAAGCTCTTGTGTAAACAGGTAAGTTCTTCAGTATCTGAACCACTATATACTACTATTAAATTGCTTTCTTTTTTTTTTTTTTTTGAAACAGTCTCACTTTATCACCTTTGGTAGAGTGCTGTGGCTATGGCATCATAGCTCATAGCAGCCTCCAGCTCTTGGGCTTAGGCAATTCTCTTGCCTCAGCCTACCGAGTAGCTGGGACTATAGGTGCCTGCCACAACACCTGGCTATTTTCTTGTTGCAGTTTGGCTGGGGCCAGGTTCAAACCTGCCACCCTCGGTTTATGAGTCCAGTGCCCTACCCACTGAGTCACAGATGCCCCCCTATTAAATTGCTTTCTATAAGATTATTTGACATTGGATGTTCTGGAGCAGGGGTCCTCAAAGTTTTTAAACACAGGGCCAGTTCACTGTTCCTCAGACCATTGGAGGGCCAGACTGCGAGCCCCGGGACAAGTTGGCTGCTAAACAGGACAGTCAGCAGTGTCAAAAACACCTGGCGGGCCGGATAAATGTCCTAGGCAGGCTGCATGTGGCCCGCGGGCCATAGTTTGAGGACACCTATTCTGGAAAGGTACCCTGGGAAGCTGAGGAACAGGGGTAGGAATGAATCTTCATTCTATATTCTTTTCTTCAATTTTCAACTTTAAATCTAAACTTAGAACCATTACAAATTCCAAATTGATAACTAAATTTTCATAATTTTTTAAGGATATTTAAATCTAATACTTATAATAGCACAAACTAGGACAGGCTGCCTCACTCTAAGCATTTTTAAGAGGTACTATGTGGGCTCAGGGCCTATAGCTCAAATAGCTAGGACGCCAGCCACATACACTGGAGCTGGTGGGTTCGAATCCAGCCCAGGCCCTCCAAACAATAATGGTGACATCTACAAGGGGAAAAAAATAGCCGGGCATTGTGGTGGGCACCTGTAGTCCCAGCTACTCTCTACCAAGGGCAGTAAAGTGAGACCCTGTCTCCAAAAAAAAAAGGTGCTGTGTAGCTCTTTTTTTTTTTTTTTTTTTTTTTTTTGAGACAGCCTCAAGCTGTCATCCGGGGTAGAGTGCTGTGTTATCACAGCTCACAGCAACCTCTAACTCCTGGGTTCAAGCCATTCTCTTGCCTCCGCCTCCCAAGTAACTGGGACTACAGGCACTTGCCACAAGCCGCAACGACCAGCTATTTTTTGGTTGCAGCCATCGTTGTTTGGTGGGCCTGAGCTGGAACCCACCAGCTCAGGTGTATGTGGCTGACGCCTTAGCTGCTCGAGCCACAGGCACTGAGCCTATAGTTCTTAATAGTAGTAAGATCATTCCATTCACAGGTGAGAGAAAGCCAAAGTAGAACAAAGACATTTTCTATCAGCATTTGTAAATATTTTAAATGAATAAAAGCAGCTTCAGTAAACATTTTGAACATTTAGGACCTTCCAGGAAGCATCTGAAAAATAATGAATACAAAAATCTTGAGTAATGAAGCAGAAAATGCTTTTGGCTGAAGCCTATCTGGTCTGTCTGATGTTTTCAACCAGAGTAAAAAGAGAAAGAGTTAAAGAGCAGCTGGGCCTGTCAGTATCTGTCCATATCAGCCTAGTGGCTTCCGGACAGCAGTGGCTGAAGGCCTGGGTTTGCTGCAAAGCTGTTTGAAAATGCCTCCTGCTGAATCAAATAACTCTAGTGTTTTCTTTATCTAGAATATTCAAGGTCACCTGGGTGAGGCTCTAATCCAGGATTTAATCAACTACTGTCTGAGCTACATTGCAAAAATTAAACTCCCAAAGAAGAGGTGAGTTTGCTTTTAGAAAAGCTCCCCTGGAATATAGAGTAATGTCATTTGGTGGGTTCATGTGGGTAGTCTCCAAATCTGACTTAACTATAAGAATCACCTGGGCCAAGGCCAGGCACAGTGGCTCACATTTGTAATCCCAGCACTCTGGGAGGCCAAGGCAGGCAGATTACTTGAGCTCAGGCGTTCAGGCTGGTCGTTATTGCGGATGGGTGACGGGTACATGAGGGGTCCTTATCTTATTCCATGTACCTTTGTGTAGGTTAGAAATTCTCCATAGTAAAAAGTTAAAATATACATATATCTGAAGTTAGTTCTGTCTTTTCTTTTACTAAGCATTAAGGGAACATAAAAAGCCAGGCACAGTGGCTCACGCCTATAATTCTAGTGCTTTAGGAGACTGAGGTGGGAGGATTGCTTGAGTCCAGGTGTTGGAGACCAGTCTAAGCAGGAGTAAGATCCTGGCTCTATTTAAAAAAAAAAAAAAAAAGGCTTGGCACCTGTTGCTCAGTGGTTAGGGCACTGACCACATACACTGGAGGTGGCGGGTTTGAACCCAGCCCGGGCCTGCTAAACAACAATGACAAATACAACAAAAAAATATCCGAGCATTGGGTGGCACCTGTGGCTCAAAGGAGTAAGGCACTGGCCCCATATGCAGGAGGTGGCGGGTTCAAATCCAGCCCCGGCCAAAAACTGCAAAAAAAAAAAATATATATATATATATCCGGGCATTGTGGTGGGAGCCTGTAGTCCCAGCTACTTGGGAGGCTGAGGCAAGAGAATCATTGGCGCCCAGGAGATTCCTGTGAGCTGTGACACCATGGCACTCTACTGAGGGTGACAAAGTGAGACTTTATCTCCAAAAAGAATTAAAATAGGCTCGGTGCCTGTGGCTCAAGTGGCTAAGGTGGCAGCCACGTACACCTAAGGTGGAGGGTTCGAATCCAGCCTGGGCCCACCAAACAACAATGACAGCTGCAACCAAAAAAATAGCCGGGCGTTGTGGCGGGCGCCTGTGGTCCCAGC
>NW_003852627.1:466423-467087 GCF_000181295.1 Otolemur garnettii
TAATGCTAGCACTCTGGGAGGCTGAAGGGGGAGGATCCCTTGAGCTCAGTTCGAGACCAGCCAGAACAAGGGTGAAGCCCTGTTTCTACTAAAAATAGGTACTTGTAGTCCTAGCTGCTCAGTAGGCTGAGGCAAGAGGATCTCTTGACCCCAAGAGTTTGAGGTTGTTATGAACTGTGATGCTATAGCACTCTAGCCTGGACAATAGAGTGAGATTCTTTCTCAAAACATACATACATACATATATACATACATGAAAAATAATGTCAGGCTGTTCTCCTTTTCTGTGATCAAATCAAACCTTTAGGATCAGTCTGCCAATGGTTAAATTAGATTTCCTCAATTATTACTGAGGCTCACTGGACAATTCTCAGAACCTTTTTCTGTGTAGCTTTGCTTGGTACAATCAGTCTGTTCAAAACCTCACTAGCAAAGTAGGTTTTTGGACATACATTTTCAAACTCCTTAGGGATCTGGCTGTTCTTGTAATGCTGGAGATCATTTTCAAAGCTTTTCATTAACTGTAAAAATCTCTGCCTGATAGCAGCACTGTCTAACAGAAGTACCACGTGAGGCTCGGCACCCATAGCTCAGTGGTTAGGATGCCAGCCACATAAACCGGGCTGGTAGGTTTGAACCTGGCCTGGGCCTGCTAAAAAAAAAA
>NW_003852627.1:467904-480738 GCF_000181295.1 Otolemur garnettii
GCCTGTGGTCCCAGCTACTTGGGAGGCAGAGGCAGGAGACTCGCTTGAGCCCAGGAGTTGGAGGTTGCTGTGAGCTCTGATGCCATGGCACTCTACCCAGGGGGACAGCTTGAGGCTCTGTCTCAAAAAAAAAAAAGAAGTCACTTTTGGCTACTGTATTGTACAGCATTGTTGTGAGAAACGTGGGTCACATCAGTCTCTGATTTTTAGAATTTCCCAATCTCTTAGGTTGTTTATCTATCTATAATAGTCCCAAAATAAATAATGTGTTTTGGGCACCCTCTGTCACCCTTTCCTCCCCAGGGGTACTTTCATTGAATTCCGCAATGGGATGTTAAACGTGTCCCCTATTGGAAGGAGCTGCAGCCAGGAGGAACGCATTGAGTTCTATGAACTTGATAAAGTGAGTCTTCCTGAAATGTCCTTGGTGAATGGCTGGGTTTGTGAAAGTAAAATAAGACATACAACTTTGTAGCCAGTATTTGAAGTGTGCTTTCTTAAATTGCAGTATAATACACAATTGGTATCTTTTTGTTTTTCTCAGAAAGAAAATATAAGACAAAAATTTGTAGCTGATCTACGGAAAGAGTTTGCAGGAAAAGGCCTTACATTTTCCATAGGTATTGTATATTCAAATGTTTTGGTGCCCATTTGCCAGGAGTTTGTTATGGGCTGGTGAACTGTTGAGATTGGACTGCATCCTGTTTTCAGGTAGGCAGAGGGCTGAGTAAGTAGTCTGATCTGGAGAGGAGAACCAGCCACTCACTCTTCTGCAGAATTGTCCGTAGTGAGATGTGCCTGGTCAGGACGTGGTTTCCAGACTGTTAGTTCTGGTTCTAAGTTCTTAGCAGGATTCTTCCTACCTGCTCTTCTCCTGGTCAAAAGAGGGGCACTTTGATTAATGAAGAGTTAAGAACTTATCCTCACACCTTTGAACGGAAGAGAAGTGCTACAGTGATACCATGAGACAGGTGGAGTGTGAACCTCTTAGATAAACTCTACTGATTGTGTTTTGGAATTGTATTTCAATGGCTAGGAACCGCAGGAGTCAATTGGGTTGCTTTTAGAAAGCAAGGCCCAGAAAGGAGAAGAGTCTTGTCCAAGTTACAAAGTTTTTATTTACTGTGACAGCCAGTTTGTAAAGGTTTCTGGCGTCTAATGAAGACTTCTTCCAGCAGCATGGAAGTCTCAAACTTGTCTCTTAGTAGAATATGCCTGACAGTTGTTTTGCAAACTGATTTCTCTTGTCGGTGCTAATGAGTCATTGCTCAAAGACCTCTCATTTTGCCAGCTTTAATTAAGGTACAGGTTGTAGGAAAACCAGAAGTGCAAAGGACTTATGTATTAACAGATGAATGGGTGGATTTTTAAGTATCCCTGAATGGTGATGAGGTGGACCTCTTTCCAACAAAACTTTGGAAGGATTTTTGTTGCCCATGAAAGCTGCAAGATATGCTGGATGCAGCCTGCTTCCAGGCACTTCCCACCCGGGTGTGTTAAAGCTCAAGACAAATGCAACAGGCCAAAGCCATTACTGGATTTTTCTTTTTTTTTGGTTGCCATCGTCATTGTTGTTTTGGCAGGCCTGGCTGGATTTGAACCCGCCACCTTAAGTGTATGTGGCTGGCGCCTTAGCCACCTGAGCCACAGGCGCCAAGCCCCTTACTGGATTTTTCACAGCTTTCTTCATTTAAACCACTTACTTGACAGCGCACATAAATGAAATACATTTCTCATTCTGAATTGGCATTCTCTGAGTTTTAGACCCAGACAAAGTAATGTTGGAGAAAAACATGATGTAGAATTAATTTTAGAACCTGTTCATAAAGTATTGTAATAGCAAGTTAGGGTGTTAAAAACCAAATTTGGCAATCCAGTTGCTGACAGAGTAAATTACAAATTATTTTCAATGATGTGCCATTAGCCTCCTCTTCACCTTTAGCTTTTGTGTGTCTCCCCTCAACCCGGCAGGAGGCCAGATCAGCTTTGATGTCTTTCCTGATGGATGGGACAAGAGATATTGCCTGACACATGTGGAAAAGGAAGGTTTTAAGACCATTTATTTCTTTGGAGACAAAACCCTGCCAGTAAGTATGGAAGTGTTTTTGCAGTTTTGTTGTTCAATTTGGACTTGATCTGGAAAAACTGACAAATGTGCTCTTTTCTTTGTCACCTACACTTTATTCACTGGCCTAGCTCAAACTGAGGGATGGCTTCTGTCCTAGAGGGGGTATGACTGATGAAACCTCCCTCCCTTCTGAGCTCAGACACCTGACACCTCAGCCTGGCTGAGGATCAGACTGCATGTTAGTCAATCCTTTTCTGTTTGGCTTTTGAATTAAATATTGGCTACTTGAAGTGCCTTGCAGAAGACCAGTCCCTGGTGCTATTGTTAAACCTTCTCTGCATTTTAAAGCTCTTGCTGGTTTCTTTTTTTTTTTTTTTTTTTTGAGACAGAGCCTCAAGCTGTCCCCCTGGGTAGAGTGCTATGGTATCACAGCTCACAGCAACCTCCAACTCCTGGGCTCAAGCGAGTCTCCTGCCTCTGCCTCCCAAGTAGCTGGGACCACAGGCGCCCGCCACAACGCCTGGCTGTTTTTTTTGGTTGCAGCCATCATTGTTGTTTGGTGGACCCGGGCTAGATTCGAACCCGCCACCTTAGTTGTATGTGGCTGGCGCCTTAGCCACTTCAGCCACAGGCACCGAACCTCTTGCTGGTTTTTTTGTTTTGTTTTGTTTTGTTTGAGACAGAGTCTCACTTTGTTACCCTGGGTAGAGTGCCATGGCGTCATAGCTCACAGCAACCTCAAAGTCCTGGACTTAAGCAATTCTGTTGCCTCAACCTCCCAAATATTTGGGACTAGAGGCCTCTGCCACAATGCCCAGCTATTTTTTTAGAGACGAGGTCTCACTCTGGCTCAAGCTGATCTCGAACCCTTGAGCTCAAGCAATCCACCTGGCTAGGCCTCCCAAGTGCTGGGATTACAGGCGTGAACCACTGTGCCCGAACAGCTCTTACTGTTTTTATTTTATTTTTCCACTGTACTTTTGTCCTGAGACATTCATTATAAGGTAAGCACTGGAGTCACACATGTTAGAGGACAGTGAATCCTGTGAGTCTGAAACTCGAGTGGGGCTCAGTCCAAGGCAGTACACACATGGCTTAGGGGGCACTTTCCCTGAAGGGGTGTCACAATCCCAAGTTCAGGACCAAATCTTCATTGGAAACTGAGCAAGGCCCAGTGGAAAAGGCCACAGCAGTAGGACGAGTACATAGAAGAAACTTCCCCAGAGCCACCAAAGCAACTCTCTCTGGGACAGTGAGTCCCCAGCAGGTTGCAGAGCCACTGCTGCCATCGGCCTGAGAGGATGCTCAGCTCCAGTCACTCATGGTGCAGCCACAGGTCCAGCATCTCTGGGCCATCTCCCTTATTTTCCCTTGAGACAGGGTCTCCTCCTGTTGCCCCGGCTAGCGTACAGTGGCATCATCATAGCTCATTGCAACTTCAAGCTCATGGGCTCAGGAGATCCTCCTGCCTCAGCCTCCCAAGTATCTAAGACTTTAAGAGCCCTCCACCACACACCCCCTCCAAAGGAAAGACATGCTACAGCAGACTTTTGTAATGATGACATTCTTGCTGTATGTAAATAACCATCTAGAAGCTTCATTTGGGACTTTGTGGAATGGAATGCAGTTCTTACATAATCAGAAAATGACTTTTGGAAATTTTACATTTGGGAATTAAAAGGTTTCCTATTCTGTTTAACCATTCCACCATTCCATTATATTACCATCCATTGATTCTATTTTTTTTTAAATCCTACCTACTGTTTAAAAAGAAATACTTTTGTTTTTTAAGAGACAGGCTCTTACTCTACTGCCCAAGATGGTCACATGAGTATAGTTTATTGCAACCTATAATTCCTGGGCTCAGGCAGTCCTCCTGGCTTAGCCTCCTGAGTAGCTAAGACTATAGGCACTCATCACCACACTTGGCTATTCTTTTTAAAATTATTTATTTATGTATTTGAGAGACAGAGCCTTGCTCTGTTGTCCCAGCTAGAGCACAGAGGCATCATCATAACTCATAGTAGCCTCAAATGCCTGGGTTCATGTGATCCTCCTTCTTGAGCTCCCAAGTAGCTGGGACTAAAGGCACCATCACATCTATTTAATTTTTCTATATATTTTTTTGAGACAGAGCCTCAAGCTGCCCCCCTGGGTAGAGTGCCATGGCATAGCTCACAGCAACCTCCAACTCCAGGGCTCAGGCGAGTCTCCTGCCTCTGCCTCCCAAGTTGCTGGGACCACAGGCACCCGCCACAACACCTGGCTATATTTTTTTGGTTGCAGCCATCGTTGTTTGGCGGGCCCGGGCTGGATTCGAACCCACCACCTTAGGTGTATGTGGCTGGCGCCTTAAGCCACTTGAGCCACAGGCGCAGGGCCAATTTTTCTATTTTTTAATAGAGATGGATCTGGCTCTTGCCCAGGCTGGTCTTGTACTCCTAACATCAAGGGATCCTCCCACCACTGCCCTTTCAGTGCAGGACTGCAAGTTTGAGCCACCATTCCCGGTATTTTTTTTTTTTTTAATTTTTTGTAGAGACAAGGTCTCACTCTTTTGCCCAGGCTGGTCTTGAACTCCTGGCCTCAAGCAATATTCCTACCTTGGCATACTAGAGGAACATCTGGGTTGTTTAAGAATTTATTTAGGCTTGGCACCTGTAGCTCAAGTGGCTAAGGCACCAGTCACATACACCAGAGCTGGCGGGTTCAAATCCAGCCCGGGGCTGCCAGACAACTACAATCAATAAATAGCCGGGCATTGTGGTGTGCACCTGTAATCCCAGCTATTTGGGAGGCTGAGGCAAGAGAATTGCTTAAGCCCAAGAGTTGGAGGTTGCTATGAGCTGTGACGCCATAGCACTCTACCCAGGGTGACAGTTCGAGACTCTGTCTCAAAAAAAAAAAAGAATTTTTTAGGCTGGGCTCCCATAGCACAGTGGTTATGGTTTTAGCCACATACACCGAAGTTGCCGGGTTCAAACCCAGCCTGGACCAGCTAAAACAACAATGACAACTGCAACAAAAAATAGCCAGGCTGGCTCAGCACCTGTAGCTCAAGTGGCTAGGGCACAGCCACATACACCAGAGCTGGCAGGTTCGAATCCAGGCTGAGCCTTCCAAACAACAATGACAACTACAACCAAAAAAATAGCCAGGTGTTGTGGGTACCTGTAGTCCCAGCTACTTGGGAGGCTAAGACAAGAGTATCACTTAAGCCAAGGAGTTGGAGGTTGCTGTGAGCTGTGATGCCATGGCATTCTACCCAGGGTAACAGCTTGAGGCTCTGTCTCAAAAAACAAAAAAACAAAACACTAAGACCTGCCTTCTTTTTATATTAAATTGTGCAACATTTTTTTTCTCCAGAAATATTAAAATGTGTCTTTTTTTTTTTTTTTTTGAGACAGAGCCTCAAGCTGTCACCCTAGGTAAGAGGGTTATGGCATCACAGCAACCTCCAATCCTGGGCTTTGGCCATTCTCTTGCCTCAGCCTCCCAAGTAGCTGGGTCTATAGGTGCCCGCCACAATGCCCAGCTATTTTTTGATTATAGTTGTTATTGTTGTTTGGCAGGCCCGGGCTGGATTTGAACCCGCCAGCTCCGGTGTATGTATGTGGCTGGTGCCCTAGCCGCTGAACTACAGGTGCCAAGCCAAAAGGTATCTTTTAAATTAGCTTAGACAGAAGTCCATATTAGCATGGAGTCAAGAGGCAGTGGGCTTTGAAACCAAGATGACCCAGCTCTGACCCCACCACTCACAGGCACGGTGACCTCATCAACCCAGGGAGGGTTTCGTTCCTCTTTTGAAGGAGGTGTGTGAGAGTGAAGTGAGGTCATATGAGAAATGTGGTCATTGCGGGGCCTGGCTCAGGGAAGACAGTCTGGATGTGCCTCTTTTCTAGCAGAGGTTCTAGTCCACAACGTGCTTCCTTTACCTTTGTGAGAAAGTTATGAAAATGTTCATCTGTTAAAGCTGGTTCATGGTGGCTCATGCCTGTCATCCCAACCCTCTGAGAGGCCAAGGAGGGAGGATCACTTGAGGCTAGGAGTTTGAGACCAGCCTGAGCAACATAGTGAGATTCCCGTCTCTACAAAAAAAGTAAGAAAAATCAGCCAGGCATGGTGGCGGCACATGCCTGCAGTCCACAGACCGAAACCTTGCCTCAGAAAAAAAGATGTTCATCTGTTATTGAGGCTGTTACACGAGAGGGGCTGGCCCAATGTCCCTGGGAGACGGTGACAAGTTGCCCTTGTGCGGTAGTGCATTCCTACAGGATCGAACTGATAATTGGTGGACCATGTCTTCCTGTCCTCAGGTTCCCAGTTAGGACAGGAATTGGTTTTGCAATCCTGAACTATTCACTGATGCTTGCATCTGCTGCTCTCAGCGCTCCTGAGTGCTAATGAGGCCATGGAATGTACTCTGTGGACACAGGTCCATCTTATTACATACTCGTTTCTGGGGCAAAATTGTTACAGCCCTGGGTGCTGTAGTTGGCCAATGGCAGGCTTAGCTTAGCCCCGTGCTCCCGGAAGGACCCTGAGTGAATTGCTACTCCCCAGAGGCTGCTGCCTGAACAGATTAGAGATAGTTGAAGCAGACTGTGGTGTCTCAGCCCAGCTGGGGAGCTATTCTTCTGGCTCCTGTGTAGGAGGACAGGAAGCAGGTACCACTCAGGGGAAACAGGTTTCGAATGTGCCCTGGGGTCTCTGCCAGCCTGCCTTGCCGCTAAAGCCAGACTCCATTGAGCCCATGGCCCCGCTGATCCTGAGAACGGATGGTGGCTGACTGGACAAGTATCCCTCCCTCTGTGCCAAAGCTCTTCTGTTCAGGGAGACACAGGCTTCAGCTCCCTGGAGTCCACTGGCACTGGCACTGACATCACAAATTTGGCATCTCCTGCTTATTAGCTATCTCCTCTGCCCTCCAGAGCTAGAGGCCAGAGGAGGGGTTTGTACTCAGAGGGGATTGTTCCACCCCTCTCCTTCAGCTGCTCACCCCCCGTATTTGGGAATCACCTGATCACTTTTCCAAACCTCATGACCCTGCCCTGCCCACAATGTGCCTTGTTTTTGTTTTTGTTTTTTGCAGTTTGCCGGGTTGAACCCACCACCTCTGGTATATGGGGCCAGTACCCTACTCCTTTGAGCCACAAGGCTCTCCTGGAGACTCTACCACCAGGGAGAGCTACTGCTCTAGGTGTTGTGAGGGCAGCTTCTTGTCTTGTTGGCTTCTGCACCCATAATACCTAGAAATTTGATAAATTCTTGTGAAACTGAGCTGAAATAAATGTCTGCATGCAGCAAGTGCCCACTGGCCGCTGGGCACACAGGCCAGGACCCTACTCCCCTCTTCAGTTCTGAGTCAGCACCAGCGTGTGCAGAGAAAGAATAGGGGAGACTCCACAGCCCCCCGGCTGTGGGACATGGCCAGGCTGTACCTTGTTTTGTCCTCAGACCTTGGGCCTTTCAGGGATTTAAATATTAATTGGCAGGTCTCACTGAGCTGTGGCCTCCTTTAGCAGGTACAGAAATCTGATCCCGCTTTCATCCCTCCCCTCCTGCCCTCTCTTTATCTTCTCTCAGGAATAGGGTTTTTGTTCTGGGAGCGTGGGGGTGGCAGAGTTTCCCCAGGCATTGAGTAACCTTAGTGCATATGCAAATCCAGTGCCTGAGACTTCCTGCTCTCCGGCCTTATTATTCTAGAGGCCAGCCGGCTTTCACTGGCTGGGTTTGGGTCCTGGCCTGCACCTACTCTGGTATGTAGACTTGAGAGTCACAAAGGAGGAAATAGGTCCCTTGGCTGGAGGGATAGAACGGTGGAGGTGGGCTGTGTGATAATGCAGATGCTCTGACAGTCCCTCTAAATGGGCCTTGGGTGCAGGGACCCAGCCTGCCTGCGGGAGGGTTTCACCTCTCTGAATGTGTTGTGATCCTCTGGACCTGGCTCGATTCAGTGCCAGTGAGTTACACTTATGCACAGCCCACCCTCATTCCACAGACAACTCCCTCCCTGCCCCACCCCTAGCCGGGCCACAGGAGGCTCCTGCCACATTCTGCCGCCTCTGTCAGGCATGCCTCTCTCCCTGAGAGTGCCATCTCAGAGGGGCAGGCCTGGCAGCTGTCACACAGGAGTGCATCAGCCCCTTTCGCTTCAGGGTCTCCTCCCAGGTCATGCTTTCTGCCCCCATTGTACCCTGGCCGGCCCCAGGAGGCTCCTGACTGCTCAGCTTCCATGCTCTTGTCCCGTCCATTTCCCAGAGAAAGCCTGTTATAAAGTTATCTGATGGTGTCCCAGGCTTGCAGCCTTCTGGTGGCTTCACAGGAACTCCCCTCCAGGCTTGGCCCCTCCATCACCCCTGGGGCAGGTTCTTACCTGCTGCCTTCCCAGAGAGTCACATGACCTGGCCCCTCACCTCACATCCCTGGTCAGAAGCCCTCCCTGTCACTTTGGGTCCCCTTGCTCAACAAGGTATCACAGAGCCATGTGTTCATGGCCTGTCTTCCAAGTGGCCCCCATAGCAGCCCTGGTATGGGTTTGGTTTGTGCTGTATCTCCAGCTTCCAAAAGCACCACTGACAGGAAGTAGGTCCCCACGAAGGCTGTAATCTCAGGTAGCGAGTGACACGGGGGTGCATGTGTCCCAGAGAGATGTTTCCTTCTTCCAGAGTGGGCAAGAGTCAGCTTTGCCTTTGTTGGGACTTTGTGACTTTTATCCATGATGCCATTCCTGAGAGAAACCTGACTTTTTTAGTCTTAAGAATTACTAGACCAGGGTGGTACCTGTGGCTCAAGAGAGTAGGGCACCGGCCCCAGCCAAACTGCAACAAAAAAATAGCTGGGCATTGTGGCGGATGCCTGTAGTCCCAGCTACTTGGGAGGCTGAGGCAAGAGAATCACCTAAACCCAGGAGTTGGAGGTTGCTGTGAGCCGTGTGATGCCACAGCACTCTATAGACGGCAATAAAGTAAGACTCTGTCTCTAAAAAAAAAAAAAAGAAGAAAAAGAAAAGAAAATCCAGGCTTAAAAGAATTAGACTCCCCTCTCCTCTAAAAAAAAATAATAATTATTATTATTATACCTAACTTCATCATTATTATACCTGATGTATTTGTGCAGGTATTAATGCTGGCCACAACTCAGGGCTGGTATGAATGGACCCAGGGACATGGCCTCCTAACGTGACTCACCCAGTGCTCTTAGGCTCCCTCATGGAGTCTGGGACTTCACCCTCACCTGGGGGAGCTGTGCTCAGGGTTGGGTTATTCCTCAAAAGTAAAAGCATTAGTGATTTTTTAATTTTTTTTGAGACAGAGACTCACTTTGTGGCCCTCGGTAGAGTGCCATGGCATCAGAGTTCACAGCAGCCTCAAACTGTTGGGCTCAAGTAATTATCTTGCCTCAGCCTCCCAAGTAGCTGAGACTATAAGCACTGCCACAATGCCCAGCTATTTTTAGAGATGGAGTCACTCTTGCTCAGGCTGGTCTCAAACCCATGAGCTCAGGCAATCCACCCTTCCAGACTGCTGGGATTACAGGCCTGAGCCACCATGCCTGGCCTAATTAATTATTTTATTTATTTATTTATTTATTTTGAGACAGGGTTTCATTATGTCACCCTCAGTAGAGTGCTGTGGCATCACAGCTCACAATAATCTCAAACTCTTATGCTTAAGTGATTCTCTTGCCTCAGCCTCCCAGTTGCTGGGGCTACAGGCTCCTGCCACAACACCCGGCTGTTTGTTGTTGTTGTTGTTGTTGTTGTTGTCATGTTTGTTTAGCTGGCCCTGGCCGGGTTCGAATCCAGCAGCTCCAGTGCATGTAGCCGGCGCCCTAACCACTGAGCTACGGGCGCTAAGCTTAATTCTTTAAAAAGATACCAGATTTTCTTGTAGAATCACATTTTTCTCCATATTGGCTTTATTCTCTGTGCTTTAGGAGAAAAAAATCCATTACCTCTGCAGTTATTTTTATCATATTATAAACTAATTGATTTTTTCATAGTTTTGAGTTAGACTGCTAATCCAGTTTTAGGAGGAAAATATGGAAAATTCCAAGATAAGAAAAGCAGAGGCCTTCCTACAGGACTCAGCTTGGGGCAGGTAGCCTGATTCAGTAGTCTGAGACCTCGGGGTTGACACAGGCCCTTAGGAAAACAGCCTTGCTGAGGCCTCTGTTTCCCCATTTTACCAAGGTGTAGCTCATCCTTGCCCTGAACCCCTGGGGGCACCCTAGGTTCCTGTAAATGCCTAGAAAGCTGCCCTAGCCACGGTGCTAGTGTTGGTGCTCCATCATTTGCACCAACACCAACACCATTTCCAGGGGCTTTTCCCGTCTCATTTGCTTCTCACCACAGGGGTGTGGGTGAGGTTCCACCATGGAGTTTGTGCAGCCACACCCTTAGTCAGTGGTATAACCAGGATGTAACCCAGGCCACTAATTCCAAAGACCCTTCTCTCAGACACCAGCTGCAAAGGGGGAGAGGGGTGTGTAAATTAAAATCTAATCCATTCAGTTCCTCTGTCACACTAGCCACACCAAGTGGGCAGTAGTTGCATGTGGCCAGTAGCTGCCATCACCATGGCATTGCTCGTCCATCATCATAGGAAGTGCCATGGGGAGCCCTGTTCCAGGCTGTGCCCTCCTAATGCTCCCTAACTTGTTAGAGAAATTTGGGCACAGCTAAAACAGACTGATGGCTGTAAGGATCCTGTCACTTGCTGTGCCTTTTTTTAATAGAAAAATAAGCCATAGACAGATCTTTGCAGGAATGTCGTGATTTCTTTCATAGGCATAATTACATGTTCCAAGCCAAACTGCAGTTCAAGAGAAGGTTATAAATCTCTTCTCAATAATAACTGCACTCATGATGTTCCTCTCCTAGAAACTAAGGAGTAGGTAACTGAAAAAATTTTCCATGCCCAGGAAAATCTCAAGTTCATCATTTCTCTGGTAGCCTCAGGCCCCAGGTTTATAACAGCAAGGGCCCGAGACTAACAAGACGGGGCCTTCACCTGTACTTCATGTCTTTGTAGGGTGGCAATGACCACGAGATCTTCACAGACCCAAGAACCGTGGGCTACACTGTGACGGTGCCAGAGGATACACGCAGAATATGTGAGGAGCTCTTCTTCTGATGGGGCAAGGGGGATCCTGGTTACTTGTTGGCTGAAGCTGAGGGCCCTCCCACATGCTCACACCCGCTTCTGCCCCAGCTGGACCCTGTGCCACTCCCCTGATCACACATGGTCTATACCTCCAAAGCCTCAGAGTAATTGCCTTCCACCCCCAATGCTAGGAGTAGCTAGAAGAGAGAAGAAAATACTCTTTGAGAATGGCTCAAAGGACTACCTCCAGCAAGATTCATGCCCTAGCCCTCCCAGACTAGGACCTGCAACTTCCCCACCACTCTAGGGTGTTACAGAAAGAAAGAACATGCCCGGATCCTCCCAGTTTATGGGCCTTATGAAAACATAAGAGGTGTTCGTGTTTGGACCCCTGTGTCAACACTGAAAAGGAGGATCTGGGGATGACAGAATAAGGACAAGCCATCTGCAGTGACCTACCCTGTGACAGAAGTTAGAAACACTCCCTGAAATGAAGATCCTTCCTGCATCGGCTGGAGGGGGGAGTTGCTGTGGGAGGCAGAACCAGGAGGGGCTACAAGTACTGTTTTCCAAGCGGCTTCCTGTTGGCTCCTGTTGGCCAGGCTAAGGCCTGCCGGACAGGTGGCTGGCCCATGACTCCGGCCCATGCTGTGCTCACTGCACTTCAAGGAGCCTGCTTTTCCATGACTTTCAAGATGGGTGGAAAAAGGAATCAACAACCCTGTGGAGAATTGGCGCTGGCAGAATGTTCCATCCCTAGAGAGTTCAGAGAAGCCCACTTGGGAGTTCAAACTTCACCAAAAGGACCTTCTCATCAGACCTGGCTGGGCTTCCCAGAGGCGCTCACCCCTGGTTTCTCAGGTTTAGGGGAGAGCCTGGCTAGGTGTAAGAACGTCCACCTTGGTCCCCTCAGCCACTTTTACTAACTACAACTGGGCCTGCAGCCCTCACTCCTCCTCTCTACACTCTGCAAGCTCTTTGGGAAACTGGAAGGAGGTTCACAGGCCTTGTCCAGAACACAGTGGAAGAGAACTAAAAAAACAGTTGATATGTTGCTTTTGGGATGCGGAAATACTGGGACCCTCGCACCCCTCTGCATACGGTGCTGGGGTGGCCTGGCCTCTGCTGGGTGCTGCCTGCCTGAGCCTGGCTGCTCTGCACTTCCCACCACCTACAGCCCAGCTGGGCCCCTCCAGACTGCCTGGCCAGACTGGCAGGAGCCCCTCATCTCAGGGATCCCTAAAACATGGCTGTCCAATATGGTGTTTTTCTGTGTTAAATTTCACAAATGACCTTTCAGAATGAAAGGTAGGGTACTAAAGTGATTTTTTTTCCTATCTCTAATTGATTACTGTTTCCTCCTTTGATTGGCAAGTGAGTGGTTAAGTGAAAGATTTGCAATTATATCTTAGATTCTGGAAGGCCTTCTAGATCTGAGAACCCCTTTCTTTGCTCTGGTATTTCTGTGATGTTAGGAGCCCCTCACTCTGTCCGAATGTTTTGCATCCCTGTTCCTGACACACAAAACCCCCCCACAGCTTTCCTGCCCACTTAGATCAGCATCCACAGTTCCCTACACATTTCCTTACCGTGTCAAATCAAGATCACTAAGTCTTACTCAAACCTGTCTTTACCTTCCCTGAAACTCACTGCCTGAGG
>NW_003852627.1:480879-498221 GCF_000181295.1 Otolemur garnettii
AGCCCAGCAGTTTGCTGACGCTGTTAGTTTCAAGCAGGAGCCTAAAAAATTATTATTCTGTGGTTTGTTGGACACTTCAGAACTTTGGAATTGTAATGGTCATTTCATTAGAAACATCTGGGATGAGTGCAGTGGCTCCTGCCTGTAATTGTAGCACTCTAGGAGGCCAAGGTGGGTGGACCCCTTGAGCTCAGGAGTTAAAGAACAGCCTGAGCAACAGCAAAAGCAAGCAGGTGACTGTAGTCCCAGCTATTTGGGAGGCTGGGGGAAGAGGATTGCTCAAGCCCAAGAGTTTGAGGTTGCTGTGAGCTACCATGCCATGGCACTCTACCCAGGGCAATGGTCTCAAAAAAGAAAAAAGGCTCGGTGCCTAGCACAGTGGTGACAGCGCCAGCCACATACACTGAGGGTAGCAAGTTCGAATCTGGCCCAGGCCAGCTAAACAATGACAACTGTAACAAAAAAATAGCCAAGCATTGTGGGGCTCCTGTAGTCCCAGCTACTTGGAAGGCTGAGGCAAGAGAAATGCTTAAGCCTAAGAGTTTGAGGTTGCTGTGAGCTGTGATGCCAGGGTACTCTACCAAGGGGGATATAATAAAACTCTCGTCTAAAAAAAAAAAATCTGAGTTATTAAAATAATTTCTTCCACCACATTCTGTCATCTTGTCATCCTATTGCCCCAATCTAGCTCTGGAGGAACCATCGTGATTACCCAAGGCAATAATGGCTTAATGGCATGCACACAGCACTTACCAGAGCCTTCCTCATGCTCCCAGGAAGGCAGGTTCTGCATGTGGCAGAACTGTGTGACCAAGGCCAAGTTCATCTGGGCTTCAGTTCGTTTATCTGCTAAATGGGATTGTCCTTACTACATACATAATTTAAACAAGTTAATTTCTGTAAAGCACTTCGAATAGTGTGTGCGATTACTTATTCAAGTAAGCCCTTTCCCCCTTGTCCCTAGGACCCCTATAAGGCAGGTACAGTCATTCCATCTGCCTCTGGGAGTTGGCGGGATGAAGATACCATCATAAGAAATTTAAATACGGTAGATAAGTGCTGAGCCAAAGCAGAGTGCTGAGGTTGCACCCAAGCCTGCCTAGCACTGGTGAGTTACCACACCACCCAGGCATATGGAAGCTAACCCTGGACTCAAGGTCATCCAGAGTTTAAGAAGACTTGGGGGAAAGGCCCAAGTTGAACCTGAGCAGCAGGGAGTGGAAGGCAGGCCTGGGCTTCCCCGACGGAGGGGCCAGCCAAGGGAGCCCGACAGGTACTTGGTCCCACCTGGTCCCGAGGGAAGGGCTGAGAGAAAGGCCTTCCAAAGCCTCTCCAGCTACTGCATGGGAAGTGACCAGGGTGGCCAGTTAGGTAGATGTTGCTGTAACTTGGGTGTAATCTAGGCCTATCCGTCCTTGAGTCACTTCCTCTTCCTCCCAAGTCTCCAGAGTAGGTCAGGTGCCTCCTATCCCAAGGAAAGAGGCAGCTACGCCTCCAGGCTGCCTCCCCCCTCCACTCCACCTTCCATAGCACCCCAAAGTCAAGTTCCAGAACTCATTCCACCTCCTTCACCAAGGCTGGTTTCCCAGCTGCCTTCATGGGCCTCCCTTCTATTTGTGCCAAAGCCATGTTCATGCTACCTGTATGGTTCTCAGTGAAGTAAAGTCAGTAAATCCTATTGCTTCATGCTAAATACCAACTTTGGCCGCTCCCTAAACAGGTTTGATGGGCTGGGTATAGTAATTCCCAGAACACTGTGAAAATGATTGTATTACTAACAATAATTGTGTTGATCTCTGTACCACCAATACCGTCCTTGGAAAACGCTGGCCAGAGCAAACCCTTCCCAGCAAGGCACAAAGTCCCTCCCAGAGCAGCCTCTTTTGGTCACGGTTACCCCAGCCCCCTGTACCATTCCGACCCTCCTCCTTCTGTCCTGACATGAAGAACAGGGGCTATCCTGCCTCCCTGCTGAGCCTGCCCTGAGCCTGGCTCCTGGAGCTTATCACCTTGCTCTTCCCCCCACCCCTGAAGAGACTCTGTCCTCACCCTCTCCTACCAGCCCTGGACACTAAAGATGGGGGCAGCCTCATCTGAGTGCATAGAGACAGGAGCCCTCTTCTTGTGCCTGGGCAGGGACACACCACAAAGCCCCTTCCCTCTTCAGCATAGGCCCAGTGGGAGAATTAAGTTTCCCGCCACACTCCCACCATGTCCCAAACACCAATAGGGCACTTAGCCACGGCTTCCTAGTAAATGCCAGACAGCCATGTTCTACTGCTAAACTTTCCTACCACAGAGAATGACAATTAAAAAAAACCACGATCCCATCTTATTTGCTTCCCCCTGAAAAAAAAAAAAAGGCAGACTCTGCAAAGTAAAATAAGTCAGCCTCAGCTGGGGGAGACACCCTTACCTGCCGGCTTAAAGGAACCACCCTAGACAAGCAGCCTCCACAGTAACAAACACACAGCCTTGCACAAAACCAAACTTTATTGAGAAAAAACGTGACTGGTAGAAGAAAAGACCTGGACTTGAGAATCCTGGATTCTAGTTCCAGCTTGGCCACCAGCCAACAGCACACGTCTCTTCTCTCCCAGAGCCTCAAGCAATTTCCCACCTGTCAACTGAGAATCCATGTCCCTTTAACACCCTGTGGAATAATCATTAATTGGAAAAAATGTGGTCACACAGGAAGGATAGAGCAAGAGCCATTTACAAAGGATTCTGCCAATGGACAGAATCCAAAGGTCATCTCTGAATAGCAGAATGCAACTCCTGAGCTTGTTGTCGGGCAATGTGCTAGAGCACCAGCATGTGGGGGCACAGAGCGCCCAGACAGTGCCAAGGCCAGAACAAAGCAAGAGACTCAAGGGCAGCACAGGGAGAAGAGGGTGCTCAGCCTCAGAAGTGGCTCTGGAAGTATGGTCTGTATTTAACACAAAGGCCCCTGGGGAGCCACCTGGGGAATCATCCAAGGCTGGAAGGGAAAGGCCACCTTTGACCCAGCAGGGGTGGAGACGGGAGAGCAGGGTCTGGGGTGCTGCCCAAGGTGCACAGCAGGCCAGGAAAAAATAACCATGAACTTAAGTTCGACAGGAACAGCCATGAGTCTCCCGCACACACACAATCAATGCACTGTCTTAAAGCTGCTCTCTTCCACGCTCTTTCAAAGGAAGCATCCACAGGGTGAAGACACCTGATGAAGTCATTAGTCCCTGTTGTTGTCCGCCCAAAAGCCACTGTTTCAAAGGGTTTGCCACGGAGTAAACCCTCCATTGGTTTGCGCCAATTTGAGGAGCAAATCCTTGACTATGTATAGGCCATATGCCTGTATTTCAAAATGTCACCCAATTTCTACTTTCCAATCACAACTAAAGCCAAACCAAAACCCACAGCAAAGAAAATCCTAAGGATTTGTTTTACTAGAAATACCTATAAAAATTTGCAATGTCAGCAAGGTGCATACAGAGCCGGCCCAGAGCGAGAGCTTCAGTTATTGAAAATGAGGAAAAACAAAATCCTTACACATTTCCTAATGGCAGTTTTAAAGAAAACCCCTCACCAAAGGTGTCTTTCTCCTTCAACTTTACCAGTCTGTCAGGAAACCAGCTACCTACTCTCTTCTAGATGCATCTAGAGACCCTCCTCTCCATGAATCCTTCTGCTACCCATGTCCACCACCACCCCCCAAGAAGCACCTAAGGACAAAGGCCATAAAATGGCCACTAAGTGGACACTCAACCAGCAGACAGAGGGACAGGCGAGGTTCTGAGAGGAGTTTGGGTTCAGCCTCCCAGCACCAAAGACCACAGAGCCCAGGGGTCAAGGCTCCCAAACAAAGTGTCTTCCCTGACAGATTCCTGGGACGCCTCCCATGCAAAGGCACCAAAAGGCAACATCTCTCCAATCCAAAGACCACCCCCCCCCAACTTTGCCCACCCTCCTTAAAGCCAGCTCACCCTAGAACCAATCAAGCCAATAATGAGAAGACTATTCTGCCCTGTCCCAGGAGAGAACCAAGAGGGGCCCTCAGGCAGAAATCCACTCTGGAGAAGTCACACAGGGGCCATGTCACCCCCCTGGGGATCTGGAGTCCCCAAATCCAACTGATCCAACTGGAAGAGAGACTCTGGGCCGAGCCTGCTTCTCTGGGCCATGGGGAAACACTACCACCCACCCCTTGGGCTGGGCTTACCCCCTCTACTCAGCCACCAGTGGGCACCTCCCCTTTTCAAATGCTTTTAATGCTGTTCAGATGGTGAGAGGTTGTTGCGATGGTCAGAGGCCATGCTGGTGGCCGAGAGCACCCCCGGACCTGCCCCCCCTTTCTCCAGGAGGTACTTGAAAGGGACCATGCTCCCCGCCCCCTTGATATCCCCAGCTCATGTGCTACAAAGTCATCTCCGTGTGGTCCTGCTTCCTCCTCCCCCACAAAGTCTCCCACAGGCCCAGCAAAAGGGGCGCTTCAAGCATCTCCTAGGAGCTGACGACATGTCCGGACCAGGTCTCGTGCTTGGTGCCCGGTGCCAGGTGGGTGATGACAACCTCCACAGCCTGCAGCTTCTCATTCTTGGGTGGGATGGAGCACATCTTAAAGGTGACCTCGTCGCCTTCTACTGGGACATACTCCCCTTCCACACTATGGGAGGACAAAGAAAGCAGTTAGTGCCTGGCACCCTTCTGGTCAGACTGACCACCTGGAACTGCCCTCCTGCCCATCCACAAGAAGGAGCCGCCACACTGCCCCTTGTCTTGGTGGAGCCCCTAACCCAATCAGCTCCTTCCCTGGGACTTTTGATACTGAGCCTAAAAGACAGAGCTCAGCCATCTGTGGGTGATCATGCTGTGACATCAAACATGAGCGCCTGAGCTGTGGATAGAAGAGCACAGCCAATCTGAGCCAGAGAGATGAGGACACCACAGCATCAGAATCAGAGTTCAGAGATGGACTAGGCAGCCCCAGGTCCCAGGGGTAAGCACCCCCAGCAAGGTTCCCTTCCTTTGTAGGGGACCTGAGTCACTATTTCACCATGAGATTGACTTCTTGATAGTCCCTCCAAGAGATCCCAGGAGGAAAATCCCCTTGAGACTCTGGGCTAGCCAACTGCCCCAGGCACTGGTTTGTCCTGATTGGAGAATCATATGGTGAGCAGTGTTTCCCTCTTTGATATGATCACCAGGAAGCTCAGGAACCAATCTGCAGCCTACCTCTAGCAGAGGAACCAGACAACACAGTAGCTCCATCTGCCCCACGTTTCTCTTACTAACTCACTGTCTCTGTAAACCATTACTAATTCTTTCTGGAGAGAGGCTGTGTGGAAATAGATCTGCATGCCCCATGTGCCTTCACGTGTAGCACATCACTTTGGCATCTTTCTCACACCTATGCTATGCAGGAGCCCTGTAGTAGACCTGATAAGTAAGGATGTGGGGGAAAGGGCAACTCAGCAGAGGTTGTGCAACAGGATCCTATTTTCAAAAATGTGGTTTCTGTTTGCCAGGTCTGCTATGCAGAACAGGAATTTGCTGCCTGAAATTAAAGACTGGGGAGTGCTTAGCCCAAAAAAGGGGGTGGAGGGGTGATGGGTGCCAGAGTAAGGGTCCTCTCATATCTAAAGACTCCCCAGAGCTCAAAGGTGAAGCTCCGAGGCCTAGGATGTACAGGCCCTGCTGAGAGCTCCCCAAGGGCTTCCAGACACTCAGGAAGGAAGGACGTCAAAGAGCAGGAGAAGGGGTCCCTCCCCAAACTTCCTTCCTGCAGCAAAGGGCCGGGCAGCCCCTAGTCTCGCCAGGCACTTCCCAAAGCAAGGCAGGAAACCAGCCCCTAGGCCAAATAAGGGTCCCCCAACTCACGGGGCATCCTTCCCACTGGTCAGATACATGTGGGTGCTTAGACTCACCCAAGTAGTCTCACACACAATGTACTACCACCCTATCCCCCATAAGCAGAGCCAGACACCTCTAGGCATCCATAGTACAGGGAGTACATACCTGAAATTTCACACAGTCGTTCATAAAAACACAATCAGTCAGACATAAGTGTCACTTGCAGCCTCACACACACACCAACACAGACAAAGGGCATCTTACAGACTGTATCTTACACCCTCACCCCCTACACATCCCATCACAGAGGACTATAATCAGAGTGCTGGTCAAAAGCAGAGTACACAGGCCAAGCCAAATGTTCATACTCAGCACCCATTACAGGCCCATGCTGTCCCCACTTCCAGACTGCCCAGACCTGCCACTGACTCACTCGGAGATGTGCAGGAAGATGTCAGGGCCACCATCAGCCGGGGTAATAAAGCCGTGGCCCTTGGATCGGCAGAAGCATTTGCAGACTCCTTTGTACACAGGGCCCTGTGAAGCTCGCACCGTCCTGACAGAGAAAAGGAGATATTAAGGGGCCCCATCAGCCCTCCAGGACAGCCGCCGGCTCTCCTGGGGCACACCCAACTCATCTTAGCCCCTACCCACAACTGTGCCTCAGGGAGTCCTGGCCAAGGTCATCATTTATAGTCACACAGGTTGTGCACTGCACGACTCTGGGAGCCATTCACACAGACGTTGGTAAAAATGACACTCTGGATGACCCTGCTGAATTTTCTCAGGCTTGTTTTCCCACTTAGAAAGTTGAAGTAAAAGATCTCTGAGCATACCTCCAGAGACTAATTGTTAATTTTTTTTTTTTTTTTTTTTTGGAGACAGAGTCTTACTCTGTCATCCTGGGTAGAGTGCTATGGTGTCATAGCTCATAGCAATCTCAAACTCTTGGGTTCAAGAGATCCTCTTGTCTCAACTTCCTGAGTAGCTGGGACTATAGGTGCCCACCACAATGCCTGGTTAGTTTCTCTATTTTTGGTAGAGACAAGATCTCAGATTGGTCTTGAACTGTTAAGTTCAAGCAATTCACCCACCTCGGCTTCCCAGAGTGTTAGGGTTATAGGCATGAGCCATGGTGCCCAGCCTTAATTGTTAATTATTATTAACAGCAGCACCTCCACTCACTGGGCCTGAGATCTGTATCATGTGGGTCCTTTGCAGCCCCATGGCCACGCTGATACTCTCCCAGTTTTATAGCTGAGTTAATCAAGGCAGAAGATACTTATTTGTAGTTAAAACCCAGTGATTTTAAGACTCTCAAAACTGCCCGCTCACTACCACTCCCAGCCCGTACGTAACAGGTTCTCATGGGCAGTACCCTCAGAGTTCAGAAAGCACCTTCCCGGTCCTCACCAATGGTCCTCAACCCAGCCCCCAGTCTCCCTATTTGACAGCCAAGGATACAGTGAATCTCTGGCTTCAGGTAGGCTATTATCTTGAGACTTGTCCCCGGCTAGCCCAGACTCACGCTGAAAAGGTTCTTGTCCGACGAGTGGGCAGTGGGCTTGGGACCACATTGCCCCGAAGAGGGGATGGTGAGCGCTCGCGATTATGAGGGGTGCTCAGTAGCCCAGCCGAAGCCTGCTGGGTGGAGGGCTGTGGCGGTGGGGGAGGCTCAGATGACATGGCTGACCTGGAAAGAGATGGGGGACTCTCAGGGGCTCATGCCTTGCAAGGCAGGACCCTGATGCATACCAGCCTCCAGGTCTGAATCCTCCATCTGGGACACAGTCCTTGAGATCCCCTCATCAGGGAGGTCACCGTGTCTGGGAACATACCCAGCTGGGTCAGGTGCCTTCTCTGGGCTCCTGCAGTAGCCGTGGGTCTCCCCTGCTCACAGCTCTACACAAAAATGCCAGGTCATCCCTAACCAAGACAGCACCGGTCCCCTCTATGTCCCCAGTCCAAGGCATAAAACCCTGGCACAGTTGGGACAGTAAGTAAACACTTGTGAGAGAGAGGCAGGGCTGGAGAACAAGCAGAAGGCATCAGCCAGGCAGGCTTTAATGCTGACCACCTCCTTCCAGACTCTGGCCACCCCACAGACACTTCATGGCCCTGCCACATGCCTAACACCACGGGGAAGGTGGGGGTGAGGGGCAAAAACGTGAGTCACACACAGCATCTACCTCCAGGAAATTCCAGAACACACACCAAAAAGAGCTCAAACTCCCAGTTTGGATCCCTGATGGGCTGCCACAAGCCTCCCTCTGGTGGGCGATCCCAAAGGACCCAGAAGAAGGGAATTCAAAGGCTGCACGGCCGTCTGGCCCAGTCCACAGATCCAGGCTCTTGCAGTGAATTTCCACCCAGCCCAGCTCACCAGTCGCTGTTATGAAATCAAATTCCCTCAGTGACCCCCAGCATGCACCAGAATGTGGGAGAGACCCAGCTGGACGGCTGGAGGGAGGGGACTCTTTAGCTGCTGCCTAGCTTTTGCCAGTTCTACAAGAATAGGACCCTGCACTGTGCCCAGCAAACCCTGAACGCAAAAGAGGAAGGTGTTAGCTCTAACACAGCCTCAGCTCCAGGCCCAGGGGAAATAGCAACAGCTGGAGGCAAAGTCCCTCAGGCAAGTCCTTTCTTTGTATAGGCTCAGTCTTCACACCTGCCAAGTGGGGTAGCTGAGTGAGCACCATAGTACCTTCTCAGGGCTGGCGATGGGGGCAGCAGATGAGGCTCGGCCAGTAAAGCCAAGGGAGAGGTCTGGACCCAGAAAGTCACTCACGTTCACATGGTGTGGGACAAAAGTGACTGTGGGGGGACTTGATTTAGCTTTCAAAGCTAAAATACCAACTATCTTTTAAAGATCCCAGGAGTTTGCCTCAAAATTGAAGTTTCTGGCTATTCTTGAAAAGACACTCTAGCAACCTGCCCCCAAGTTTACCCCCAATTTCTTCATTTATGGGCACCTTCCACCTCCAGCACCCAGCAGGGCCACCTCTGCCTCCAACCCCCACCACCCAAGAACCAGGCCCAATGCCTCCCCCAGAAAGACAAAACCTCTCCCTCCAAGTGTCCCCACACTCCCCTGTGAGGACTTGATTCTGTCCGGCTGGCCTTCCAGAGGAAGTGACATAACTACCTCCTGACCCTTGTCTCAGCTGCAGCCGAGGCCAAGGAGGACCGCAAGGCCAGGGAACCCCCAGCTCATAAAGGCCCCAGCTGTTTACCTGGGGGCCAGGGCTCCAGCGTGACCCACCAGCCCAGGTCATAGAGTCCTAGAATGTTCCAAGGACTAGGGTTCTGGGAAGGAGGCCGGCCCAGAGAGGGGAGGGCCCCCCCCCCACCTATCCCCAGGGCCCACTCACCCCCAACCCAGGCCTCCAGGACAGCAGGCAGGACTACAGTGGCCTGGTGACAACAGAGTGAGACTGGGTACTCCCCTCCTCTCTTCTGCCCACAGTTCCCCTTTTCTTTTGGAGTCAGGTACATCTGACTTCAAATCTGCCAGCTGTGTGATCTTGGGCAATTATTTAACCCTCTGGCCTCAGTTTCCACATCTAGAAAATGGGAATTGTAACAGTCCCCATTTCACACCATCATCATGAAGTTGAAAAGAGATAATACACACTAAGACCCAAGCATACCAACTGCCCAAAACAAGTGAACAATAACCATCACTATGACTGTTATAATTATCATCACAAAATCACTCAACAGGTCCTGTTCGTGGTACTGCAGACACAGGGCTGAACTTGGAGCCAGAGAATAAACAGGTATGGATATCATTACAGGCCAAGTGCAGTGACTCATAACTGTAGTCCCAATGCTTAGGGAGGCTGAGGCAACAAGGCAGGTGGATTGCTTGAGGCCAAGAGTTTAAGACTAGCCTGGACAATATAATGAGACCCCACATCTACAAAAAATGCTTTATATCAATCAAGTGGCACTTGCCTATAGTCCCAGCTACTCAAGAGGTGAGGTGGGAGGATCACCTGAACCCAGGACTTTCAGGGCTATGATCACACCATTACTCTCCAGGCTGGGTAACAGAGCAAGACTTTATCTCAAAAAATAAAAAAATCAGGGTGGCGCCTGTGGCTCAGTGAGTAGGGCAATTGCCCCATATATGAGGGTGCTGGGTTTGAACCCGGCCTTGGCCAAACTGCAACAACAAAAAAATAGCCAGGCACCTTTAGTCCCAGCTACAAGGGAGGTTGAGGCAAGAGAATTGCCTAAACCCAAGAGCTAGAGGTTGCTGTGAGCTGTGATGCCACAGCACTCTATAAGGGCGACAAAATGAGACTCTGTCTCTTAAAAAAAAAAAAAAATCATTCCAGATTACCAAAAGGACTTTAAGAAACAGAGATGAGAAGTAGCAGGGTGGGGTGCTGCTCTATCAAAGGTGCCAGCTGGGCCTTCAACAATGAGAAAAAGTCAACATTTGGAAAGTAAAGAGAAGCTGTTCCAGGTTTGGGGGAGAAGCCTATGCAAAGGATTGCCAGCAAGTGTGTTGTATGGGGAGACGGAGGGGAGAGAGGGAGGACAGACAGGACGCGAGGTGAAAGGAGGCAGGCAGCCCAAAGTCAGGCTGCACCAGCGTCATCATCTTTCCTTTCCCATCCATTCACCTCCCTATGTGCCTGCACATCCCTGACAGCGTCCACCTACCTCCCTTGGATTCATGAGGCAGGTTCAAAATGGGAGTGCCCTTCTTCCTCCACTCCAGCCCCCTCAATTCACCCCACAGACTCTGTCCCTCAGAGATGCCAATGGAAGCCCATGGCCTTCGGGGGTGGTGGTCTGAGGCAACACAGGGTCCTTCTACATGTCATAGCACAAGGGCTGGCACAGAGCAGGGACTCAGACACAGTCCAGGGAATGACCCAAAGTCTCTGTCTTAACCAGTATTAGAACCTTGGCTGTCATCTGCTGTGCACTAAGCACCTTGCACAGAACTGCAGGAGATGGCCTCATTCACATTCGCCAGACAGTTGAAGAAACTGAGGCACAGAGAACATACGTGACTGGTGGGTGAGGGCTGCACCACCTGGGAGACCCAGGAGCTTTAACCACCACCTAGCCAGCCGCCCCTTAGTCATCTGGGCTGGAGAGCAGTTGGGGTGGCCAGAGCAGGCCCTGTAGAGTGAAGTAGCAAATGGTCTCAGCGTGGGGGGTTGGGGAGCTGGTAAAAGCCCAGGAGCCAGTTCTGGTTGCCCCCATACCTCACCCCTGCTGCCCTGTCCTCACACACACAAGCCCCAGCCCCACGCAGCAGCATGGGCCTGGCTTCCAGCTGGAAACTGCTCTCCGAGCAATTCCAGGCATGGCCCTAGAGCATCCTGGAGAAGCCAGGGTCGATCCTTGTGAGCAGCTCTCAACTCCCCACAGCTGGGGCAGGGTTGAAAAAAGACCCCAAAGCTTAGGCTGGCACAGGCCCTGGGTGAGACCAGGAAAACCAACTCGGACCAAATGTCATGCCCAAGGCACATCATGTGACTGGTTTGTGTGTGCACATGTATGGAGGTGTGTGTTCCCATGTGTACAGATACGTGAGGTATGTCTGTGCGCTGTGCATCTGGCAACTGCATACTTGTATGTAGCTAGGGGCCTGTATTAGCACCAGAGGACCCTGACAAATGGGGTCCCCTATTCCCAGACCCAGACTCAGGGGAAAACTGAGTGTCAAGCACCTTGCCAGGGTCACCCAGTGTATAAAAAACTGGTGAAATACTGTGTATTAGACAATGGAAATGCCATGTGGGGGGAAAGCTAGTGGGGGATGGGCACGGGGAGAAGGACTGCAGTTCTTAAGCAGGCGGGCTGAGAAGGTAAATAGCTGGCCATGTGCCCCCTTCCCTCTGTCTGCTGACTGCCAGGCCAAAGGAGGGGGTCCAGGGCAGAGGAAGCAGGAAGCCACTCCCACCCTGACTGCCCCCAGGGATGGGTGTGTCTGCAGGGCCTTCAGCCGGAGAACTGGAGGGAGAAGGGGGCCTCAGCCCAAAATAGCCTGGGAATTTTCCATAGGCTCTGCAGTAACTCCTAGAAGGCTCCAGTTCAGTGGGCACCAGTTTGTGGCCTTGCCAACTTTCCTCAGCCCACCCCCATATGTGGGCACTTAGCTCACCCATCAGGCAGAGCCCCTCTGTCTAGCCTCTGCTGACCTCACCCTGACCTCTCCTGGCCTCTTTGCCTGAAAGTCTTCCAGCCACTGCAAGGATGCTTCAGGAGCCAGAAGCCAAGAGCTCACTCAGAGGCCACTTAGGGAAAGGGAGAGCATTTTAGGAGGCTCCACACTTGGTAGCTTCCGACCCTTCTTTGAAAGTCTGATGACAGGCCTGGCGCTGTGGCTCATGCCTGCAATTCCAGCACTCTGGGAGGCCAAGATGGGTGGATTCCCTGAGCTTACAGGTTTGAGACTAGCCTGAGCCAGAACAAGACCCCATCTCTAAAAATAGTGTGGCTTTGTGGTGGGCACCTGTAGTCCCAGCTACTTGGGAGCCTGAGGCCAGAGAATTGTTTGAGCCCAAGCGTTTGAGGTTGCTATGAGCTGTGATGCCACGGCATCTACCGAGGGTGACAAAGTAAGACTCTGTCTCAGAAAAAAGAAAAAAGTCTGAAAACAGAGAAGGGGGGGGCAATGTGGGGGTATCTTGAGCCCCTCTATGGGTTTCTGGCTGACGAAGGCCAGGGCTGGACATTGTGTTGGGACAGCTCTCAGCCTGAGGGCCAGGCCTGCTAGACTAGCCCACACTAAGGGAAAGAGACAGAAGACAGGGCAGGCTGCGGAGGACCAGCCTTGGAGGGGCAGGGAGGAGGGACCTCTACTTGCCCTATGCCCACCACCCAGGGTGTCTGTGTCCCCATTTCACAGATGAGAAAACTAAGGCACAGAGGGTTTAGAAGCGCTTCTGCTTCTTTTAGTGTCGGGAATCTCCGGGAATTGTGTTCAAAGGCAATTGTGATTGAGCAGGTCAGGGTGGGGCCTGAGATTCTGCATTTCCCAGGAGCTCCTGTGAAGGCGACCTCTGCTGGACAGGCAGGGCGGTGACCCCACTTACCCACCTAACAGCCGCAGGCTCATCAGTGCAGGAGAATGGGAGGGAAACCGGCCCGGGATGGGGACGCTGCTCTAGAAGAATCAGAGTTAGCCTAGTGCACCTGGGTTCTGCTCTGTAAACTGAGGCAAGAGACACGGTCCCACCCCCATCCCCACCCTGTCGTAGCTGAGCCCCAGCCAAACAGAACTGAGGGCACGTGGGCCAAGGGGCGGAGCGGGTCAGCTGAGCCCGGACAGAGGGGTCCTGCAAGGGACAGAGGCCTAGAACTAGCCAGAGGTTGACGCAGCGTTGGAGTTGGGCCTCGCCACATTCCCCTCCATTGTTCCGGGGAGAGCGGGTCTGGCGAGCGAGGAGAGAGAGAGGGAGGGAGGGGTGAGGGGAGGGAGAACCCAGGGGAAGGGCGGGAGCGAAAAGGCGGGTTGAGGCGCCCCAGTTAGCGACCCGGGGCACCCGCGGTAAGGGTGCACCCGCTGCGCCCGGGTCTGGCCGGAGCCCCTTCCAGGTGCAGCCTGGCCGGAACAGCTCTTCCGCCCTCGAGGGCAGGGATGGCTGGGAGGAGGCCGGAAACCGAGGGGGCCGCTCCAACATTGCCGCTGACGCCTGAGCCCCCTACCCCCGGCCCTTAGCACCCCTGGACAGCCGCGCCCAGCAGCAGAGAGACAGTCACCCACCGCCACAAGGACCCTGCACCCGCCCCAACCCCCAGCCTGACGGCCCCAGAGCTCAAGCTAGCGCTCTTAACAAGGACCCTGCTCTGCCCTCCTCCCCACATTCAGTCATTCCTATGCGAAAGGTCACAGTCGGACTTTCCAGCCTGACTCTGCTCTTTATTCTCTCTGTGACCCCTGGCAAGCAACCTCACCTCTCCAAGCCTCAGTTTCCTCATCTGACAAAAGGGACTGGAATGGTGCAGCGTCCCAGGGCCGCGGATGTATACGGTGCCAGCTACAATGCCAAGCACGCGGTGGGCTCAGCCAACAATAGTTGTGCAGCGGAGGGTGGAACTGTCAGGCATGGGGCGATCAGAGATAATCCTTTCCTCCCATTCCTGCCCATGCTGATGGGACAGAAACCAAATGTCCTGACTTTGCCACTTAGCGGGACAAAGACCGTTTCCCTCCCAAGGGAACCCACCCTCCATCCCGCCCCAGGAGCGCACCCCACCCGCACCGCGCTGGGCCTAGCTCAGCTCATTGGATCTCAAAGCATCAATTCCTAGCTCATTCCCAACCCCCCTGAGGGACTCTGCTCTAGCCCTGGCCTGGAAGGGCTCCCGGCCACTGGGGGAGGGAGACAGACAGGCCGCCCCCTGAGTAGAGGGAGAGGGTTCGTGGTCCAGAGCCGGGGAGGGAAGACGGGAGGCCGAGAGCGGCTGGTGCAGGTCGTAGGAGAAGACAACAGGAAGCCCTGTTGAAATGTTTAGCACTTAAATACAATGGGGACATCAGCGGATGATCTGAAGCCAGGGATTCACTTGAACCCATTGTTTTTACAAGTTCTCTCTGACTCTGGAGTGGCAAACAGATTAATGGGGCAGACTACGCACAAAGAGACTGACAAATATCAAAATAGCAAGTTAAAAAAATAGTAGCTCATGTTTGTCCTGGCACTGGGCTAGACATCTCCGTTCATTCTCATGCCTCCCCTCCCTGAACCTAGGAAAAAGTTCTATCTCTGCCGCGTATGGGGAAACTGAGGCTCTTAGAGGCCTCTTATTTTGCAATGAGACCCCAACCCATGAACACAGGGGCCCTGCCTGGAGCGGGTCGATATCGCTTTCCTCCCCGGGCACCCCGCGCCGGGAACACACATCTACTCCGATCCCAAAAAAGCTGTCGGGCCAGAGGTTTCCTTTTGAAAAATCAAAAAAAAATAATAATGTTGCATTTCCGGTTTGCAACCTGGGTCGCTAGCACAGCCGGCGGAGAGGGAACCTGCGGACGCGGATGAAGTTTTTCTCCTCCGCCCACACCCCCTCATCCGGGCGTCGACACCCACCGAGAGCGAGCCCGCGGCTCCTCCTCCCCCAGATGGGGCTAATCGCGCAGCGCCAGGACAGTCCCCTCCACCTCTTCCCCGCCAGGCCTGGCCACCGTCCCACCGCCGAGCCCACAGCTGGCGCGGCCAGGCCAGGCTGGGGGCTGGCCCCACTTCCCGCGCGCGGCGTCCCCCGCGCCTCGGCCCACAGCACCGTGGTAAAAGCGGTGAGGAGGGCGGCGTGGGGAGGTTTCCCTGCACGCAGAAAACAGGTGGCCAGGCGGGAAGTGCCTCTCGACGTCCGCCTCGAATCCCCCTGCTGCTGCCACACCCACCCCTTCCCCTGGATGAGTAACCCGCGCTTCCCAAACAGGCCACGGCGGGTGGGGCATTTCCTAGGGGCCTAAAGAAACCCAGTCTGGAGCCCCCCCGCCGCCGTGCTGGGAGACCTCGCACCGGGGGAGAGGGGGGTTGAACACAGGCGGCAGCGGCAAAAGAGTCCGGGCCCATCTCCGGGTTCCCAGGACCTCAGGGCAAGGGCGCCCCACCACGCCCCTCCTGGGGATCCCCCGGAAAATCTCCCTACCTAGCGACTGGTTCGGCTCCTCCAGCTGCTTCACTCCGACTGCGAGAGGCAAACTGGGGAGGGGGCGTGGCCCGGGGCGGGGGCACTGCGGTCCCGCCTCTAGGAGCGCCCGGCCAATGGGGCCGCGGGCCCGAGCCGGCAGGCAGGGGCGGGGCGGCGGGACGGTCGGGAGTGGACCTTTGTGTCCGCCCTGGGACGCCCGGAGCGCGGGATGCGGGACCGGGGGAGGGGCTCGGGACGGTGCCTGAGCGCGCGATCAGAAAACTCACCCAGAAAGTGGGAGAATTGAGTCCTCGCTCCCATGCAGGTTCCTCCCCTAAACAACGGCATCTGTCCAGCTCCCACCTACCTTTGGCTCCAGAATAAGCCCCAGGTGCCTCCACTTAAGCAGAAAGAGATAAAGGAATAGAGAGACAGAGGGAAAAGAGCAAAAAACAAGGAGGAAAAGGAAAACGTGCAAAATCAGAAAAAACGAGTAGGGGCCCTGTGGAGTTTGTTCTCATTTCTTTTTTCTTTCTTGCTTTTATTTTTTTTTCTAATTTTTATTTCCAGCCCATCTTGTATCTTCTGTTTCTGGAGATACATGATGTTACTTCTATTTTACAGGAGAGGAAACCCAGAGAGAGGTGACGACTGATGGTCACAGCATGTCGAAAGCAGCCCCTGACTCACGCAGGCCTGGGGAGAATGTAAACCGGTGCAGCCGCTGTGGCTGTTCCTCAAACCTCTAACCCCTTGCAGTCACCAAACCGCTCAGCAGTTCCCCTCCTGGTATATGGGCATACTCAAGGGAAATGAAAATACGTCTGCACAAAAACATACTTGCGCAAAGATGTTTATACTGGTATTACTCATAACAGCAAAAAGGTAGAAAACAACCCAGATGTCCATCAGGTGATGAGTGGATAAACAGAATGTGTGAATGTACAATAGACAATGGTTTGGTCATAAAAAGTAGTGAAGTATTGGCGGACGCTACAATGAGGATGAACCTTGAAAACGTGCTAAGTCAAAGAAGTTACACACAAAAGAGCACTCCTTGTATGATTCCATTCACAATAATATTATAATAATATTTAATATCCAGAAATAGGCAAACCCATAGAGACATAAGTTTAGATTGTTAGAAACATAAATTAGTGTTTGCTTAGAGCTAGCTGTTACGGTCAGGATTAAAGGGTTGCTAGCTAAAGGGTGCAAGGGTTCTTTTAGAGGTGATGAAATGTTCTAAAATTGACTGTGGTGATGGTTGTGCAACTCTGTGAATATTCCAAAAATCATTGACTCATAGGCTGTCAATGGGTGAATTGTATGGTGTGTAAATTTTAATTCAATAAAACTGTTTATAGAAGAGTCAAAAAAGGGGGGCCATGGTAGGGAGTCATGACCAAAAGAACACAAAGTAGGATTCAAAGATGTAGTAAAGGATCTATCGCGCAGGGCTGGGTACACAGGTGAGTTCACTTTATGAAAGTTTATCCAGCCATGGTGACCTGGGGATATTCTTTAGTAATACATTTTTTTAAAGGTCCAACTAAACCATGGAGTCCTACCTCCCCATTTTTCAGAGAAACTGACATGAACAGAATGTGGGAATACAGTATTTTCCCTTTTATTACACAAGGGCCTGAAAACTGTCCAGGCTGGGCCTGGGATAAACACCATTTGGTAGGCCTGGTCTAGGGTGACTCATTTTGGGAACAGAATTTCAGAGAGTGCTTAACAAATCAACAGTCAGGTAAATAAATTTTAGTGTAATATCTTTTTTTGAGACACAGTCTCACTTTGTCGCCCTTGATAGAATGCTGTGATGTCACAGCTCACAGCAACCTCCAGCTCTTGGACTCAAGCAATTCTCTTGCCTCAGCCTCCAAAGTTGCTGGGAC
>NW_003852627.1:498721-502544 GCF_000181295.1 Otolemur garnettii
GCTAAGGAGTTGGAGGTTGCTGTGAGCTGTGATGCCATAGCACTCTACCCAGGGGACAGCTTGAGGCTCTGTCTCAAAAAAAAAAAGAAGAAGACAGAGGGACAGCCCCTACCTGACACCGTCCTTCCACTGTTCCCAGTTCTCCCACACACCCTGAAGCACTTCTTGTTTTATGTTTTCTAGTTCTTCTAAAGGAATATATTCTTAACCCCCTTCACAGGTGAATAAATGGAGGCGTGGTGGCTACCTGCATAAGCAGCCTTTCCTGGTTAATTGGCCTTTGGGGGCCTCAATTTCCTCATGTGTAAAATGGAGATTCTGAAAGGGAATAAGATAATGGTTAGAAGCACTTGGCCCAGCACCTGGACCCAGGAGGTGCTCAGCAAATATTTGGTCCTTCTTTCTTCCCTCTGTTCTCAAAGCCCTCCTCAACTTCTCAACTCACTGAAGTCTCTCAGAATTGCACACCTGAGCTGCATGGTGTCCTGGTTGTCTACAACCACTCACCATGTTGTCCATGCCAAGCTCTGTGCTGGACTCTGGGCATTCCAGGCAGAGCATCAGTATCATCCAAGCCCACTTCTCTTCCTCCCCTCCAACCCTTCAACTCAAGGGGCGTCACTGCCCTTTGGGGAACATTTTGGGACTAGAAGGCATCAAGGATTACCTCAGTGACTCAGGGGTGCTCCTGGCATGGAACAGGGACCCAGGGTTGTGAGGTTCTGCAAGGCCAGGCAGATGAACAATCACCCCATTGCATGGCTTCCAGCACTTGGCCTTACAAGCAAGAGATGCTCAAGTTGTAGACCCTAACTTCACCTGACCTGAAACCCCAAATCTCTTTTACATAGTTCAATACTGAAACTGGAATTCAGGAGAATCCCCCCCCCCATCCAGTGGGTGCAGCCACCCACTATCATCGTCCCTCGTGCCCTTCTCCCCACAAGAACATGTATGGACTCTGTTACTTTCACTAAAATGTGGGCTCCCTGCATTGAGCACCTCATCTACCTTGCTCTGTGTTGTGTGCCTGGCATAGTTTAGATGCTCAGTAAGTGTACATTAAGGAAACAAGGGCACAGCCAGGTCATAGGGTATAGAAAACCCTGGCTGCTCCTCCACCTGCTGTCTTCTCCAGAAGAGGCAAGCCGTGGGCACAGGAGGACCCCCTGCACGTGTATGAGGCCTCTTCTCCCAGAACACTCTCTCAGTTTCACTGTTCCTGTCAGTGAGGGTCCCCTCCTGGAGAAGCCCCTGGTGCCTGAGCCCAGGCTTCTCCCCCTGCTTCTAGGGCTTCCCGAGCTCTGTGGTAGGATCAGGTCTGACTGTGCGGCCTGTAAAAAGGATGAGCTCCCTGCACCCCAGCCTATGCTGTCCTCTCGACCTCCATCCTCCCACCAGCCCATCTCCTGGCCTGGTTTCTCAGTGACACGCATCCCCAGGAGGTGACAGGTCTGGGGCCTGATAAATGGCTCCATCTCCACTCTTGTGAAATGACATGGGAAGAACCTCCAGGTGAGGGGAGCTGATGACTCCTCCTGGGCTGGTGGGGGCCCCTGGAGGGCCCCTCCTATAGTTCTGGCTGTACCTGCTCAGAAGAGCTGCTGAATCTACAGGCTCTAGGGCAGAGAGGCGGACCCAGGAGCCTGCCTGTGTGTCCTCCCACAAGGACACAGACACACAGTCCACCTGAGCCACACACACAAACGAGACCCCTCCTCTCAATTCAAACAGGTAGGCAAGAAACACACATGCTCACACAGCAAGATAAACACACATACACAGACATGACAAGTCACAGACCCCAGGCAGACCCAATGTGCATGGGGAGAGACACACTCGCATCACACAATAGTCCCCCCACACAGACCTTCACCCCTCGCAAACCCTCCACACTGATGACACACACCATACAAGCACATGCACACCCAGCAGACAAGACATGTGCATGCACGCACACAGATGAGACATAGCCCACCCGACTGCCTGGAGATGTACACAAAGGCACACCCACCACCACACAAACACACACATGCACAGACACACACAGAGAGAGAAGCATCTAATACAGTGGTTCTCAACCTGCCTAATGCTGTGAACCTTTAATACAGTTCAAAGGCGTCTCGACCCACAGGTTGAGAACTGCTCATCTAATATGTGACACGCACACACACACATGCCCCACACAGAGGAGATGTAAGGGATATCACACAGGTGTCTACCCCACATAGGTTGCAAAAATGCACACATCACAAATAACCCCCCACCCCAGACTCGCTGCCTACTTGTCCTGGCAATGGAGGCCTGTTCACTGTGGCAAATGTATCCTGCTTTGTAAGCCTTCTCACTCTGTAACCTATCTTTCTCTTCCTCAATGAACTTTGTTTCATGCTTGCCTTAAAAATAAAATATAATAAAATAAATACCCCCCAACATGCATGCACATAGGAGCACGCACACTTCATACAGAGTAGCGGGCCCCTGAAGGCCCTGGGACACCACCCTCCACCCAAAGTGCTGCTTAACACACAGACACACCCCATAGAAACATACACACACAGTCCCCGCGTGAACTCACGCAGGTGGAAACATGTGCATTCTCACTCCCCACCACACACCTGCTTGGTCTACAAAGGACCTCCCCCTTTCTCTGACACCCTCTCCCCTCAGAAGGTAGCCTCCACCCCTGCCAGGAACAGAATTCCTTCCCCCAGGCTTGGCGCCTCTGGCTCAAGTGGCTAAGGTGCCAGCCACATACACCTGAGCTGGCAGGTTCGAATCCAGCCCGGGCCTGCCAAACAATGACGGCTGCAATCAAAAAACAGCCGGACATTGTGGCCAGCACCTATAGTCCCAGTGGGAGGCAGAGGCAGGAGAATCACTTGAGCCCAGGAGTTGGAGGTTGCTGTGAGCCGTGATGCCACAGCACTCTACCCAGGGAGACAGCTTGAGGCTCTGTCTAAAAAAAAAGAATTCCTCTCCCTCCCATCCTCTCCTCACCCCTAGCCTGGAAGAAGAGAAGCTAGTCCAGGTACTTAGCAGAGCCAGTAATTCAGCTCAGAGGTCAGGGGACTCACCAGGATGGCTCAGCAGGTCCTGCCCCAGGCTCTGTGGTCCCTGTGCAGATGGGGCAGAGAGGACCCCACTGCCGAGTGGGAGGAGGAGTGAGGGAAGGGAGACTCTGGGGGCAGCTCCTGTGTCTGGCCTCTCCCCTGGTGCCTCCATAGCCCAGCCTGCATACACGCTGTGAGGTAATTATAGTTACAATGCATTCCTCCAACTCCTCTGACTTATCCTCTCAAAGCCTTCTTGCCCAAACTAAGTCCTTCTGGGAAGATAGAATGAGCAGGGAGGGGAAAAAGTCCCATCTCCTTTTCCTTGACTGCAGAGTCTTCCTGATTGCACACAAAGGAGGAGAAGGACCAAGTAACCTACCCAGACCCCCAGGTGCCAAAACTCTAGGCTCACTCCATTTCCGGGGTGGCATGCCGCTACCCTGGCCTCTGTGACGATGCTGATGGAATTACTGCCATGGTTACTGTTGTTATTCATTGCTATTCACTGCAAGCTTTCTATGTGCCCTACATGGAGCTATGTGCTCAACATAGATTTTTTTCATTCATCATTTATTTCACAATCTTTATTGAGCATTTACTATGTGCCAGGCACTGCGCTAGTTACTAAGAAGACAGCTGTGAACAAATTTGAGATCCCAATCCTCAAAAAGCTGACATTTTAGGAAAAACTAATCATTTAAACTAATACAGGAGGCTCGGCGCCTGTGGCTTGTCACAGACCCCAGGCAGACCCAATGTGCATGGGG
>NW_003852627.1:503744-506759 GCF_000181295.1 Otolemur garnettii
GGAGGGGGTGAGGTCCAGCTCAACTCTGCCACAGCCATGCTGTGTGACCTTGGTCTGGCTTCCCAAGCACTGTGGTGCCTCCTCTCTCCTCCAGCTTGGCCTGTGGGTAACAGAGTGAGTCCTCAGTGTCAAGTCAGGGTGGAGAGTTCTAGACCCCCAAATGCCCAGATGGCAGAAGCTGGGCCAACTCATAGCAACCTGGTGCTGCCCCCTGGTGGCCGTGGCTGGTATGGACAGAGCCAGAAAGAATCCTCATTTGTTGGGCCTCAAGATTTTCCAAGTTCAAATACAGCTCGTGGGGCCCCAGTCCTGTGTTAGAGGGAATCTTCATCCTCTAAATCTTCCCCCTAAGGGAAGCAGATAGCCCCCAACCCCATTCCAAGGTGTGACCTCAACTCTATACAAGGGCCCCCACACCCTGGAGTGTGATATCAGGGGATTTCAGTCCCAGTGGGGCCCACAGATCATTCATTCGTACACTCAGCCTGTATCTGGTTTTTTGGGGTTTTTTTGTAGAGACAGAGTCTCACTTTTTCGCCCTCGGTAGAGTGCAGCGGAGTCGCTCCAGCAACCTCCAACTCCTGGGCTTAGGCAATTCTTCTGCCTCAGCCTCCCAAGTATCTGGGACTATAGGTGCCTGCCACAACGCCCGGCTATCAGCCTGTATCTGTTGAGGAGCACCATCCACCAGGTGCCGGGCATGCGGCAGGTGACCAGGCAGGTGAGGTCTTGGTCCCCAAGACTCACCAAGGCAGACAGTCATCAAATCTCACACACCCCTATATATAGAGGTGTGATGTTCTCCCAAAACTTTACCACAATAAATAAGTGGAAAAAACAAAATATTCTGCCCTCAGGGATCTGATGCTCTAGGACAGGCGTTCTCAAACTGCGGCCCATGGGCCACATGTGGCCCACCTAGGACATTTATCTGGCCCACCAGGTGTTTTTGCCGCTGCTGCCTGTCCTGCTTAGCAGCCGACTTGTCCCAGGGCCTGCAGTCCGGCTCTCCAATGGTCTGAGGGACAGTGAATTGGCCCCCTGTTTAAAAAGTTTGAGGACCTCTGCTCTAGGAGGAAACAAACAGTAAAGAAGACAGATCTGGGGCCGCGCCTGTGGCTCAGTGGGCAAGGCGCCAGCCCCCATATACTGAGGGTGGCAGGTTCAAACCCGGCCCCGGCCAAACTGCAATAAAAAAATAGCCAGGCATTGTGGCAGGCGCCTGTAGTCCCAGCTACTCAGGAGGCTGAGGCAGGAGAATCGCTTAAGCCCAGGAGTTGGAGGTTGCTGTGAGCTGTGACGGCATAGCACTCTACTGAGGGCAATAAGGTCAGACTCTGTCTCTACAAAAAAAAAAAAGAAGACGACGACAGATCTGTGAGATGTGCAGAGACATGTGCAATGTGCAGAGGGTCATGGCAGGAAACAGGAAAAGGGGGGGTGCCAGGGAGGGAGGGGAGAGGCGTGGGGAGCTCAGGGAAGGAAACAGGAAAGGGGTGGAGTGTGCCCAGGAGGAGGGGGTGAGGCGGGGAGATCAGGGAAGGTCCCTGAGGAAGGTGAGGGGAGGCACCAGGCAAGTGAGTGCCTGGAAGGTAAAGAAGCCCAAGTGTTGACAGAGAGCTGGAGAGGGGAGGCTGAAGGTCAGCCGGGAGAGGGGTGGCCCTGAGCAGGGAGGAAGGCCTCTGTTTTCCAGAAAGAAAGGAACTCACACAACAGCTTTGTGTGGTTGAGGAATAGACCCCCTCAAGACACTTCAGAGCTGTCCACATTGGAGGCTTCTGTCAGCCTGGGGTGCTGATGGTGGGAGAGGCTGACTGGCCTTCTCTTTGCGGTAGACTGCGTGATGGCTTCTGTACTTTATCCGGATGCACACTGCCATGCCACTTTGCACCTCCATCACAAGAAGGTGGCGCGGTTCACTCTTTTCGAGCTTGTGCAAAGTCACTTGCTTTGTCACAGGAATGTGAGCTGATGTGCTGGAAGCAGAGGCTTGAAGTGAGCTCACACACTGGAGTCTGCTCCTGTGACCATCATCCCCATGAGGACACAGCCGCTGAGGAGGAAAGACAAATGGAATAGAGTCCAGCTGCCCTCTGCCTTAGACTGCGCATCCCTCTCAAATTCACGCGTAATCCTAATCCCCAGGATGGAACTCTAGTTAATGACAGGCGGGCTGAAATGTTTAGGAGTAAGGTGTACTCTTATCTGCCGCGTACATCAAAACAGTAAGAGGGACTAATCTAATCTCTGCCCCTGACCCCCATGATGGTGTTGGGAGGTGAGTGGTCATGAAGGCAGAGTCTTCATGAAAAAGAAAATTAAAAACAATAGCTGTGTGCAGTGGCAGTATTATAGCCAATTAGGTTTATCTGAGGTGTGATTATTGCTAATTGAAAATTTTTCCCAATAGCCTGCCATGACAACGTGCAGGGAAGTCAGCACCAGCAATTTCCAATGGTCTCTACCATGACTGAATAAAAAATAAGTGAAATGACAAAAAATAAAAATAAAGATAAATTAGGAAGTCTTTTTTTTTTTTTTTTTTTTGGTAGAGACAGAGTTTCACTTTACTGCCCTCGGTAGAGTGCCATGGTAGCATCACACAGCTCACAGCAACCTCCAACTCCTGGGCTTAGGTGATTCTCCTGCCTCAGCCTCCCGAGTAGCTGGGACTACAGGCGCCCGCCACGACACCTGGCTATTTTTTGTTGCGGTTTGGCCGGGGCTGAGTTTCAACCCACCACCCTCGGTCTATGGGGTCGGCACCCTACTCACTGAGCCACAGGCGCCGCCCGATAAATTAGGAAGTTGAAAAGAAAAATAAAAGATGCCCCAGAGAACTCTCCCCCTTCCTTTTCCTTTAAGGACAAGGTAAAAAGACAGCCATCTATTAACCAATTAGCCAGGAATCTGGTCCTCACCAGACACCACCAATCTTCTGGTGCCTTGATCTTAGAATTTTCAGCCTTCAGGACTGTGGAAAATACATTTCTTTTTTTCTTTCTTTTTTTTTTT
>NW_003852627.1:507070-513125 GCF_000181295.1 Otolemur garnettii
TCTCTCTTTATTGCCCTTGGTGGAGTGCCGTGGCATCACAGCTCACAGCAACCTCCAGCTCTCGGGCTTAGGCGATTCTCTTGCCTCAGCCTCCCAAGTAGCTGGGATTACAGGCGCCCGTCACAACGCCCAGGTATTTTTTTGTTGCAGTATGGCCAGGCCTGGATTTGAACCCACCACCCTTGGTATATGGTGCTGGTGCCCTACTCACTGAGCCACAGGCACTGCCCAATTTCTTTCTTTCTTTTTTTTTTTTAATTGAGACAGAGTCTCACTTTGTGCTCACAGCAACCTCAAACTCTTGGGCTTAAGTAATTCTCTTGCCTCAACTTCCCTAGTAGCTGGGACTACAGTCACCTGCCACAATGCCTGGCTATTGTTGTTTGTTTGTTTAGTAGGCTCAGGTTGGGTTCAAACCCACCAGCCCCAAAGCATGTGGCTGGTGCCCTAACCATTGAGCTATGGGGGCTCCAGCTTGGAAAATACATTTCTGATGTTTATAAGCAACATGGTTTCTGGTGTTCTTTGCTACAGCAGCTCAGATGAACTATGCCCAGGTCCTCCAACATGGCTGCTGGTCAAGGTCATCTTATAGCCAGCTCATCCACAGACAGAGGAAGCTCAGCCCAAACCAGAAGAGCCAGTCAGCCTAAGTCACCAACTTCCAGACTCACAAACTTGATAAACATTTGTTTCAAGCCACGAAGATTTGATTACATAGCATTATTTTAATATTATACTATTATAAGCTTGAGTGATCCTCTTGCCTCAGCCTCCAGAGTAGCTGGGACCACATGCATGTGCCATTATGCCCGGCTAGTTTTTCTATTTTTAGTAGAGATGGGGTCTCACTCGTGCTCAGGCTGGTCTCAAATTCCTGAGCTCAAGCAATCTACCTGCTTCAGCCTTCCAGAGTGCTAGGATTACCAGTGAGGGCCACCGTGTCAGGCTCAGAACTATTTCTGGTTTGGGAGTATTATAAATAAAGCTGCTCTTTGTGTACACGTCTTTTTTCCTGGACATTAAGTTTCATTTCTCTGGTGTAAACATCTAGGCGTATATTTGGGTCATAGGGTAGGCATGTGTTTACTTTACACGCAGAACTTTGTACACTATCAACAATAATACAGAATGAGGGTGTGGGGCTCAACATACCAGCCACTGGTATTTCATCTAGTCAGTCTTTTAAAATTGTGACCATTCAAGTAGGCAAATGCAACGAGTTTTGAGAAACGAACATACCTATGTAATTAGAAAGAATCTTCCCATATTCTATAAAATGATCTGTGCCCATTGCAATCAACCCTCCCCATCCCACAGGGAACCACTGTTTCAATTTCTGTCATCACAGCTAAGCTTAGCCTGTTTCAGGATTTGAAATAAAGGGAATCATAGGCATGTGTTTCTTTTGGTCAGGTTTCTTTTGCTCAAAATCGGGTCTCTGTTCATCTTCCTGGGTGTGTCAGTTAACTCATTCCTTTCTGCTGCTGAGCAGCATTCCACATCTAGTCTCCCCCTGACAGATACTCGCACTGTTCCCAGACTTCGGCTATATGAATAATGCTGTTGTGAACTTTGTTGTGTAAGACATACGCTTTTGTTTCTCCTGGGAATGGAATTGCTCGGTTTTACAGATGTGTTTAGCCATGAAAGAAGCTGTCAGTATTTTCAAGTGATGTGTGATTTTACACTCGTACCCGCACTGCCTGACAGTTGTTCAACATTCCTGCCAATACTTAGGACTATTTGTCATTTTTTATTTTATTTTATTTATTCATTTATTTTGAGACAGAGTCTCACTCCGTCACCCTCAGTAGAGTGCTATGGCGCCACAGCTCACAGCAACCTTAAACTCTTGGGTTTAAGTGATTCTCTTGCCTCAATCTCCCCAGCAGCTGGGACTACAGGCACCCTCCACAACGCCCAGCCATTTTTTTCTCGTAGTTGTCGTTGTTGTTTGGCAGGCCCCGGCTGGGTTTGAACCTGCCAGTTGCGGTGTATGCGGCTGGCACCCTAGCCACTGAGCTACAGGCGCCGAGCCTATTTCTCGTTTTTGAAACTTAACCATCTGGGATAGAGTACCACGGCATTATCATAGCTCACAGCAACCTCAAACTCATGGGTTCAAGAGATCCTCATGCCTCAGTTTCCCAGGGAGCTGGCCCCAACTAGGCACCTGCCACAATGCCCAGATACTTTTTTTTTCTTTTTTGAGACAGAGTGTCACTATGTCACTCTCTGTAGAGCACTGTGACATCACAGCTCACAGCAACCTCAAACTCTTGGGCTTAAGCGATTCTCTTGACTTAGTCTCCCACGTAGCTGGCACTACAGGTGCCTGCCACAACACCTGACTATTTTTTTGCCACAGTCATTGTTGTTTAGCAGGCCTGGGCCAGGCTTGAACCCACCAGCCTTGGTGTATGTGGCTGGTGCCCTACCCACTGAGCCACGAGTGCCGAGCCTATTTTTTCTATTTTTAGCAGAGACAGGGTCTTGCTTTGGGTCAGGCTGGCCTCCAACTCCTGAGCTCAAGGGATCCTCCCACCTTGACCTCCCGGGGTGCTGGGATGACAGGCCTGAGCCACTGTGCATCTAGAATTTATGTTAACTCCTATTTCCCACCTGGCTGGAGATACAGACTGTCTCCTCATGTGCCAATCGGGTCATTCATGTATCTTTTTTTTTGGAAAGTGCACATTCAGGTCTTTTGCCCACTGTTTAATTGGGCTCTTTACATGACTGAGATGAAGGAATGCTTTCATATTCTAGATACCGGGCCTTTGTCACAAATGTGTACTGCAAATACTTTCTTCTTGCCTTTTTATTTCTTCCGTACAGCCTTTTGAAGATGAGCAGCTTTCAGTTTTGATGAAGCCTAGCTTTTCAAGTTTTTCTTTTATGATCTGTGCTTTGTGTCCCGTGTAAAGAAATCTTTATAGGCAATCACACTGGGTTGTTTCCACTTGTTTTCCATCTTTTGGTGTTGCTTTTTTCTTCTTTATATACTTCCTTTTTTGTTTGTTTGCAGTTTTTGTCTGGGGGCCAGGTTTGAACCCGCTACCTCTGGTATATGGGGCTGGCACCCTATTCCTTTGAGCCACAGGCGCTGCCCTATATACTTCCTTTTTAATTAATAAAAATATTTATATGATTCCAAGATCCAAACTATAAAATAAAATATATTTAGGGAGGTCTTGTTTCTTTGTGTCCCTGGTTAGTTCCTCCCTTGTCATCCACAACATGAACTGCTTTAGTTTTAAAAAGTATTCTTCCTTTATTTTTGGAAATTATACATTCCTTTTACTTTTTTTTTTTTTTTACTTTTTTTTTTTTTGCTTTTATTTTATTTTATTTTATTTTTTTTTTAATGGAGGAGACAGAGTTTTGCTTTGTGTTCTTCAGTAGGGTACATAGCTCACAGCAACCTCTGCCAACCCCTGGGTCCCTGGGTTTAATGGCTTCAGCCTCCCACGTAGCTGGGATTACAGGCGCCTGCCAGAACGCCCGGCAATTTTGGTTGAGACGGGGTCTCACTCCGGCTCTCCTTCTGGCTCATGCTGGTCTCGAACCTCTGAGCACAGGTGATCCACCCGCCTCGGCCTCCCACAGCGCTGGGACTACAGGCGTGAGCCACCACGCCCGGCCATACATTCCTTTTACAATGTACAAACATGTACACACACCATATACCACTTTTATATATTGCATATATTGATATATACATGCATCTCCTTTTGTTTCTTTCTTTTTGGATACAGTCTCATGCAGTCCCTTGGTAGAGTGCTGTTGTGTCATAGCTCACAGCAACCTCAAACTCTTGGGCTCCCAGTAATCCTCTTGCCACAGCCTCCCAAATAGCCAGGCACCTGCCACAATGCCTGGCTAGTGTTTACAGACAGGGTCTCACTCCTGCTCAGGCTGGCTGGTCTTGAACTTCTGAGCTCAGGGAATCTACTTGCCTCAGCCTCCCAGAGTGCTGGGATTACAGGTGTGAGCCAATAGGCCTGGCCCTCCATCTTGTTTCCTTAACAGTGTAACCTGAGGAGACTACTCCATAGTAATGAATGGAGAGCTGCTTTTTCTTTCCTCCTACACCTCCCCACCCCTTCTGGTAGCTTCAGAATAGCTCTACCGATGGACATTCACATGATTTCTAGTCTTGCTACTGCATTGAAGAGCTTTGTGCCCACGTCACTTCATACACACACACACACACACACACAAACACGTATTTTTTTTTTGTTGGAGACAGTCTCACAGCAATCTCAAACTCTTTGGGCTCAAGTGATTCTCTTAACTCCTGGCTATTTTTTTTTTTTTTTGTTCCAGTTGTCATTGTTGTTTAGCTGGCCCAGGCTGGGTTTGAACCCTCCACCTCAGTGTATGTGGCTGGTGCTGTAACCACTACCATATTTCCCTGAAAATAAGACACTGTCTTATATTTATTTTTTCTCAAGAAGACACACTAGGGCTTATTTTCAGGGGATGTCTTATTTTTATTAAGTATAATACAACAATCTCCATTTATTCGAATACAGTTAAGTCCTCTTCTGCAACCTGACAGGGGGAGCCTACCTTGTTGGTGGGGCTGGCGCTAGTGATGTGTGAACTTTCCCCTAGCTGTTTGCACGTGCGCAATAGGATGCCTGCCACTTCGGTTACCACACGCGCACCCCCGCAAGTGCTAAGGGCTTGGAGAAAAGAGCTGTGACAGATAAAAGGCACTCCAGTCTTCCTTACGGCTCTGTGCAGAAATACGCTGCATAGCCACGCTCATCACTAGGTCTTATTATTGGGGTAGGGCTTATATTTAACAAATGCATACAAATCCTGCTAGAGCTTATTTTTTGGGTAAGTCTTATTTTCGGGGAAACACGGTATGCTACGGGCGCCAAGCCTCAAGTGATTTTTTTTTTTTTTTTGAGACAGAGCCTCAAGCTGTCACCCTGGGTAAAGTGCTGTGGCATCACAGCTCATAGCAACCTCCAACTCCTGGGCTCAAGCGAGTCTCCTGCCTCAGCCTCCCAAGTAGCTGGGACCACAGGCACCCGCCACAACGCCCAGCTATTTTTTGGTTGCAGCCGTCACTGTCGGGCAGCCGGCCAGGCTGGATTCAAACCTGCCACCTTAGGTGTATGTGGCTGGTGCCTAAGCCACTTGAGCCACAGGCACTGAGCCTCAAGTGATTCTCTTGCCTCCGCCTCCCAAGCAATCTCAAACTCTTCGGCCACAAGTGATTCTCTTGCCTCCGCCTCCCAAGTAGCTGGGACCACAGGTACTCACCATAGCTCCCAGCTATTTTTTAGAGATGGGGGTCTTGCTCTGGCTCAGGCTGGTCTTGAACCCGTGAGCTCAGGCAATGCAACTGCCTCAGCCTCTCAAGAGTGCTACGATTACAGTCGTGAGCCACTGTGCCCTCATATTTTTGCTAAGTCCATCTCTGGGATGCATTTCTAGGAAGGGTACTCCTGTGCCAGAGGGTCCCACGTCTGCAGTTCTGCAAGGTATGGCAGATCCCCCTCAGGTGAGGGGATGAGAACTACCTGTGTCCCCGAGACTGGCCGACAAGCAGCCCTTCCTTCAGGTGCCCTCACATACTGTGGCATAATGAGGAGTATCCAGCATCCTGTTTAAGAGCTGGGACACCATTAGATTGGGGCCCCATGGAGAGCTCTTCTTTCACTCGTGCTCAGCACAGAGGACACCCTCTATAATTGGGGTTTTGCTTCCGGGCCATTCAGGGAGCTGGATCGGCGAGAGGTGGCTCAGACATGAGAGCAGGGAGAAGCTCACCCGTGTGCCTGGGTACATGTGAGTAGCACAGATACAGGAACCTACGCAAACTTCTTCACAGCTAGGTCATGGCAGACACCAGGTTAACCTCTTCTGGTTAAATTCCTCAGAAACCAGTTAGCTCTAACAAGATCCGTATGTGTCAGGCTAAATATCTTTATTTTAATTATTTTATATTTTATTTTATTGTGCTTTATTTTAGACAGTCTTACTCTGTCACATTGGGTACAGTGCTGAGGCATCATAGCTCACAGCAACC
>NW_003852627.1:513714-517913 GCF_000181295.1 Otolemur garnettii
CCCCTGGCCCCTTTCTCACTGCCAGGCAACCAGGCCTCACCATAGGGGTTCCCTGAAATAGGCACCTGGCCACTCAGAGCTTGGAACCCAACGCTGCCTGGACACTGTTGCTGGGAAAAAGACCTCCAGGGCGCCAAGGTGGAATCATTCCCAGGGAGAGGATTCCTTCCCTTTATTCAGGTGCTGGACTGGGAGAGCAGGAAGTTGACTCTGGGGCCCATAGGGAAGCAGGGAAGGGGACACTGGGTCAGCTGGCCAAGCTGAGGGCTGAGTCCAGTCTCACCCTCCTCCCCTCACGTTCTAATGGCCCTGCCAACCCAGGACTTCAGGACCCAGGAGGCCTTGGGCACTGGGGCCCGAATGGCATGTATTGTCCCTTTAAGTGTCACAGGGAATTTATCAAAGATGAATAATGACTGCTCCACATCAGGTAGGACACCCGCAACTCTGTGTGGCCAGAGACAACTTTGATGACTGCTCCACAGCAGGTATGACATCCCCAACCCTGTGACCAGACTACCTAGACCAGGGCAGGAGGGGTTTGGGGTCCTGCCCGTGGTGCTGCCTGGCCGTGTGGACGAGGCCTTGAGAAAATGACTGAACCTCTCTCAACGATTTCTTTCTCATCTGGAGATGGTGTTCTGCCAGGAGTTGTGGTGGGTGCCTGTAGTCCCAGGTACTCAGGAGGCTTGGGATTGCTTGAACCAGAGAGTCTGAGATTGCTGTGAGTTATGACACCACAGTACTCTAGCCTGGGTGACAGAGGAAGACCCTGTCTCAAAAACTTCTAAAAGAAAGCTGTACTGACCATATACGGTGGTGGGGAGGATGAAAGAAGGCTGATACTGGGTGGGGCGGTTGCTGACTCAGCCAGCAGCCCTTTCTGACATTCAAACAGTTCCAGGCAGGCACTGGCTGGGTAGGAAGCCTCTGTCTGTCCCAAAGTCCAGCCTGTCCAGCACAAGGTGGGAGTGGGTGTTGGGTGGGGAGACCCTTGGCCCCCTCTCAAGCCACCAGGTTCTTTCCTAGGAGGGCAAGAGGATGCAGTTGTTAAGACAAGGCTTAGGTCCCTGTGCAAAGCAACCATGTGGCTCTTAGAAGGACTCACGCACTGGCTACACGATGTGCAATTAACTATGTCCCCATCCTCCCCTCTCCTGCCTATACTCTGGGCATCTGGGGTCCCAGAATTCCTTGTCTCAAGAGCCCTAAGCCTGCTTCCAGGGCCTGCCTGGGGGCTCTTTAGAGGTGAGGGTGTGGAGTCAGGATGTCCACGCACTTGTGAAACCACTGTGGCTCAGGAAGGAGCCAAGGTTGGGAATAATGAGGGAAGACAGCACTTGAACTCAAACAGTCCTTCCCCAAACGAGTAGACAGATACAGCCCATTTGGAGCCATTCTGCGCCAGCTGTAATGGCAGCACCGACTCTGGAGTCAGGCATATTAGGTTCCATCCCTGGCTCTGATACTTATTTACTGGGTAACCTTGAGCAAGTTACTTACCCTCTCTGAGCCTAGCCTCCACACCTGCAAAACTGGACCACCACAAACCCACGTCACTTGCGTTTTAGCAAGAGAATGTGAAGTGTGAGGTGTTCAGCACAGGGCTCAGCATGTAGTAAGTGCTCGGTATTTTCCTACAAAGATCACAGCCCCCACCCCCAGCCGTCTTTGGACTCTGACCTTCCTGGTGCTGGCTCCAGAGGTGCCTGGGTTCAAATCCCAGCTCTTCCACCTACATTGACAGCCTGACTCATTCCCAACCCCCAGCCTCAGCTTTCTGTTCTGTGAAATGGGTGCCTCCCTCAGGCTGGCTCAGTTTTCAGCTCAGTGCCTGGCGTACAGTGGGCCCTCAGATCTGAGGATGTTTTTCCTGCCTCTCTCGTAAAGATCTTCCTCCTCATCGTCGTCGTCGTCGTCGTCCTCTGCAAGCTCAAGCCCCTCCCCCAATGTACCTTGGAGGGCCCTAGATTGTTGTCACAGGTGAGTGTCCCTTGAAGGCAGTCTTTCCCCACCCCTGGCTGTGCAAGGCCCTTGTCACAGCTGTGATTCCCACAGCTGCCGCGTGGCTCTGCAGCACTCTCAGTGCCGCAAATACCGGGGCCCCTCTCTCCAATGTGAGGGCAATGGTGGTCAAGGCTGGTATACAGCAGGTGCTTATGGAGTGTTCATGGCGGGAACTCCCGTTCTCTGGGCAGACCAGACGGGGGGGGATGCAGACAGAACCTCAGGGTAGGACACGTGGATAGTCTTTAGAACCCACCGGACACCCTCTTCCAGCCAGACACACGTGTCCCCTTAGCGTTCTCCATATGAAGGTGTCCACATCATACCCCACTCCTGTCAGGGCCACTGCTCACCAAATCCCAGCTTCTCCTCACTCCTCTTCCACACCTGGCCATGTGTTCAGACTCCACCCTGAGCCTTCAGTTCAGAACACTAATCCAGTCACCACCAAGGATATAGAAATGGCCGTAATTTGAAAATAATCACTTTCTATGGTCCCACTACACAAGGATCATACAGGAGTTGCATTCAGAAAAAAGACAACACCGCAGGAAGGTGCTGGTTTGTCTTTCATACAGTTGCTTTACTAAAGGTGTGTATTAGTGTATTTTGCTGCCTTAAATAGGGACACATGTGGCAGGGCATCCGGGGACCCCACTGAACTGAAACCCACATATGCTCTCGAATTCTCAACTCCTGTCTGTGCCCTGGCCCAGGTCTGCTGAGGCTGGTGGGCAGGAGGGTGGTGGGACGTTGGCCTTGGTGCTCAGGTGAGCAGTGAGAGCCTGGAGCTCTACTGCAAGGATCCTTGCCTCCTCCTGCACCCCCAGAACTGTATCACAACATGAAAGGGAAAGGAAGCTGGCCGGTGCGGACTGTGTGTCCCTTCTGTGGACACAGCATCCTCACAGTGACCACCCCCTACCCAGGAATCCTCACCTGGCTGATGTGTATAAGCTGCCTCCTGGGGGGGTGAGTGGCCACCCCTGAGCATCGGAGTGTGTGTGGGGGGGGTGTTGGCCTCATGGGGTTGGGAAGGGCCAGCTTATGGCAGACATGAGAGGGAAGGGCAGGACCAGACCATGCAGGGAAGCCCTCACCTGTACCCCTAGAATAGCGAGGGGGTGCTGTACAGGGGTCAGTGCCTGCAGAGCAGCTGGCTCAGGGCAGAGGTCCCTGACTGCTGTTGAGAAGAGGGTTCAGGATGCTCTTGACTCTGGTGACCCCCGAGAATTGTCTAAAAATACGGAGGCCTAAGCCACCGAGACACTTGGGCCGAGGGGCGGGCCCCTGCTAATGGCCCCTGTTGCTACCCGGAGGCTGCAGGTGCGTCATGGGCTGCTGCCTCATCCCCTTCTGCATAAGGGCGCTGATGGACGTGAAGCACTCATGCCCCATGTGCCACCGTGTGCTCTTCTACCACCGCCGCCTGTGACCTGCTCAGAAATAAACGTCCGCGTGCGCCACCACGGCACCCTGCCTCTGTGTGCTTCTTTCCTGCACAACGGGAGGTGGGGGTGGGGGTACCAGGGTGCTGCCCAATTGGCCTGGGTATACTGTGTCGGGGCCTCCCCATTCCAGGGCAACATCTATCCTCCACTGTCTCCTTAGAAGTCCCAGGCCACAGCCCTCCCCCCACCCCAGGCTCACACTTGATAAGTAGCATCCAGCAGCACTTCCCACCTGCCTGGATTCTTTGTAGCCTTGACCCATCCCTCCACCCCTCTCCTCTGGGTCCTCTGTCCTTCATCCCTGCCTTGTCCTCCTGAAAGGAGGCAATACTCCTACCTCACTCTCCAGGTCCTCTGTCCCTTTCCTTGCCTTCCCCACCTGCAACTTGCAGTAGTGCTAGCCCAGAGCTTCTGTCCCCAATTCCAAACTTCACCTAGGGTCCCTGAGGGCCATCTGTGAGCCAGCTCCTGTTCCCTACCTGGCTCACCTGCTCTTAGCCTATCAGCTCTCTGGTGTGTCACTTTCCCTGGACACCCCCTACCCCAGGGCCTGGCAGAGAGGAGTGTATCTTCCTACCTCTGTCCAGGCTCCCCAAAGAGGCTTAATCCTAAAGACACCATCACAGCTGCAGTCTGTACTGCACAGGCTGCTCCGGAGGGAGGATCTGTCAAAAGGTCCCAGAGTACCTGTGGCAGGGGATCCTTTGGGCAAAAAGGACCAGAGCAGGAAGGAGTTGGAAC
>NW_003852627.1:518810-527405 GCF_000181295.1 Otolemur garnettii
CTATTTTTTGGTTGCAGCCATCATTGTTGTTTGGAGGACCCAGGCTGGATTCAAACCCACCACCTCAGGTGTATGTGGCTGGTGCCTTAGCCACTTGAGCCACAGGCGCCGAGCCTATCTTTTCAACTAAGATGAATTTCATAGAGAAAGAGAAGATTGGGGGTAAAGAAGAGAAAACCAGAAAGCCATAGGCCTTGAAGAACAGTCTTAGGCCAGACATGGTGGCTCACACCTGTCATCCTAGCACTTTGTATGTGTGGGGCCAGGTAGATTACCTGAGCCTAGGAGTTTGAGACCAGCAAGTGAGATCTTATCAGAAAAACTAACTGGGTGTTGTGGCAGGTGCCTGTAGTCCCAGTTACTTGGGCATCAGAGGCAAGAGGGTTGCTCAAGCCCAGGAGTTTGAGGTTGCTATGAGCCATGACGCCACGGCACTCTACCCAGGGCACAGAGTGAGACTCTGTCAATCAATCAATAAATAAAAGCATCTTCACCAAAGTGAGGCTGAAGCCAACACTGTCCTGTCTTGTAGATGAAGAAGTCACAGTCCAGAGATGGGTTTGTCCAGAAACTCAGTTTGCTGCTGAAGACCTTGCATCAGGAAGAAAGGTACAGAACTGAGGCCAGTATGTGTACAGCTGAAGGTGTGGGATTAACTGGCTTCTGCCGAGTAGTCTGTGGCCAACAGGCAGAAGGATTCCAAGGGGCCTCCAGGTCAAGCCAACAGCCACACTATCCAAAGCCTGGTGTGCTAGGCCAACAGGCCCCGATGTTACCCAGTCCAGGACACGCTCAGGACCAGATTTCTCAGGATATGAAGGTCCCGATGCCTGTACTCCTGCCATTCTCACCAGATGCCCCGAGGAATCAGGAGACCCAACTTCCAAGCTGATACTTGCTGGGGACCTGGAAGCCTCTTCCCATATCCAAACAGAGACCTACCTTAACAGGACTTTCAGGATCAGATGGTGACGTTTCTGACACAGATCAGGCACCCAGTACCTGGGTACCCTGGCCCTAAGACTAGGGAAGCACACTCTCATTCGTGATGGCTCAGGACACAGGGGTGCCAAGTCAACACAAGCTGACAGAGATGCTCCAGGAGGGACAACACAGGTGGTGACCCAGGCTCGCTCTCCCCAGGTGAGGCTGTGTGGTATGACAGGACTTGGTGGCCCTGGAAGCAGCAGTCCTGGGGTTGCCTAGTTCTGCAAGGCTAAAGCCAGCTGTCGGCCTGAAGGTCCAACAGTGGCCCTTGGTTGTGATTGATCCCGAGCATCCCACAGTCCTACAGCTTCTCATGTTTGCTCACACGGCTGCTCCTGAGACACAGTGCTGGCTGCATCTTCAGAGGGCTCTGATGTCTTAACTATCCTCCACCCCAGGAGTGCCTTCACTGGCCCAAGTCGGTTGCCACTGTGACTTCCACAGCAGCCAGACCCCCAGCAGGTCTGCAGTCTTCTACCTCAACTCCATAAAGCAACTCCCAGGCCTTTTGCTTTTAGACTGCTCAGTGTTAGGAGAATGTCCCTTGCCAGCTCTTAAAAGTGGGGGAATTCACATTGAAAATCCAGGCTTCTCAACTTTTACATTTTGTTAGCACAGCCATGCAGGACCTGGGTTCGTAAAAGGCAGCAGCAGTGGGCTAGATCATGGCTGCCCATGGCCTTGCCCCTCCGCAGTCAACACCTGGTCAACAAAGGCCTAGGCCACAGCTGCCACCTAAGTCTTCATGTGAGGCCTCATTTTCTGGCCCCGCAAGGCTGTCTCTTTACTCACTTTCTGGGGTCTGACAGGAGGCCAGGCCAAGAGGTGTGGCCAGGAGAGCCCTGACACTCAGAGCAAGACTGCACCCCACCCTGGCCCGGAGAGCGCAGCAGGTTGCTGCCTCCTCACCTGATACTAGGACAGCTTCCTCCTGCCATCCAGGGAGGGCCAAGCTGGGCTACCCAGAAAGTGGGAGGGTGGGGTGGGAAGCAAGTTGGCGGTCTGAACGCTCACTCTGCACTTGGCAAGTCCAGGTTCTGGTCTACCTGAGCTACCAAATACCTCCATGCCAATCACCTTGCGGCTGCAACTAGAGGCTGCCTTGCTCCGTGACAGTTAAGCAGGAGCTGAAGGAGCATCCCCCCACCCCCACCCTCAGCTTATCATAGGAGCTGATGGGAGGGCGTGGTGCTGGCTCCAGGACAGGATCTGTTATCGGCAGCTGCCGAGGCCTCCTGAACCCATGCCCACCTCAGCCTGGAGTTCTCAGCTGGGACAGACTCCTGGTGCGGGTGGGGTCACCAAGGGGCCACCAGTGATGCCAGGCTGAGATCCTTAAGCAGCTGCAGGCATAAGCCTTACCCCTGCTACCCCCCAACTTACCAGGGAGGCACACTGACCACCTTCCCTGCCTCCTGCCCTGTGGTAAGGCCCATTGCAAGGAAGTGGGTTGGCAAAGTGGCATCTGGTCTTTACTAGTGGGGAAGATTATCCTCACAACAGGAGTTGGGCTTCACGCCTCATCTGAGGCTGTAGCTCCTTCCTCCTCCCAAACTCCCAAATCTCCTGTGAACACCTAAACGCCGACAGCCAGATCCAGCCACTGGTGGTTTATATCTTAGGTGGGCTATCACCCCCTGGTCTTTCCTGAAACTGCATAACCACTTCTGCTGACATTCAAGGTTGCCTGGGGGGGGAGGGTGTCTCCATTACCAGGGCTCACCCACAGTCAGAGGCTGTGAAGAGCAAGTCAGCAGAAGGAACACAAGCACCCAGGGGCAAGACACGTGAATTTGGAGACTTTGTCCTTATTTCACTTTGTTCCCACACAGAAAATGCCCCCCAAACATGTGTTAATAAACTGGCCATAAAAATGACCACTGCAATGCACTCGTGTTTTATCAACTCAGCAACTCAGTGAGGAGGCTAATCTTTCTACCAATTCACAAGGTTAGAAGTGGATTATGCACTATGGTAGGCATAGTCACATGCGCCTATTCAAATTGGCATTTAAGAATTCACTACGTTGGTGCCAGAGACACCAGTGATCACTGCACAAGTAGAGCAGAGCATCTCCACTGCAGCAGGAAGTTTGGGGGACAGGGCAGGGTTGGAATGAAAATGGCAAGGCCAGGAGAGCTACACATTACCCCAATGTAAGTCCTGGGAGGAACTGTCTCAACTCAGTGACCTCTCATACCCTTAGCAGACCCACCTGTCAACCAGACTGTTCCAGCAATCACACCTGGACTATTCATTGTCTGAGAGGACTGTTTCAAGCTATGAAAACAGGCAAATTGTTTTCCCTCTAATCCAAGGGTTAGCAAACCAAAGGCCTGCTGGTATAAAGGTTTATTGGAACTCGGCCTCTCCTGTTCGCTACTATGGCTGTCCTGCTGTGTCAACAGAGCTGAGTGACTACAAGAGAGGTCACTACTTGGTCCGCAGAGCCAGCAGTATTTACCGTCTGGCCTTTTACAGAAACTTTGCCAACCCTGGTGCTAATCTAATAAGCTAAGACCACAAAAAAAGCAATGTCTTTCTAACACATCATCCCTCAGCTCAAACAGCCTTGGGTACTACAAGTTTTACAAGTGCTTGCTTTAACTATTGAGGTGGTTTCAAACTCACAAATCTCCATCCCACACACCATCAACATGCCCCGAAAATCGTGGCCCCCACCCTTCCTGCTGTAATCGCACATTTATTTTCATGTGGCCACCCCTGGCTGGCACCACTGTAGACACCTGCCTGCCTCTCTTTCCTGCTGGATGTGCTGGTGGTCCCCAAGATGACCCTGTAGGGTCGGGGGGGGGGGCACAGGACACCTAATGTTACAGAGCAGCCTGCACCCAGGACTCTGCTGTTCGACACGAGCATGCTAACTTCTGCACGTTCATCTGCTCTTCTAATTTTTAGATGAGACCATTTCAGCACACTGCTTCCCTGGGACTAAAAGGCCCTGCTCTCACACACTGGCTCCAAGGGACACACTACCGTGAGGACTCCAATTGCTGTCAGCAGGTGGTATGGCCAGATGGTAGAGGGACAGGATACAGGACACCACCATCTCAGTGGTTTCAACAGAGCTGACGGAAAAGCAGTTTTCTTCCTTTAATGTGAAAGTTCCACTCCTGTCTTCCCACAACCAACTCAGGGAATCAAACTCCTCCTGACACCACCACCGGGAATGAATGGAAAGTAAACGCAGCACCCTGTCCCCACAACCAACTCGGGGAATCAAACTCCTCCTGACACCACCACTGGGAGTGAATGGAAAGTAAACGCATACTCGATGGACACATCACAACAAGTTCTTTGGAAAAAAACCAGTCGTTTAATATCTTAAGGGGAGCAGTAACTTTTAGTTACCTAAGACTATAAACAACCCCCAGCCAAAAATGAAAACAAATCAACACCTTCATGTTCATTCAAAGACAAACACACAGTGAATGGCTCTTGTCGCCCTGCCCAGAACTACTCCTTTTGCAGGAGGATGGCTCGGGTGGGGCAGGCTGCCCAGGGTCCCCGCTACTGATTTCTGTCACACTGTTTGGAAGGCAGCTCTGAGCGGGAAGGCACACACATTACAGTGGAAACTGAGAAAGGGGTCCAAGGTACAGACTGGCCCAGAGCCCAGGACAGCTACAGCCTAGGTATGTGACGAGGCCACGCGGTGAGCCACGTAAGGGTCACGTCCACCTGACAGTGTGCGTGCCTTCCAAGACTTACAACACATTTGATAGCATTTCCAGTCATCCCATTTGTACAGGGTTCCCTCCTGGAAAACCTTTAACTTCAAATGTAACTAGAGGAAAGGGAGGGAAAAAAGGAAAAGAAACAAACAACAAAAACCCAACTACCCCAAGAAACTGAAATCAGAGGGAAGTACATCTCAGTCAAAGCTTATTATAAATGAAAAGTTTCCCAACCCTGTTTCCAGGGAGAGTAGAAATCTTCCTCAACTTCCACGTCACTCGCTGAATTATAATTTTTATAGAAAATTTTATTCAACATACAACATTTTCCAGCAAAAAGGCAATATACAGGAAGAGTTGGTGTACACTGCTGCTACAGAAACAACCCCCCCAAAAAAATACCGAAAAAGGATGAAAAGTAAGTGTGACTTGCTGATTCTATTTACTGCACTCAAAACTAGACACGCAGCTGGCATTAGCTCCAAAATGAAAGGAAACGAGGCTGGGACTGAAAGAAAACTACACACAATGAATATCAACATCAGTGAGATTCACTTGCAGACTCACCCAACAAAAGGGAACCTCCTCCAAGTGGCAAATTGTACATGTCCATTCATTAAATATACAATTTCATGTTTCCTTTTTAACTTTTTTACAAAGTCATCAGCTTACTAACCACTAGCGAGCATGCCCTCTTGCTAACGGCTCTCTTGTTTGTTCTGTTCCATTTTAACGAAATTCTATTTATAATTCTTTCACCTGCTTATATGAACGGTCGAGATCAAGTGTGCCCAGAGGCAGCATAGTAAACCTTAATTGTATTTAACAATGTTTTCAACTTAATAAAAAGACCCCAAAACATCTGTCGGGACCAGGCTGCAGGACAGCAGTGGCTGAAGGGAGACCCCAAGCAGCCTGAGAGAAGAACCGAGGCAGGGCTGACAACGAACACAATGACGGGAAGAGCGCTATTTATTAGGTTGTGAGTTTCTCTGTTTTGCCTTTACAGATGCACAAAAGGTCATGAAAGTATAACTGAAGGAAATAGGTCAGATGAGCCTGAACACAAGACTTTCTAGCTGCAGGGCTGGTGCGCAGGACCCCGGAAGGCAGCCAGGCCACTCGTGCCAACCAGAACAGCCGAGAGGCCCTGGCCAGGGACCTGCGTCCTGCTAACCTCTTCTCCCCCGTTATGCTGACAGCTGCCTTGCATGTGGTTACCATAAAATAACTCTCACTGGCATCCAAGCTTTATAAAAACACCTTCATTTTTGCTCAAAAGGGCAGTCAATAGATACAGAGAAGCCAAACTGCACAGCCTCAACAAAATAAAATTAACATCAGCAGCAAATCCTCTTGCTGAAGACTTCGGAGAGAGTGCACGTGTGCCAAAGTTCTCCGCTGTTAAAAGGGGCACACACGCACGCACTGTCCCGCCTCGGACACACGGGGTAAGGAAGTCAGTTATGGATCTTAATAGCCTTTTCAAGGTAAGTGTAGCGACTCCTCTTTGGGGCTTTGTTGAAGTGGTCGAGCCCTAGCCAAGGCCGAGGATGAGACATGTTACCTGGTGGGGATAAAGAAAAGCAACTGAGACCAGAGAGTAACCCTTGAACCCCTGGGTCAGCAGCGGCCAAAACAGACATCCAGAACCAAAGTGAGAGTCCCGGGCGTCTTCAGGTATGAGTTCACAGGGAGGCCAGGGCCTTCTGAGCCAGGTGCTCACCTGGAGCCAAAGATGACCGCAGCCTGACCAGGCATCGCAGAGGCTTTGAGAAGGTGGGACCTGCACCTCTGGGCCACCACCACTTCAGCCTTAAGTGTTTTGCCACCACTGAATACATGCCCAAAGCTTTAATTAACCCTCTAATTATTCACAAGTTACAGGCTGCTACTGTCCGGTTACCCCCAAGTCACCTGCCAGAGAAGAGCAGGCACTGGACCTGGGACTGTCCACCTCCCGGCCATGTACCACCCCCGCTTCCTGGACTCACAGTTAAGGATAACTGCCCCCATAGAGAGGGCTCTTACCAGGCTGTGGCTCAAAGTCTTTCAAATTTACTTCATACTCATCTTCATTTATGTACTGGTGTCGGCCCATCATTACAATTGCAAATTTAAACTAAAAAAAAAAAAAAAATAATAATTAAAACTCCTCCATTAGTTCTGGGTATCTCCAAAACTCACATCTCTAGCACAAACAGCTAGGTCTCTTTTCCAGTGAAGACCTGAGCACGCTGCCCACTGAGTCCCCAGTGCACACCTTTTCAAACTCCTTCTCCTGGATATCCAGCAGACTCTGAATCCGCTTCATCACTTCTCTGAAATGCTCACCCTGGAACAGCAAAGAACATCTGTGCTCAGGCAGCTCAGTCCCACTATCCCGGTGCTGCCAAAACCAAGGACCAGCAACTCAGACTGGAGCCCTGGTTTAGTAACAACAGTTGTTCAAAAGCTTATGTTTTGACTGGAGTAGCTCAACCTACTGCGAGCATTGTACCTGGTGTATCCTCAGCAAAAATGGGATTCCAAATGTTCCGAACACCTCCTTGTGGAAATGAGCCACTGTGATGAGCATCTCATTTTCCTTGTCTATGTCCACCTGGTCCAAAGGTACTTCCTGGGGACACAGTTACACACAAGGTGAGCAGAGTTAATGCAGACAAAATGGGTACATTTAAATTCTGACATAGCACTTCAATAAGGTTAAACTATTTTTGCCCAAGTGCCACACCTGGATCTAGCTAGAAAAATAAGGAGTGCATAGTCAAAAGACATCTAAGTTTTTCCAAAAGAAAACTGAGTACGAAGAGACCAAATAATGTATTATTCCAGTTACCATGGTAATGTCAACAGCTCTAACCTCAAATGATCCACAGGCTCTACCTAGATTTGCTTGGTGGCCCATACTAAAGATTAATTTCTTTCTTTTATTTTTTTTCCTAAGACAAAGTCTCACTCTGTTGCCCTGAGTAGAGAGCCATGATGTCATAGCTCACAGTAACCTCAAACTCTTAGGCTTAAGCAACCCTCTTGCCTCAGCCTCCTGAGTAGCTAGGACTATAGTCAACCGCCACAACACTCAGCTAGTTTATATACACATAAAGACATACACATATCTTTTTTTTTTTTTTAAGTGGAGATGGGGTCTTAAATTCCTAAGAGATTAAGGGATCCAACTGCCTTGGCATCCCAGAGGGCTGGGATTACAGGTGCGAGCCACTGTGCTCGGCCCCTAAAGATTAATTTCTATAGACAAACATTACAAGCTTACACTCATGAGGTACCCCAAGAGTTGTCATATTCAAAATCAAAGTAGAACGGTGGTTACCAGGAAACAGAGGAAAGGTGGACTGTTCTAGTTTGGGAAGATGGAAAAGTTCTCAAGCAGAAAAGACAGTTGTACAGCAGCGTGAACGTACTTGATGCCCCAGAACAATACAGTTAAAAATGATTAAAACGGTAAATTTTATGTTCTATACACTTTATCGCAAAACATTCCTTAAAGTATGGAAGAAAAAAGTTATCCTCAGAAAACACCTCAACTATCAGTATATAATACAAACTAAACTGCTCACACAACTTGCTTCCAGATTCAGGAGGGCAGCAGACAGGCCCAGTCTAACCTCAAGGGCTCACAAGTTCTCTGCCGACAAGGGGACAGTTACCTCTATTCGAAACGTTCTACTCGTTGCAGGAGATAAACATTCTAATAGTTCATCTTCTTGATGCACACCAATAATTTTGTAGCTTACAATTTCTAGCAGCCTGAACAAAGAAAAAACAATGGCAAGAAAGTAAAGTACATATATTCGTGTAAAATAGTAGTAACAAAGAATAGTTTTCTAGAAGATAAATTGTATCCATAATGCTACCATGATACGTGCTTGTCCTTTTATTTTTTTTTTTT
>NW_003852627.1:527508-527899 GCF_000181295.1 Otolemur garnettii
CCACAACACCCAGCGATTTTTTGGTTGCAGCCGTCATTGTTTTTGGCGGGCCCAGGCTGGATTCGAACCCACCCAGCCACCTTGGGTATACGTTGCTGGCGCCTTAGCCACTTGAGCCGCAGGCGCCGAGCCTGTCCTTCTATTTTTAAGAGTGAAGTGTTAGCAGATACCTGGGGGGAGCAGACAGAATGCAGGCCAGGTGGTGCTCTCTGAGCATGAGATCAAAGGGCTCAGATGGACTCAGTGCAAGTAACCACCTAGGGTACGGGCACCACGTGAGGCCAGTCCCCCAGGCAGGAGCCTTTCCCAAAAGCAACTCAAAGTAAACAAAGAGGACCCGATGTTTTCCTCACTTACTCTTTAGATAATACGTCAGGGTCTCAATGTTTTA
>NW_003852627.1:527950-531717 GCF_000181295.1 Otolemur garnettii
TGGAAACCATAAAGCACTAAGAATGTCCTCCATACTGACTTGAAGGCAAGGTCACAAGAGCACCAAGCTCTTGAAATAAACACTCAACATAAATCAGGGGCTCCTTTCTAGGCCTGCAAAATGGCTGACCAGATCCAATGACCCAATTTCCCACGTAATCAAGGGACACCTCTTCCAGCTTCAGTTGATCAATTTGATTCATATTCTTCCTCCACTTGGCTTTTCTGCCTGAATCTCACCTTTTTTCTATAGCTAGTATTATTAGGAGATTAAGGGGAAGGAGAATGCCTTCACTGGAAAGTGCCTCTCCAAAAGACTGGCTTCTCTCCAGGTGTGGCTGGGACATACCCTGGCTGTGCTCATTCCCATCAATGTGAGGGCAGTGTGGTGGGTGGAGGGATCGTTCCTACCTTTGGGCTCCAGAAATACTTGCCTAAGTTTCCCTGATGCTTTCTCCCCGAGCTCTACGGCCTTTTTACATTCTTCTAACAGGTCCCGGACACACCCGTGCTTGTCTGGATATAGTGTTATTTCCTAAATAATAGGTAGATGAAATAAGCACTTTAAAGAAAACCAAAGGCCTGCAATAAAAACTGGAAGTAGGAAAAGCTGCAGCAGTTATTCTCAATTGTCTCCAACTGGTCCTCCATGCCCACATGTATGTCCCCACCTGCTGGTCTCTCAGTTGCGAGTTCACTCAGGGCAGGCTAACCTAGGAGCGACCCAGGATTGGCAAGTCAGGATGCAAAGACTGATTTCTACAGACAAACACTGCATGTGCAAATCTTGCCATTTGTAGAACAGCTTCTCAGGCCATGATCCCCCGAAGGGCCTTCTAAGAGCCTTCCTGTTTCTCAGTGCAGAGAGAAAGCCAAGCTGGTCCAGATAACAGACTGACACACTCTGTGGGCTGCAGCCTGACCAACTCTACACAGGAGAGGCCAATCATGTCTCAAACCTTCAACACTGGTTTGAATGACTTGGCAACAAACTGGGCACAGACTTTCTAGAGGAACCGCCTAAAGGTATGAGTGTGCACGTCTTCCATCTGGAGCAAGCACGTGACACCAAGCAAGCAGCCTGTACCAGCAGTGTGTGCACAGAGTCAGTGTGGGGTCTGATCAGAGGCCTACCAGGCCCATTCCCCCATAGTCTCACAGTTTGAGAAGGATACTGCCCCTGGGCTAAGGAGCAATGCCTAAAAGCATCAACACTTCCATTCACCCTAAAAGGCCTCAGAGAGTTGTACCAGGGAGGAAGGGGGAAGACTGAAGGCCAGGGGACATCTAATACCTGCTGTCATTTAAAATGTGTTTTTCTTTTGTTATTTTAGAATAAGACGTAAGGATATACAGGAATAGCAAGCAATACTCACAGTTATTTTAAAGAAAACTTACCTCTTCCCTAAATTGGCTGTTTAACCATATACATTTAAAACTCCGTCTGTTCTCAAAGTCTGTGATTTTCATCTTAAGCTATTAAGAAAAGATAAGATTAACTTTAGCTAAATTTCCACAAAAACCCAAGCCTTCTCTTTAGCACCCACAGTTACATTAATTTGGACTCATACCTGCTGATAGTAAAGTTTCTTAGGTTGTCTAGGCTTGAAGAACTGTAGAAGATCTCTTAAAGTCCCTTCATAATTATGTCTAAGTGGATTACCTGGGCCATCCCTATAACTACACAAGAAAACAGCATATAAATAAGTGTCTTGTTTATTTGCCTAAAACAAACACCCTTGATTAAGCATAAAATCAAACAACTGGCCTTACACCTAAACATGAAATTTGGACCTGACATAGGGTTGAGCCTTACATCCCTGTTTCCCAAGCCCTAAGCTCCCCTGGCTGTCTGGGATGGCACACAGAAACCCAGCAGGGACCGGCCCACCTGGACATATGGGAAATGCACTGATGATGTTTCTAGAGTAAGTCTGGCTTTAGATGAGACTGTCAATTACTTTTACAACTCAGAGTAATATGGTCAAGACATGAGTGGTGACAACTCTAATCTGAAGCTAAGCAAGAAATGAATGGTGTGTCAGGTGAAGTGGCTGTTTGTTAACATTAGCTCCAAGATGTTTGATGAACTATGGGAAGCATGTGGTAACGGCCCAATGCCATGGGTCTGTGAGTGCAACTTACCCTTGAGACTTGAAGAACTGGAGCAGCATTGGATCCGTGTTGAGCCTCTGTGCAACTGTCTTTGCAACCTACCAGGCAGAGATAAACCAGGAGACGGAAAGGGAGTTCACATTTAGAGCAAGAACAGAAATGTGCTCATGAACTTCATATATAATTACTTACATTCCCTAGAAATTTATTATTTAACAGGAATCAACTATCGTCCTTAGTATAGCACCAGGGAAGATCATTTTTGCCTTTGAATGGTGAGGCCTATAGGTTTCTTATTTTCTGACTGATTATCCCGGCTCCCATGGCAGGATCAGCCTCAGCCCACCTCCTTCACAGCCCTCCTATACCAAATCCATCACACAGCTTTTCTAGCAAGCATTTCAAAAACAAACATTTAATACCTGAAAATAATTCATTCTATTTGATAATGTCACCACAAATCCAGGGTCATTAGGTATTGTTTTATCACAGAAAATGACATCCACACGGTGGTAGAGGTCTCTGAAGTATTCTTTTGCGGTGGGTAATTCACTGTTATCATTTTCAGGGTCATCCCTGGAGGAAAAGGTTGGCAGACTGAATCAATGTCCACGCAGCAAAAACAACATCTTTTATGCCAACAGTGACACCAAGAGGTTCTCTCACAATCTGAACTCGGGCCTCCCTTCTGGGCAGGCCCAACAACACAGTCAACTATGGACAGGAGAAGTGCTCTGCACCACACACAGTGCTGGCTGCCTGACAGCTCAGTGCTCCTACAAAGCCAGAACACACTGGGGATGGAGCTGCCTGTACAAACAAGCAGGCTCAGAACTGAGGGCAGCAGAGCCCAGGCGCTGACCTGGAGGAATTACTGCTTTACGTGAGATAGGAGACCACAGAGCTGCTGGCTTACAAGCATATTTAAATAAATTATCAAAGTAATCCACTGAACAGAGCATTCTAAGAAGTTTCTTTTTCTTTCTTTTTTTTTTTTTTTGCACTTTTTAGCCGGGGCTGGGTTTAAACCCACCACCTCCGGCATATGGAGCCAGTACCTTACTCCTTTGAGCAACAGGCGCTGCCCATCCAAGAAGTTTCAATTTCATATATTTTAGGAGAAGGAAAACAATTGTTATTCCACAAAGACTCTTCCCACGCTAATAGTTATGTTCACTTACTGACCTTTTTAGGATGTTAGAGAGTATTATGTGGTAAGAATGTTCACCATCCCTAATTCCAAAACCTAGAGAAGGCAGCTAACGTCAACACAACATGGCACAGGGTCTAGATATGTTTCTTAGAACAACTTATAAGAAAAAAATACTGACATTACTACAAAGATCCTTCAAAAAAGTACGTACTTTTGAAACACAATAATGTCCCCATCCATTAGTTCATCCAGGGCTTTATCAAGAGACACGTCATAGTCCTGAATTCGCTCTGTTAAATTCGGTTTAACTTCCTACAGTAAAAGACATGAAATGGTCACACCACAGTTTAAGGTGAAACATGGCCATATATTCTTCTGTGTGCTCTAAGTATTTTCTCTACACCCAATTCTGTCCACCTACATTTTTAGTTAAAATGCTAATGGGAAAAACTAAATAAATCCATAAATATGTAATAATTACTAATCCTTTTTTTTTTTTT
>NW_003852627.1:532397-536888 GCF_000181295.1 Otolemur garnettii
GCTGTCGTCGTTTGGCGGGGGCCTGGGCTGGATTCAAACCCACCACCTTAGGTGTATGTGGCTGGCGCCTTAGCCACTTGAGCCACAGGTGCCGAGCCAAATGTGAAATCTTTTTTTTGGCAGTTTTTGGCTGGGGCTGGGTTTGAACCCTCCACCTCCAGCATATGGAGCCAGTGCCCTACTCCTTTGAGCCACGGGCGCTGCCCTAACAAATTTGAGTAAAGGAAAGCAAACAGTAAAAACCCTCCACCAACTACTGACAATGCCCTGATCATGAAAGAATGAACTATGCAGACCTCATAGAGGATAAGGCTAGTATCTTGACTAAATCCTGCTCTGTCACACATAACCGGGAGCAAGTCACCTAGGAGAGAGAAAAGTAGTTAAATACGTAGCTATGAAGTAAGGAGCAAAAATCTACTGAGAAGGCAAGTACAGTAAGGACTTACGTATTTTACAGGATATTGGTGTGTAGATATGCCCACAGTAATTCAAGCTCCGTGTTTTGGGATCATACATCTTCAAAAATAACATTACATCATCTATAAGATTGACAAACAAGTTCTGTTAGGATTGTTAACACTCAGTACAATGTTGAAGAAAAAAATTAATAGTAAGCTTACTAGCTGCTCAGTAACAACTTGAAATGACAGCTTATGGTCCCTAACAGTTACTGTGTCTGATGAGGTTTACCCAAGAGGCTGATGCTTTGACTACTATAGAGATTGTTTCCATCTGAAACTCATGGGAACCACTATACTTGAAGCAGCAAGGGAATATTAAGTGCACTGAATTTAGAGATCCTAGTTCAGGGGTCCTCAAACTTTTTAAACAGGGGGCTAGTTCACTGTCTCTCAGACTGTTGGAGGGCCGGACTGCAGGCCCCGGAACGAGTTGGCTGCTAAGCAGGATAGGCAGCAGTGGCAAAAACACCCGGAGAGCTGAATAAACATCCTAGGTGGGCTGCATATGGCCCGTGGGCTGCTATAGTTTGAGGACGCCTGTCTAGTTCATAGACTCCTAGCTACTGACTAGCTGGTTAAGTGTTACAGTGAAAAGATGTGTTAACAGCGTCGGTTTGCTACTGCTCTAAGTGACCACTTACAGCAATGCAAAGGTGGCATTTTATATTAAGCCCAGCAAATTCCAAGCCACTTGCTTTGTACATCGACTTTAACAGCAGGAAGATTGCCCTTCAGTGACATAGTCTCTATGGCAACTTCACCACTGCAACGTCAGGAAGTCCTTATGGCCAGAAAAGCCCAGGTATTTACAATCTGGCTTTTAAAATCTTGTGACCCTGCATTACATGATCTGATCAAAGTGATTAATACAACATAGGATAGGAGATGACACTAAGACAAAACAGGACAGCCCCACACTGCTGCTGATGCTGTCTCCCTTCTCATAGCCCAGGCTTCCTTAAAAAACCCTGGACACAGGAAGGACTTAGTGAGCACTTGTGGAATTGAGCAATGGATCTCTCTGCAATGCTTAGCCCCGTGTGTCCAAAGCAACAATCCTGGAATCCAGCTCTACTGCTCTAAGTGCAGTCAGGTGTCTCATGGGCACTTACGATCTTTATCAAACTTGGGTAATGTCGCTCCACTAGCAGCCAGCTCGGGATCAACTGTTTCCAGGAATATTGTCCAAGGGTTTTCATTATCACTGAGTTCAATCATCTATTTCCAAAAGAGATGCTGATTTTAGAAGGTTCTAATGGCTGAGGGGACAGATCGAAAAACTACACTCAGGTATTGAAGGAAGTATCCATTCTATTTAACTGGACCAAGAAGGAAATAAGATGTGCTAACTCAGTGGTTCTCAACCTGTGAGTCGCAACCCACAGGAATTATATTAAAGGGCCACGGCACAAGGAAGGTTGAGAACTACTGTGCTAACTGCAGAAGACGAAGCCCCTGCACAGGCCCAAACGAGACATGCTGTCATCAACGATATTTACTGTTTTATTGCCGTCCGCTTCATTATCTAACATTGCTGGTCTCTTGGTTCCATTACTCCTTGCTTGCATGGGCCATAATCGAATTTGATCTTGTGGATATCCCTGAAAAAATATTAAAAGCGAATAACAAAAACAAGCCCGTATTTTAGTCCTATACCAAAAACTTAGTGACTATGTTCTGTTTTTTTTTTTTTTTAAGGAGACAGGACTCCCACTGTCTCCCAGGCTGGAGTATAGTGGCATCATCATAGTTTGCTACAACCGTAAACTGGGCTCTAGCAATCTGCTGCCCCAGCCTCCTGAGTAGCTCTATGCATGCCCCATCATGCCTAATGGCTGTATTTTGTGTAGAGACAGTTTTTGGCTGGGGCTGGGTTTGAACCCGCCACCTTTGGTATATGGGGCCAGCGCCCTACTCCTTTGAGCCACAGGCACCACCCTAAAGACAGGTGCTTGCTGTTGCCCAAGCTGATCTTAGCCTTCTGGCCAAGACGTTCTTCTGCCTCGGCCTCCCAAAATGATAGGATTACAGGCATGAGCCACTGTACCCAGCCTGATTTTGTGATTGTAAGAAAAAAAGATAAGAAAGACTCACTCTATGGAACAAACTCTGACCCACCACTCAGGATCAGCTGTACTCTAGGGCTCAAGTGCCCATTCTAACCACTTCCAAAGCGGGGGAGGATATTAATATTCACAGGCAACTTCCTCCTTTGCAAATTCTATGGCAAGACTGGGTCAAAAGGACATTGACATATTTCTAGAATCCTATAGATTCCCCTGTACCAGAGTCAAGAATTCAGTATTTAGTGATTCTCAGGAAATGTGCTCAGGTCATTTACCTCACTTTTAGGCAGTGACTGGACATACTACCTTTCCCCCAAAGTAGGTAGTGTTTTCTACAAAGAAGGAAGGTGGAACCTGGAAGTCAGAGTAATAAAAGTCACCAGAAGGACTGGCACGCACCATGGTCTGGGAGAGGTTCTGAACAAACTCAGCAAGCGAGGAGTTCTTTAAAACTTTGAACACAGTGTATTTCACTTTCTCTTCATCGTACATGTCATTTCCTTGGTGGCCACAAAACTGGTCCTCAGCAACTATCTAAATACACATTTGAGAACACAGAGTTAACTGACAAAAAAAACAACACAAGTCCACACTGAACAAGTTTAATAACAAAATGCTAAACACTACTCATTTTTTGGTTTGTGACCAAGTCGGACTCTGCAACCCTGAGCAGAGTAACGCTGCTCGCTCACAGCAACCTCAAACTCTTCGGCTAGAGCAATCCTCTTTCCTCAGCCTCTCCAGTAGCTGGGACTAGAGGCAGCTGCCACAACACATGGCTAGTTTTACTATTTTAGTAGAGACAGGGTCTTACTCTTTGCTCAGGCTGGTCTCCATCTCCTGAGCTCAGGCAATCTGCCTGCTTCCCAGAGTGCTAGGATTATGAGCATGAGCCACCGTGGTTGGCCCTACTCTTTTATTTAGAAGAAATTTCTTGGCTGGGTGCCTATGTTCAGTGGTTAGGGCGCCATCAACATGCACTGTGGCTGGTGGGTTCGAACCCAGCCTGGACCTGCCAAACAACCAACAACAAAAAAAATAGCCGGGTGTTGTGGCGGTTGCCTTATAGTTCCAGCTACTTGGAAGGCTGAGAATCACTTGTGCCTAAGAGTTTGAGGTTGCTGTGAACAATGATGTCATGACACTCTACTTAGGGCGACATAGTGAGACTGTCTCAATTAAAAAAAACCCAAAAAACTTCAGATCAATTAACATGACCAAAACCTAACTCAGGTGTTTTTAATAGACAAGTAGCCTATGCTTCAATGCAATCTCTCAACTCATCTGTCAGCATTAGCTTGATATCCAGCTGTGGGGCAACCTCCTCCCACGCTCCAATTTCTTCTGTGATTTTCACTGAAATGCTAACATTGAAATCCTTACTCCTGAACTAGCGCAAGTGGTCACCCAGGAAGTACTGCCAGCTGACCCAGGAGGCCAGATGTTGAAAATGCTGGAGGAGCTGCCCAGAGGAGCTAGGGGCACAACAGCCCTGCTCTGTGGATCATGTCCCTAGGACTGTGAGCAAGCTCAGGCCACACATGCTGCCCCCGGGGCTGGGCGGGGCTGACCTGCACTTGCATGTAGAGGTGGGCCTCCTGCCGCTCCTTCCGTTTCTGGGCCTCGATCCTTTTCTCTTCTTGTAGTCGCTCCACCAGCTGCTGAGGAATATCATGGTCGGTGACAGCTTGTAAAACTTCACCTGCAGGACAAACAACAGATCACCTTCCATGGCTGTGCAGACCTGCTTTTCCTTCCTCAGAAGGTTCAAATTCTAGGTCATCATTAATAATAAAATAATCTATTAAAGTGAAAGCATTATTATCAACATATATATTTTTAGAGATAGATAGAGTCTCGCTTTGTCGCCCTTGGTAGAGTGCCGTGGCGTCACAGCTCACAGCAACCTCAAACTCTTGGGCTCAAGTGATTTTCTAGCCTCAGCCTCCCAAGTAGCTGGG
>NW_003852627.1:539096-542095 GCF_000181295.1 Otolemur garnettii
AAAAAAAAAAAGTTCATGCAGTGGTTATAAAATTACAGGGGATGTTATCTTAATTTGTGTAATTCTGTCAAAGCAGTTATCACTCAATCTCACTGGACAAGACATTTTAAAATGGTCATAAATGCTATAGTTACAAGTATTTTTCATTGCTGGGCTGTGCTGAGGGTATCCCTCCAACAAGTTCCCCTGGCTGGCTGGCCTCAACCCTCGCTCTGTTCCTGTATGTGGTCTTAGACATGGATTCTGAGACCCTCATCTGAAAATGGGCATTGTGTGCTCTATTCTCCACAGGGTTATGATAATAGTCGCATGATGAAGCCACATGGAAGAGGACACCATGGAAGGCGGGCACACAGAACAAGGCACAAGCAACACGGCCTCCCTGCGCAGGCCTGCACTGTGGACAATGATGCCTGTTAATTCATATGCAGGGAAATAAGGATCTACTAAGATACAATGGATTCTATCAAAGTGTTAATTACTAACAAAGAGAAGTACAATCACTAGTTTATTATTTACCTTTAAATTTTCAGCAGTGAAATAGACAGGAAAATAGCACTTAGCAACCAGAGAACAGACAGATCAATTAGATGCCAGGAAGGAACGCTGAGCTAACAAGTTCATCAAGTAGGAAGCAGAAATGCTACAGAACATTAGTGTTAATCTCCTAATGAGCATCACGTTCCACCTGAACCCCAACACTTACTTTGCCATCCCCTTTGGGGTTTAGATAAACCACATAATGTCCACCATGGTTATCTCCACTGTGAACCAGGACTGCATGAAGAATGTAATTTGCAGGGTCCTTAGGATCTGTTTTTTGCAAAAATTCATCAAGGGGTAACTGTTCAGGAAATTCAAACCTATTAAAAAGAAATTCATTTACACATAAAATATCACACCTTTCTATTTTATTTATTGTAAAGTCATCCAATTTATTGGCTCAATGTTAAGAGGAAAAGTATGAATCTGGCTTAAGACACCTGTGAACTACTGTTGATGTGGCTACTGCTTATCAGAACTAATTTCTTCATGTCAACATAAAATTTGAACTTAGATCTATGAAGAAAATGGGAATAAAGCATTGAGATCCCTAGTAAAGTCTTAAATACAAGGATATTATACAAAATACAATATGAATTCCTAGGCTGTGGATAATTCCAATCAAAAACAACCCTAAAGGCCCAAGAATTAGACCACTGAGGATAACACAACACTTTGCAAAGTGGGGAAAAACCAAACTCCAAAAGATTAAGTGAAAAAGATTTCCACATCCTGATTTATATTGACATACTGAAGGTGACTTGGTTTTAAATTATAGGCTTCTTGGACAGTGCCTGTGGCTCAGTGAGGAGGACACTAGCCCCCATATATGGAGGGTGGTGGGTTTGAACCCGGCCTGGCCAAAACTGCAACAAAAAATTAGTTGGGCGTTGTGGCAGGTGACTGTAGTCCCAGCTACTTGGGAGGCTGAGGCAAGAGAATCACCTAAGCCCAAGAGCTGGAGGTTACTGTGAGCTGTGATGCCACAGCACTCTACCGAGGGCTACAAAGTCTCTTTTTAAAAAAAATTATAGGCTTCTTAAAATTTGGTCCTTTTTTTTTTTTTTTTTTGAGATAGTCTTACCAGGTCACCCTTGGTAGAGTGCCGTGGCGTCATAGCTCACAGCAACCTCCAACTCTTGGGCTTAAGCAATTCTATTGCCTCAGCCTCCCAAGTAGCTGGAACTACAGGTGCCCACCACAACACTTGGTTGTTTTTAGTTGTTGTAGTTGTCATTGTTGTTTGCCAGCCCTGGGCTGGGTTCAAACCCACCAGCCCATGTATGCGGCCAGTTTCCTAGCTGCTGAGATACAGGTCCCAAGCCAAAAATTTGTTCTTGATCTAATTTCATCACGAGGGCTGCCAAAGCAAAGGGGACATAACCTGGCCTGGGGCAACCTCCACCTACCTCATATCTACACAGGAGCCTTTAGGAGTTTTGGCCCCTGGTTCCAAAATCTGGGGCCAAAAATCTAAACTGTGCCAGAAATCTAATGAGAACAGTCACTTTTTTTTATTTGCAGTTTTTGACCAGGGCTGGGTTTGAACCCGCTACTTCCAGTATATGGGGCTGGAGCCCTACTCCTTTGAGCCACAGGCACTGCCCAGAACAGTCACTTCTTGCACACTACACAGCAGTGCATGAAAATGGGCAATATGATTTGAGCCCACTCTCCCTCAAACTTGAAGGGTGACTGACCAACTCCTACTCTGCACAAAATCGGTGCTCAATCTAAACAGAGTAAGATATTTCTGTGTTCTAAATCAGACAGAGAAGTATGTCCTGTCACTCTTGAATCTGGAAAAACCATACAAAATGGGGGTAACATATATACCTACTTTGGCATTTTTGAAAACTTCAGTTAATTTCTAGATGTTAACACCAACTGAGAGATTATATAGTACTGAAAAATCTTATTTTAACAAACGTACTAGTATCAAATTTCATATCTGAGGTAATATCTACACTTTGGCTAAGATTAAAAGTATTAGAAATCCTGGTAAATGCAAGGAGAAATAATCTTATCCTGAGCCTCAGCTGCCCTCTGCAAATAGTGAGGTTGACGTCAGGGCAGCAGCCTTTAGGACAGTGTTTTCAACTGGCATGGCACGCTGGAGTGCTGGGAGAAGATCTTAGGTATGCCAAAATTGTTCAAGATCATTCACCAAATTATCTTTGAAAGAAGTTCAAAGCACAGTAAGTATATTCTTTTTTTTACTCTTTTTTTGGTCAACATAACTTAAGTGTGCTGTGGAAGTTTAACTATAGGTTCAAGTGTGCCCTGAGTTTAAAAAGGTTAAAAAACATTGCTTCAGAGCTGTGTTTCTCAACCTTCCTAATGCTGCAATCCTTTAATATATAGTTCCTCATGTTGTGGTAACCCCCAACCATAAAATTATTTTCATTGCTACTTCGTAACTGTAATTTTGCTACTGTTATGAATTGTAATATAAA
>NW_003852627.1:542437-549673 GCF_000181295.1 Otolemur garnettii
AACACTGGTGGCAATGTTAGGAATTTCACACCTTTCTCTGCTTCCTGAACATTGAAAAAGAAACACAAATTTAGTTCACCTCTATTCACTGACACAAGCAACCAAAGTGTTTCAGCAAGGCTGGAGCAAGTGTGGGGACTTCTGGAGTGCAGAGGAAGTTTAGGTATCCATTTAGGCCATCACTAAAATCTTCTGTTCAGTCCTGTAATTAGGTCTCTTCGTAACTTAAAATAATGCTCCACCAGCGTGTGTCAGAGATTTCTCTTACGTGGGATTATATTCTCACTTGATGCCTGGGGGGTGAGGGGTGAAGAAATTAAGATAGAGCTGTTTGCTATCATGTGGTAGTTAAACATTATGAGAACTATGGAGATCCATGGGGGGAAAAAAAAAACATCAAATGGAAAAGTAGACGACTATGATTATAATTACTTAGGATCAGGCATCATGCTGACAAGCACCTAACAAAACAGGTGCAAAGGAACACATGGGAGACCACAAATGAACAGCTTCACTCCCTTGGGCTCTTTTATGTTTACATAAAAACCTATTTCATAGAGCACAAACTCAGTCCTTACAGCTCAATCTCACTTCTAAAAGGACAGAAACCTTCTGATCCAGCAAGGCCCTTTTTTTTTTTTTTTTTTGAGACAGAGCCTCAAGCTACCCCCCTGGGTAGAGTGCCATGGCATCACAGCTCACAGCAACCTCCAACTCCTGGGCTCAAGCGAGTCTCCTGCCTCAGCCTCCCAAGTAGCTGGGACTATAGGCGCCCGCCACAACGCCCGGCCATTTTTTGGTTGCAGCCATCATTGTTGTTTGGCAGGCCCGGGCTGGGGATTCGAGCCCGCCACCTTACGTGTATGTGGCTGGCGCCTTAGCCGCTTGAGCCACAAGTGACGAGCCCAGCAAGGCCCTTTAACACAGCTATACCCTCAGCCAAATGCCAGCATCTGTGGTACAGGACATCCCAGCAACCCAACTTCTAACAAAAGCCCAAGACCTCTCCCTGCCATCTCTGCTCTGTGTCCCTCACCAAAATAAAGTGTAGCCCAGCTAAGCCACTACAAGGCTGCCGGGGGCCCACATCCTGCTTCTGACTCACAGCTGTACTTCCACATCATGGACCTTCCTTCAGGCTGTAAACCCTCCAGTCCATCAATCAGCCACAGACTTGGAGGAACTGTGGGCTGGGACAAGCAAAAGCATTTGGCAACACTCTTTGGTATACATTCTCATGTTTAGGATAACAGGGATCTCAGGAATGAGGAAAATAAACCACAGGAACCTGCTCCACCTTAAGAAAGGGCATGTTTTTTAACGTAACTGGGAAGATAAAGTTTTCTGTCAATCCGTGTCCAGTGAGGGTCTGACTCTAAAATACGTATTACTTACCCAGACCCAAAAATATCCAAAAGAGCAATTCTTGTGAGTTGAGTGAAATGTTTCTTAAGCATACCCAGTTACCAAATTTATCTTTAACTCAGTCCCTGAATGGTCTCACCTAGCAGAATAGCAAATCCGTGGCCCTCGGCAAAACGAGTCCATTAGCCCCATGAATTACAAATTGGCAGGTTTGGTAAACACAGACCAATCTGAAATCGCAAATTATAAATCAGTTGTGCAACTGAGTCGAGGTTACATGGCTACAAAACGGACCCCACAGAAAGAAGGACGCTGCAGACCCAGTCTTCAGCCATAGTCACTTTCCCTCCACCCACTTGTGGATGGGTGGCCTGGTCCCAATGCTCACTGCTCAGCCCGCTGCCCAGAGTACTTGTGGGGCCATGACCACATGCAATGTACTCATTCTAGAAGTCACGATCCTCAGGAAACTATGCCTCATTTACAAAGAAAAAGGAAAAGCCTCCAGCCCTCCTGATACCAGTATAGTGAGGAACAAAGTAAATGAATTCAGAAACTTCTTAAAACACCACGATAGACCCTGAAACTTCTGGGATAATGAATCTATTGCTTCAATCCTTCTGCTAACACCCCCTTCTCATTAAACTCTACAAGAAATAAATCCTTTCAATGTTCCTGATACCAGGAAAACATTAAAAGAGAAAGTAAATTTCTAGTGAACAGTTAAGCAAAAAAAAATTAATAATAATAAACAAACTGAAAATAGAGACAAAGTTGTAGCAGGACATTGGGACAAATGGGCAGAGTTACCTGCAAGCCGTGCTCCCCAGCATCATATTTATTGTCTCCATCCAGTTGTTCTACAGCCACATAATCCACAAATGATTCAAATACTTTAAAGAGAGAAGAAAAAGTCAACCAAAGTGATCACTAAAGCTTCAACCCAGATACAACTATAGCCATCCCAGATATAAATTATGTAAATCAGTCCATTTAGGAATCCCAAAAAAGACAATGCGAGTGAGTGCAGCGTGGACAGCAACACTCCCACTGCTAAAAACCACAACTCATGTGCCCTGACCACCCTCACTCACCAGCCAAAGGACACTCGTGTTTCTAAAGGGTATTAAAATGTTAACACAGAAAGAATTATGGTTTGTGTAATTGGGATTTTCACTGAACACTTAGTATAAAGTAACTATTACAAAGATCAGACACTTAATTGGGATTTTCACTAAACACTTAGTATAAAGTAACTATTACAAAGATCAGACACTATGGACAAACAATGAGTCTAGAACCAGGTGAGGACAAAGGTTTGCAGCTGAGACACAGAGCAACCAACAGCTCAGGTCAGCAGGAGACCACACCTGGCAGGTGGGGGCCAGTCCTGACATCCTACCACATGGACTGTCCCAGGTGGACTGCAAATAAACAGAAAAACTAAGAACTCAGGACCTAAAAACAAAAGTAACACATTGCATTTCACTAACATAAAGAATGGCAACACTGATGACGCCTGGGGCTCAGGGGGTAGGACAGCGGCCAGGTAACCCAAGGAGGTGGGTTTGAACCCAGCCCCGGCCTGTTAAATAACAATAACAACTGCAACAACAACAACAAAAATGGCCAGCCATTGTGGTGGGCACCTGCAGTCCCAGCTACTTGGAAGCGAGGCTGAGGGAAGAGGATTGGATCGCTTGAGCTCAAGAGTTTGAGGTTACTGTGAGCTAATGCCATAGCACTCTACGGAGGGCCACACAGTAAGACTCTGTCTCAAAAAAAAGAAATCGAAAAGAAAAGAATGGCAACATTGTTAAGAGTAAAAAAGCAAGGCGCACAATGAGGGAAGGTCTGTGCAAGTTCAATACAGAACACACAGCTGGAGTCCGTGAAGACCCACTTCTGCTCCGGCTGGTATGGAATAACACGATCAGACAGGACTGAAAACAGCAGCTGGATCACTCTGCCAGCAGGTAAAAGAGAAAAAAAAAACTGTGATACTCTGGACTACAGACAGCACAGGACACTGACTCTCTAGAGAAGGGGAGAGCCCATAAGAAGGGCCCAGCTCACAGCTTAGTGGCCAGGCCACAGTGCTGGGAAGGGAAACCCAGACAGCACCAGGGGTCTGAGTCTAGATGACAGAGTGAGAATATGAGGAGCCCAGGGCAGCAAGAAACTCTTAAGGCGCCTGTGGCTCAGTGGCTAGGGCGCCAGCCACACACACCAGAGCTGGTGGGTTCAAACTCAGCCCAGGCCTGCCAAAACAATGACAACAACAACAATAACTCCGTCTGCAGTTCTTTCCCCTGCGTCTCTGATCAGAAGCTCCAAAGAACATACACCATCAAAGGGGTAGTGCCTGTGGCTCAAGGAGTAGGGTGCTGGCCTCATATACCGGAGGTGGCAGGTTCAAACCCAGGCCCAGACAAAAACTATTAAAAAAAAAAAAACCCAAAGCCTGCACAGAAAGAGAGGTTCAGAGATTTAGGTTCTTCTTGAGCCACTGGCCAGGAAAGAACCACCTGGAGGATCAGGATTAGGAAGAACAAATCCTCAGAGCTCAAAATGGGCTGGGAATAGTCTGTGCCCCCCAGCCCCCACCAGAGTAAAACCTCCTAATATTGGGAGATTTGTCTCAAAACTCACGAAGGTTGGCTCAGCGTCTATAGCTCAGCAACTAGGGCATTAGCCACATATACCAAGGCTGGTGGGTATGAACCCAGCCTGGGCCTACTGAACAACAACTACAACCAAAAATTGCTAGGTGTTGTAGCGGGCACCCATAGTCCCAGCTACTTGGGAGGCTGAGGCAACAGAATCACTTAAGCCCAAGAGTTTGAGGTTGCTGTGAGCTATGATGCTACAGCACTCTACCCAGGGCCACAGCTTGAGACTTTGTCTCCAAAAAAAACCTCAGAAGTTTGAGGGAAGAAAACAGAACAAAATCTGTTTTTTCCTATACAACAAAGCTTTAAAGTAAGCCTGGGAAAAAAAACGGAACTACTTCCAAGTGACTTATCCATGCCTGAAAATAAAGGTTAAGGATCTCCAACACCCAGTAAGATAGAAACCACTATACCTGCTATCAATAAAATAGTACTAAGTGGCACCTGTGGCTCAGTGAGTAGGGCGCTGGCCCCATATACCAAGGGTAGAGGGTTCAAACTCAGCCCCCGCCAAACTGCAACAAAAAAATAGCCAGGCACCTATAGTCCCAGCTACTTGGGAGGCTGAGACAAGAGAATCGCGTAAGCTCAAGAGCTGGAGGTTGCTATGAGCTGTGATACCATGGGCATGCCCTACCAAGGGCAACAAAGTGAGACTCTGTCTCTAATAAAAAATAAAAAATAAAAATAGTACCAAGCGTGCAAAGAAGCTAGAAAGCCCTACTCATGACAAAGGTAAAAGCCACCAGACCCAGAAATCACAGATGACAGAATTATCATACAACTGCAAGAACACAGAAGAAATCAGGAGCATATTAAGAAAGAGACTATTTTTATTAAAAGATCCAAATCCAACTTCCAGAAACTAAAACATCCCAGATGGGATTCACAGCAAACTTGACGTCGCCAATTATCAGCGAAACCAGAGCAACAGAAACTGCAGAGTCAAATGGAGGCAGGCAGGGCAGCAGAGGAGCCGAGGTAACTTGAGGTGGAGCTGGGGGGTATGTGAAGAATGGCCAAACTCATCATCAATAAAACCATAAACCTACAAATCCTGCAAGTGAGCTCTGAGCAGAAGAAACATGAGGACTACAGCCTACAGGGCGCCTCTCAATCAGACAGCTTCAGATTAGAGAGAAGGGAGACCTGACAATTACGGTGCAGGGGCACTGTCACCAGCTCAAGAGACCAGCGTATCACACAGAGAGGCAGAGACTATGTGCGACAGCACAGCAGAATTCTCAGAAACAATGCCATCCAGAGGACCACACAACACCTCAAACGTACAATGACAAGTTCATATACAGAAATGAAGATGAATTAGTGTCTCTGCAGGGAGATAAAAGAATTCATCTCAGTAAGACCTGTACTATAAGCAACAAGGAAAATGATACCAGATGACGATCTCGATCTATATTAAAAACATAAAAAGTTGTATAAAATATAAAGTACACTCCTGACCTGGTTTTAAAACTCAATGTCTAGGATAGTGCCTGTAGCTCAGGGGGGTAGGGTGCTGGCCACATATACCAAGGCTAGCAGGTTTGAAACTGGTCCAGGCCTGCTAAAACCACAACAACTACAACAATAACAAAAAATATCCCGGCGGTGTGGTGGGCGCCTATAGTTCCAGCTATTTGGGATTCTCTTGCTATTCTCTATTTCTCCAGCAAGAGAATCACTTAAGCCCAAGATTTTGAGTTGCTGTGAGGTGTGTGATGCCCTGGCACTCTACCCAGGGCAAAAGCTTGAAACTCTGTCTCAAAAAAAATGAAATAAATAAATAAATAAATAAATAACAACGCCTATAAATCAGGTAAGAATTGAGGAGCCTCAGGGTAGGGCCTGTGGCTCAACAGGTAGGGTGCTGGCCCCATATACAAAGGGTGGTAGGTTTGAACCCAGCCCCAGCCAAACTGCTACAAAAAATAGCCGGGTGTTGTGGCAGGTGCCTGTGGTCCCAGCTACTCTGAAGGCTGAGGCAAGAGAATTGCCTAAGCCCAAGCACTGGTGGTTGCTGTGAGCTATGACGCCACATCACTCTACTGAGGGCAACAAAGTGAGACTATCTCTTAAAAAAAAAAAAAAAAAAAAAAAAAAAAGAATCAAGGAGCCAATACAAAAATTAACAAAATACTTAAACAGGCATTTTTCGAAAGATTTCTCAATTGTCAGTAAGTATTTGAAAAGGCAGTAACTTCAATGATCATCAAGAAAATACAAATGGCTTGGCGCCCATAGCACAGTGGTTACGGTGCCAGTCACAAATGTGGAGGCCAGTGGGTTTGAACCCAGCCTGGGCCAGCTGGGCAACAAACAATGACAACTCCAACAAAAAATAGCCAGGCATTGCAGCGGGCACTTGTAGTCCCAGCTACTCAGGAGGCTGAGTCAAGAGAATCACTTAAGCCCAAGAGTTTGAGGTTGCTGTGAGCTGTGACACCACCGCACTCTACCCAAAGTGACATAGTGAGACTCTGTCTCAAAAAAAAAAGAAAAGAAAAGAAAATACAAACTCAAACCAAGATAGCACCATTCTCCCACCGAAATCAAAACCTGGTATTGCACACTTGCAGTGTGTGCAGAGTGACTGTAACTCTGACATCCTGGGGACAGGGGTGAACCTGACAAACCACCCTGGAAAACTCCCTGGCCTTGCACATAAGCTGAATATACGCATGCCCTATGCAGTGGCAATGCAACCCCTCCTGCCATAAATGCAAACAAACACGAGAATGGTCACTCTGCCTCATGCCCAATAGCCTCAATGTGAAAACCACCCCAAGATCAAGTTTCAAAACTTTTGTGGCACGTTATTTAAAATGGAGTATCTAAAGTAACGAACACTATCAAATTACTGCTGCTTGCACACAGATGTATGTCACAAATACAAGGCTGAACAAAAAAAATCAGAAACTGGTTGAGCACAGTGGCTCTCACCTGTAATCCCAGCCTTCTGAAAGGTGAAGGCAGGAGGATCACTTGAGCTCAGGAGTTCCAGACAACCTGAGCAGGAAGAGCGAGACCCCTTCTCCACCAAAAATAGAAAAATTAGGCATTGTGGTGGGCACCTGTAGTCCCAGTTACTCAGGAGGCTGAGGCAGGAGGATGACTTAACCCAGGAGTTTGAGGTTGCTATGAGTTAGGCTGATGTCATGGCACTCTAGCCTGGGCAACAAAGAAAGACTCTGTCTAA
>NW_003852627.1:549839-558018 GCF_000181295.1 Otolemur garnettii
AAAAAAACAGCCGGGTGTTGCAGCAAGTGCCTGTAGTCCCCATCTACTTGGGAGGTTGAGACAAGAGAATCATTAAACCCAAGAGTCTGAGGTTGCTGTGAGCTGTGACATCACAGCACTCTACTGAGGGTGACAATTGAGATGCTGTCTCAAAAAAAAGAAAGAACAAAGAAACAAATATATCTTACTTCATGATCCTATTTAAATAAACATTTAAACAGTGGTTCTCAACCTGTAGGTCATGAACCATAGGAACTGTACTGAAGGGTTGCGGCATTAGGAAGGTTGAGACCCACTGATTTAAAACATTAAAAATTAACCTCAGATGTCAGAAGCCCTACAAGTGGATTCCTTGGAGAACAGGAAGGCAATTACTGGGAAGGGTCCAGTCTAATGTTCTCCAGAGCTGAGAGGGAGATACAAGTCTATGTTCACCCAGTGAGCTACACACCGAAGATTTGCGCCATTCCCCGTATCTCAGACGTATTTCAAAGATATGACTTGTATTAATAAGCCGAAATACAGATTATTAAAAGTTCATGCCACTGTATACACACAAACTTACTATTTTTCTTTCCTTTTATACTTAGCTGGATATCATAATAATCCTCTCTTCTATCAGACCGATAGTCCACTTCTTTACACTGGATATAAGACTATGAATAAAAAAAAAGAGGTAGCTTAAGTACCAGTAAAAAAAAATTCCTTTTAAAATCTTTGAAAATTATCCTTTAGAATTGGTCACATACCACCATTTTGCCTCTGAATAATTTAGGAATGGTGCCTTCTACACATGTGCCTTTCATCTTATTTTCCACATTATCAAGCAACTGAAAGAGAATGTTTTTGGCTTTAATAAAAATTTTTATAATTAAGTAATACACAGTAATTTTATACATGACTAGGAAATATCAATGGTCAAACATGTTCTAGAGTATTATTAAAAATATAACCTTTGGCATGCAACTATCAAAAATACACAAAATCTTCTTTCCTGGTTGGATTTTTACAAAGCATCTACATGCAACAGTTGGGGTTATTAACCTTTTATATAGCCTCTGGGACAAATTAGTAATCTGTAGTGCCTTTAGAAGCATTTGTTTATATTCATTTTACCTCTGTGGAAAAGCATGTAAACTGTTCACTAAACTTAACTCGTAATGGTCCACACCAAGAGATTAATGAGGTTGAGCCTGTCAACAGGATTGACTGGTTTGTCCATGGATAGTTAATGAACTGGATTCAATCCAGCTAGGGCTGCAAAAAAGAAAACACACCTTGCCCAGCCAATCACCTCGAACAGCTTTTTCATGCTTTGTGTGTGTGTGTGTGTGTGTGTGTCTTTTATCACAAATGGAAGTATGAGAATTTGCTAGCAACTAATGATTAGGGGCAGAACAGACACAGGATTCCCTGTGTGAGAGCTTCTATGCACAGGACAGGGCTGGCTGCTAGCTAAATAACACAAGTCACTGCTCCAATGTGACTAAGGACCAACAGGAGAGCGAACTGAGCCAATCTGCTGGTTCTCTGATTAATAATTCTTATATACACACCAATGTAACAAATTAAAACCGTACTACCTACTACTATTAAAATTCAAGCTTCCCCTAACACTTTAGCTTCTAATATTTATCCAAATTATTTTTTCTAGCTTCAAAAACTAGATAGACGTTGCCTTTTCTTTCAAGCCTAAATTTGGTCCTAAACAAAGATGGGATGGGCATTCTTTAAATTAGGTCTGAAGTGTAACTTAGTAACAACTTCTGACACTGCTTCAAAACAGTCACTATAAGAACTATACAAGTATTGCTCAAAACTTACCACTCGACACAGCTCTTGAACGTCATGTTGCATGAAGCTATCTAAAGTTTCCCACCTTTTAAAACATAAAACAAACTACATTTAAACATTCAAATTTCAAAAGAGTAAATTAAAAGCAACTTAGATATCAAAACTGAACAGAAAAATCAGCCATTTATTCTCTATTTCTTTTTGGGTGGCAGGGGTTATAATTTAGTAGAGAACAAAATGCTCACAATTTCTATTTTATACCTTGTTCGGATAATCTTTCGTGCTATAGGAAAAAGTAAAACATAGAAGTTATATGTTATATATTTTTTACCAGAAGTTCTTTGGTTGAAAAGTAAAAACTTCAAGTAATGAATTAGTTCAAGCAAAAGCTTAAAACTGTGCCTCAGATCCAAAAAAACGTGACACAAAATACAGCAGTAAAAACACTGTAATGATGACACGCCCAAACCTCCCTAAATTTAATGCCTACAGTATGCTCTGTTAATTCTTCTATTCTTCACTCATTCATTCTTTAAAAAGAAGAAAACACAATGGGGAAAGGCAGATTGCTCATACGTACCCAAATGACTTTGTTAGCTTTTTTGTTCCTACGGGCTTATCACTGTGCTGTAGTTCATAGAATACTCTTTGTAATGCTAATGGGACACTTTTAGATGAATCATCACCCTCTGTTGGCATCATATACACAGCCTAAAAGATTAATTCAGAAATAATTTAACTTTCATGTAAAAGTATCTTTTCTAATATAACACAATAGCTCCTAAGGTAGCTACGAGGGCTTTTATCTATCTCAAATAGGTCAGCACGTTAAAAAAAAAAAAATCATGAAAGTCTTTAGAGACAGTCTGGAAAACAAAGAATTTTAAAAATTACCAGTACCTCACCACCCAAAGAGAACCACTTTTATTTCATAAATCTCAGAGCACTATTTTCTTTTAACTTACCATTATTTGAGAACAAAAGCTGTGATGAAAAATTAAATGCTACCAAAATCACCCACATCAGCTATCCCCATGAAGCCATCCTACCATAGTGGTCTATCTGGATAAATATTGTAACTAGACTACAGTAAGGCTGACTGGCCAGCCGATGCCCCCCCCCCGCCCTACACACACGCAGGCAACCATGTGGCTGGCCTGTGCTGTTTCAAACCAATCAAATGTATTTCTTAAAATTCTGAGTAAGTTGCATTAAATATAGAATAAGTGAATATTCGGCTGTACAGATAGCAATTTTCAATTCAAGTTTGACATAAAACTTTTCAAATGTTTTTGCCAATCAATCACTTTTATGTTTTTTTCCCCTTAATCAAGCCCAGACAGGTTTTGAAGCCACCACCCCTGGTGTGCAGGGCCGGAGCTCTAACCACTGGGTTAGGGTGCCCAGCTGACTATTATGATTTAAAATAACAAAACCCTTATTTCCAGTACAACTCTGCAAACTTATATAAGCTGGAGCAAACTTTTGATTACTATGTCAGCTTAAATAAACAGCAGGTGTCCACACCTGTCTATGGAGGTAGTGCTGTGCTTAGGGAAGGGTGCCTGGAGTGTTTGCTGAGACTTTGCTTGTCCCTTAGTATGCCAGAGAGGAAAAAGAGTGGGTGGGAAGACCCCAGGAGAGAAATACCTTTCGTAGTTGATTTGTGAAAAATAGTGTCTGTAGAAGGCTGTTCATGTAACAAGTTGCTCCCTGATTCTTTAAACCAACATAGCCCGTGTGCTTCTTTGAATCCCACCTGAAAGGTAAATTCAAGGTTGAGGTGAATGTGCATATTCCTCTTTGCTTCCACACCACGTGTCAAACAATCAGACTTGATGTGGGGGACATGGCTGATGTTCGGTGTTACAGACCAGCACCTCCCTTTCACCATCCAGACAGGATCGAGGCCCCTGCACCTCTCACCACTAGGCCCTTGCCATTGGAAACCAAAGCCAGGAGTACTTATCACACAGCCCCCTTCAATGACCACCTGTTGGTTTCTGCTAGCCCAAATGTGTGAACTGGTACAAATACAACCCCAGCATTTGAATGGCCTAGGCAGCTGTCTGCTGTGAGTGGCACTGCTGTCATTCATCATGATCAGCACTCAGATCAGCAGGAAATGGAAAAGAGCTAAGACCTATCTTTTCTGGAAAGAGATATGTACACAAGCAAAGTTTGTGAAGTTATACTTTAGACTTCTTAACTTAGAGCTTTTCTTTTGCTATGTTAGTGGTCAGCTGGGAAAAATAGATTCTATGAATTAAATGTGTCCCACCCCCAGTCCTGAAGCAGTAACAGGAAGCTGGAGGAATGGTGTCTAAAAGCAGAGCTTCCCTGCCCCATCTCCCTGCGCCTCTGATGCATAGGCAGGAATGATCACAACAGGCACCAAACATGGCCAGAATGGAAGAGACATTTCCCACACAGTGAGTCCACAGCACTGTGATCCATGGCCTTGGAAACACCCCTGGACACCTTGCCCAGCCCTAGCTTGGCTGGGAGGCCCACTCTCCCCCCTCTCATCCTCATACACAAAGAAGACTGTTACATGCCTGCCCACTTCAAAATAGCAGGCACCTTTGCTGTGTTATTTGTGTTCTGCCCTGAACTCCTCTATGAGAGCAATCCGCATGTTCTTTAAGAGCAGAGAACCATGGCTGTCTAGCTGACCGTAATTACAGTTATGTATGTTCCATGTGTCTACCATACAGATGAGAGAATGTGAAACAGGCATGTATGTGTAGGCCCAAAGGACAGGTGCCAAGGGCGCAGATGCCACACACACATTTCTGTCCCATTTTTCTGTAGCACCCAAGGCATTTTTAATAGCACCCAATTCAAGAAAAACTTACGCAACTCCATGGGGAGCATCTGCCTGTACAAAGACTTCAAAAGTAACTTTGTCATCATCTATAAATCCTTTCTCAGGATCAGTCACTTCCTATGAAAAAAATAAAATAACCAACTTGTATAAGACATACGCACACTTTTTTACAAAGAAACAATTATATAACGCAAGTCTCCTGTACTTAATAAACTACCACTTTTTAAAACATGCCAATTACATTTTCAATTTTGGAGTATTTCAATTTGTTTAAGTAAGCAGTAGTCTCTGAACAGAATCAGCAAAAGCAGGGTGTACGCAGTGCTAACGGTTGTAATCCTAGCACTCTTGGAGGCCAACGTGGATAGATTGCTTGAATTTAGGAGTTCAAGATCTCATCACTAATGGGGGTGGGGGGGGTGGGGGAGCTGGGTATGCTGGTGGGTACCTATAGTCCCAGCTACACAGGAGGCTGAGGCAAGAGGATCGCTCGAGCCCAAGAGTTTGGGGTTGCTGTTAGCTATAATGTCATGGCCCTGTACCCAGGGCAACACAGTGAGACTGTCTCATGAAAGAAAAGGAAAAGGAAAACATAAAAACAAAATCAGCAAAAGCAGAGGTGTCCAGGGGCTCAATGTCACATACAGATAAGAGGAGTCAATGTCTGCTCATTAGACCAGGGCGCAAGAAGGTTATAAAGAACTCAGTCTGGACTCGGCACCTGGGGCTCAGTGACTAGGGCGCCAGCCACATACATTGGGGCTGGTGGGTTCAAACCCAGCCCGAGCCTGCCAAACAACAACTATAACAACAACAACAAAAAATAGCCAGGCATGGCGGGCACCTGTAGTCCCTGCTACTTGGGGGCTAAGGCAAGAGAATCGCTTAACTCCGAGAGTTTGAGGTTAATGTGAGCTATGAGCTATGATGCCATGGTACTCTACCAAGGGCAACATAGTGAAATGGTCTCAAACAAAACAAAAAAACAAAACCCTCAATCCGGAGGGATAACATTAAGCAGTGATAAGTAATTAAGCAGCAGCATCCCTAAGAACGTTCCACTACCACAAAAAGGAGCCAACCTGAACTTAGTGAAGTTAACAGAATCACCTAGTATTATGCCTGATTCTCGTAAAGGACCCAAATAGTTTTTCTTTTAAAGAAAACTTAGTATATCGGGAGCTGCTTTCTAATGTTTAACTAAAAGCTGAGACTTGAATCCAAAAGGCTGGACCTTTTTTTTTTTTGAGACAGTCTCATTTTGTTGCCCTTGGTAGACCCGGTTCACAGCAACCTCAAACTCTTGGACTTAAGTGATTTTCTTGCATTAGCCTCCAGAGCAGCTGGGACTACAGGCACCCACCACAATGCCCAGCTATTTTTTGTTGCAGTTGCCACTGCTGTTTTATTTGGCTGGGGCCAGGTTCAAACCTGCCAATCTTGGTATATGAGGCCCTACTCACTGAGCCACAGGAACCGCCCCTGGACTTTTTGGAGATAAGATCTCACTCTATCACCTAGGCTAAAGTGCAGAGGCATGATCAAGGTTCACTATAGCCTTGAATTCCTAGGCTCAAGCAATACTCCTGCCTCTGCCTCCTGAGTAACTGGGTCTGTAGCCACATGAAACCATGCCCAGCTCAGATAGCTGATAAAACCCTAAGCTAGGAAACTGGAGAAAACGTAGGGTTACAGACACATTGTCCAATTTGTAAAGCAAGAATCTGACACTAAAATGAATAGAAGAATTTGAAGAATCAAAGAATTGAGAGAATAAGCCATAATAATGTGAAGATTATTCAGACTCAAATTCTTACTTACACTCCAGGCCATAAAATTGGAAAATCCCCAATCATTTTCTTTATGGAAGAACAAATGACTAATGCGACGACTGAACGACTTCTCATCATCTCTGTAATTTATTATCTTCAGCACTGCTTGTGCATGACAAGACCACGACCTGTTTATAAAAACCAACAGTCTAAGCCTCAGTGGATATTTTTAAATGATGTTAAGTCCCACTTGCGTTTTCTTTCTCTCTCCTTTTGGGCTGGGAGGATCAAGGTGAGCAGGGGTATATTTACCTTGAATAGAGTGGGTTTTGTGGGGGAGGGGTGCCTCAATGTAACCCATAGTGATTTAACTCATGGTTTTACTTTTTAATTCCTAAGAGACTTAAAGCCAAATATTTCACTTTATCTTTATAAGACTACAGATTTGAAAAGAACAGAAATGAAAGAGCAGACAAATAATAAGCCTCAGTTCTGACAGAGGTGTCACTATTGTTCCCGGAGCTCCAAGTGACTGTGCCACCTCTCAAATTCTTAGGATGCCCCATAACACATGCCAGTGAAGAAGCAGTTACCCAACACAGGTTAGTGGGCAGGGCATACGGGGGCTCTGCTACCTCACAGCTATGCTCTCTCACCCAGGCATAATGCTTGGGTACCGAATTATTATCACCAGAGTGCTACTGCACAAGATTCTAGCATGGAGTAGACCACAAAAGGGACTCTGGATCAAGGTTTAAAAACACCAACCACATCCCACATTAAAGTCCACTAAAAGCCTGCAATTAAAGCAGGCTCTCTAAATGAATGTCACAACTCAATTCTAAAGTGGCTTGAGACTCTTCTCAACAGTGTCATTTGTGGCTTGCTGAGGATGCTGATACTGGATATGAACAGCTCACTTTTTCCAAACTACAATTGAGGCTAACACTATTTATCAGACTAAAACGAATCCAGCCCTAACACTCATTGGATCACACCATACTGTGAAGAGGAAGAGAAAAACTAACCTATAAACAGGTCCCGACTGCATAATAAATATGGCTTGGTACTTCTTAAACATTAAAAGAAAATGAATTATATCCCCTGAGACATTTACAAAGCAGCTAAAGCCAGTGCCCTTTGAGAACATTTTCCAAAGGGTTATTATTGGGGTGGCAGGGAGATTAGGACAGTTGTGCTCCAAACAAACACCTTTTCCTTGCTCTTAGATGTAGATGAGTAACAAAGTAATTTATATTCCTCTCAAACAATCTCTATCAACTAGGCTTTTGATAAAAGTTGAATAGTAACAGTTACTATACTATGATTATGAGATGATTCATAAATGTTCAACAATGATTCAATAGGTAAAAAGTTTGAAACACTCATAAAAATGTAATGACTGATCTTTGTTTTCATCTAAATAGAAGAACCATCACGATTTTTCTCAATATTAAGGAAGTATACTATACATTTCCTTTAAGAAATTACACAAATTGGGTGGTGCCTGTGGCTCAAGGAGTAGGGTGCCAACCCCATATACTGGAGGGTAGTGGGTTCAAGCCCAGCCCTGGCCAAAACTGCAAAAAAAAAAAAAAAAAAAACGTGGCGATAAATTAATGATCATCATGATGGGAGCCTATAGTTCCAGCTACTTCGGAGGCTGAGGCAGGACTATCGCTTGAACCCAGGAGTTTGAAGTTGCTGTAAGTTAGGCTGATGTCATGGCACTCTATCCTAGGCAACAGAGGGAGACCGTATCTCAAAAAAAAAAAAAAAAAAA
>NW_003852627.1:558038-564482 GCF_000181295.1 Otolemur garnettii
GAGACCGTATCTCAAAAAAAAAAAAAAAAAAAAAGAAACTACATAAATTTTAAAATGTTCCTGAAGTTAAGAGGCCCATGTTGCAAATCCCTCAAAGAATGTTTAATTTGTACTTACTGAGTGCTCTCTAGGGCATGGCTCCCACACAGTGTACAAGATGTCTGACCCTGACAACTGTAGATTTCCCCTTCAGATAGATGTTACTGGTAGATAAGAATTAAGTCTGGCAACTCAATGGTCAGCTAGTCCAGATTGACCTTGTTTCCATGGGCTGGCAGATTCTAACACTCAATCTTTAGTTTTATATTTTCAAGACAAAGATATACTTTTCTTGTCTGGATATTATACATACCAGTGGGAAACATCTAATTTAAAATCAAAGGGCTATATAGAAGGAGCAAGACGATTTAAAATGAAATTGAGTTGGGCTGATCAAATTTGGCTTCTAAAAATATAATACAACTATTTGTGGATTTGTAGTTGCATCATTTAAACGGTCTTACGTGGAATCAGATTCAGCATTGCACTGGAGAAAGAATCCCACGCTTTTTTGGTGTGGTCTGTCTGGATAAAAGCGTGGCATCACCATAATCTTCCATGGCAGATTTCGCACAAAACATGGAGGGCTAAGGACCGACTCACTCAGTCTGCTGAAGCGCTCGACAGTGAACTGAAATGTTGCCTCGGAGCGCCAACTGGTGTCTGCAAGAAAAAACATTATCAATCATGGAGCCCAGCCATTGACAGCACTAGCATAAACTGGAAAAAACTGTTCTATACAATCCTGATCTAGCTACTTAAAAACTTAATTATTTGGAAAAATTGGTTCCAGTTTATTAAAAGCTTAAAACTGAAATGACACAGAGTTTCTGAATGAATGAATCCTTCCTTTTGAGTTCCAACTCAGAGGGCTAACAACACACACTTGTCCTTCCTTTTAGACTTTGGTGTTGTAAGAATGCCTACTAAATTTCAACCTCCAAGTAATCCTGGGCTCCAGGTGAGTGGAGTGACTTGGGAGAAAGGAGGGAAATGGCTCATAAACAAGTGGAGGGCAAGACTTGAAGCTTGGCCCGAGGCTAGAGAGGGCAATGCAGGGAGCAGGGGATGCAGGCACTTAAAAGACTCCAGAGAGGAGGGGATAGCCATTGCCCGAAAGCACAACACTGCTCAGAGGCAAGAAGACAGCTACCAGTCAGCCTAAAAACAAATGTTAACTTCATTAGTTCACAATTTCTGTGAAACACCAGCCTGGACTACCTATAAGGGAATGGAGGGCAGAGAAGAGTGGAGAGGGGAAGGGAAGAAAAAAAGGGGGGTGGGGGGAACGAAGGAAGGAAAGAAACAGAAAGGAAGAAGGCTGGTGGTATTCTATTCCATATGAATATAAATTGTTAATAAAGCCAAAGGCAAGTTTAAGAAATCAAGGTTTCTGCCAATACAATGCCTCTTAGCTAAGGCTCAAATGAAGCTCTCATTTAAAATTCCATCTTTTACTGCTGATGGTATGGTGCCTATTCATTTTCCAATGGCTACAGGTCAATCAGCTTCACAAACCCAGCAGCATCCCAGTGTTTGCTTCTGAAATCACACCTGTCAAGGGACAGTCCTCCGGCACCCACCCCATTGGTGTGCTGACAAACAACACTTTCATAAAACAAACTTAAATTGCTGCAATGTCAGATGACTGGCTGTCAGTAGACCCCAGGTCCACAATGCTTGGCCTTGCCCTCCAGAGTAATAAGCAGTCCCTACACAGCCCTCCTGGCTTAGAATCTGGGGCTGTTTTGATATCTATGACCCCCAGCTCCCCACAACACAAAATGAGACCTGCAGGCTTGGGTGATAAGCATGTTAATAAGAACACACCCCCCTCCTTATCCTCAAACCCCTGAGTAGTCACTATGGGATCCCACAACCCATCAGCCTCCAGAGTTCACTAACAACTGAGTTCTCAAATCCGCTGCTTAACATTGTACTAAAATTGCACTGAGTTTGCTCTTAAGAAAACATGTCCATCAGTCCTTAGCAGAGGGTGGCGTTCTTTACCAACAAGGAAAATCAGAAGTATGTGTGACGTTAGCACTTTCCCCTTCTTTTAAACACTCTTCATCCCACATTCTTTTAATCCATATAACCCTACTAAATTGTTTACAGCAGAAGCACTTTGAAAGGAAGAACAACTGAAAGAGGTGAATCTCAGCTAAGAGAAGTATTAATACAAGCCTCTTTTAAGTGTTAGGTAATACCCTAATTCCTTTGTGGGATAAAAGTTGACTAAAGGCAAGGAACTTGTTCAAAATAATGATGTCTTTGATGGCTTAGGAGAAGTTTTTCCCTGTGTTTTTACAGACACAGAGCACAAGCACAGAGCACTTAAATCCTACAAGGTAGATAAAGGTAGATATAACTTAATTTCTACTTTTTAGGCTGGAGACAGGCTCGCTGAGGGTAAATGTCTTACAAAACGACAAAGGGAGACTTCCACTCAAGATTTCTTGAGACACTAAGAACACTGACCCTGCCTTCTGGTTTTTAAAATGTTACTCTTATAGTGTAACACACCACTTCATAAAACGCAGATGAGCGGCAGGCCATATACACAGAATGATACAGACCAACCAACTGATAGAAAGCCAGCCCAGGATTTAAAAGGTCTATGTGGGGAGGGTGGCCTCTCTTCCAGCCTTCTAACTCATCTTTTTTGTATAATTCAGTTTCTTGTAGGATTAAATTTCATATACACAAAACTCACCACACACATGGTTTTCTGTTCTTTTACCTTACACTTTAGTAAACATCCTAAAGTATTCTCTGAACCTTAAATAGAACCAAGCGGGGCTGAAACTCGGCAAGGCACTCATGCTGCTAACTTAGCAGCACTGCTAGTCACAGCACATTCCTCTGTGTGCCTCTGAGCAGTGGTCAGTTCTGACTTGTTGGATTACATGACCAGACATCTGCCTCACACTTGAAGCACATTTTTTAGAAAAGAATTATTTTATACATTCTGCTAATACAGAAAGGTTAGATGAGACTTCACGGGAATAAAAACTTCACTTCAGTGCCTCTAAACTCTTCATACTAACAGAATAACTGAAAATTCACATTAAATACCAAAGGGTCACGCAAGGAGGGCCTGCAGCAAGATGGAGACTTGAAACTCATCTTCAACTGATGAGATTAGCCCAACTGTCCTCCTATGACATTATGTAAGACCGACCAATAAAAAGGTGTTTGTCCAAGAAAACTGTTGCAACAAAACATGAGATCCAATGTAGTGTTTTTGCAATATCCTATGGGTCTGTAATTTTAAACTTTTTAAAAATTAAAAGAGAATTATGAAGGACACTCTTTATTCTACAAATAGACAAATCTGCCTAAATGCCACTGGAACAAGATTTTATCATAAATGCCAACACAGGAGTTTCTGCTAGCTGCAGTCATCACGTACACCCAGCCAGACTTCATGATAACCCACTACCTTCCCAACCTGCCCCCAAAACCTTTGTAGTGGCCACTGCACTTATATAATACAAAGTCCCCACTGTGCTCACTCTCAGTCCAATCTCTTTGTAAGGCAGATACCAAAGGCAAGGACAGAAAGAGAATGCTTCAGATTCTTAAATCAGAGGTTAGCCTGAAATTTCCTGAAACGGTACTGCTGCAGTCATTCTATCAATCTTCAATAGCCACTGACTTTATTCAAGTCCTAGTCAATACCTGGAAATTACTTAGGTTTCAGGGAGATGAATAACCTAAATCTAGAACTATGTAGATTTCAGATGGCTGCATTTGTGCTAAAATACCCTTGGCCATCTTAAGGGGAAAAGTGAATGAAAAACTAAAATAATGCATGGTAGATATGTACTATTGTACTGTGTTAACAGAATTTTTAACTGCTCTCTTCCTCAACTATACATGGACCAATGTCTCTGTTAGCTATAGCTTCTTAGACAGGCAGCTTCCCTTACTACAAAGTCCTCCTGACATAGTCAATTCATTGAAATAAGGCTACAAAAAAACCAAACAACAACAACAAAAAAAACCCCCTGTGATCCAGTGTTTCCCAGATTCTGTGTCCTAGTTTCAAACGTTCAAAGGACATTCAGTTCGGAAAGGGATACTGAAGTCCAGAGTCTTGGGGAATCATTAACAAAAATTCCTTTCGGAGAAGCAGTGTATATTATGATACTGACAGCTCTGAGATGTACTACAGTAAATAAGCTTGTTTAACATAGCACACCTCAGACTTCCTAGAATTCTAAACGCTTTCCACAACACACTCACACCCTACAAGAGTGTCTCACAATACATACTGCAGCTAAGAAAATACTCTCCTCGATTAAGACTTCTGGTCCTAGAATGAGAACCATCTCCCTCCCATTGTCTTTGCCCTCAAACAGATATTATCCCTTGGGTCTTTCAACAGTCAACTAAAATTCTAACTCAGGAAAAAGTATAATTAAAGATTACTTTCCTGTATAATACGCTTTTTCCATTTGTGAATTCACAACAGGAGTGTTTCCACTTTAAGGCCCTATGTTCAATACCATTAACTACTACTAATAATTTAGTAAAATGTGCCTTGACAGTAAGAGATTTTTATCTACATTGTGCCCTGGCAACAGTGACTCTCAACTGAGGTGACTTGGCCCCCCAGGAGACATTTGGCAAAGTCTAAAGACATTTTTAGTTATCATGACTGTGGGTCCAGAGTAGGGGCCAGGGGATGCTGGTATCCTTTAATGCACAGGACAGCCCCCCACAACATTATTTCTGTCTCCCCCCAAGCCCTCCCCCTAAAGGAAGAGTAGGAGATGTGAGCACCTGATGGCTCTGTGAAAACTAGGAGCGTCTCATCAGGTCGGGCCGGTACCTGCTCAAGTAACTAAAAGTGATCCCAGACACACACCTGGCACCTCAGAGCTGGCCGTGCCTTCCCAAATGCACTCTCTGAATCACTTTTGGCATCTCTGGTGTAAAAATAAAACCACCAAAAGCCCAACAACCAAAGAGACCACACCCACACCATTGCCCTCAGTCTACAGTGGAAAGCGCACTCCACAGGGAACAAAGCAGCGGGGTTTAGACCACGCCTCTTTACCTTCCTCAGATATTGCCTCAGCCAGCTGCCAGGGGGTAAACCGCACTGGGAGAGAACTCTCAACTACGGCTGCAGTTTCTCATGGAGGCTGAACTTTTGGCAGGAGGTCTGAACAGCAGTCCTTCTGGTGGTGCAGCCCGTGACTGATGGTTTCTTTCAACTGCCCCGTTACTCCCCTGGGAAGGACACAACCCTCATGAGGATTGATGGACATGCTTTTTTGACAGAACATGGTTTCATATTACACTGCAAGATTCCAGGGGCCGCATAAAGCAATTACTGGCTGCTCCTTTCTCACAATTTTGACCTTGTGAATGTTTAGGTCACATAATCTAACAAATTATGAGAAATAGTTTTTAAAAAGAAAAAAATGACTTCCTAGACAAAACCGTCCATGCATGTACATATGCATATGTTTCCTCACCCAGAATCTACAGACCAACAGTGTGGGAGAGTGAAGGCCCAAGCTGGAGTCAGATTTCACACCTATCAGGAGTGGGGAGGAGTTACCAGCTACAAAGGACTGATATTCACACTACTATGAGAATGCAATGGAAAGCCAAGTTCCAATGTCTGGAAAGTATCTTGCTGCAAACAAAAAGGAAAGGAAAAGAAGATATGCTGTTTGTTGTTCTGAACCCTAACATGGCTGGAGAACTACAGGCATGAGTGAATACACACCTATTACACACTACTGCACTTAAACCGTCTTGCCTAGGCTAGGGAGAATCAACTTACCTTGAAATTTTGTAGGCAATCTTGAAACTCAAAATGAAAACAGGATCTTAAGTTTTCCTCAGATTTAACCTCTTTTAAATTAACTGTTCTTAAATTCAGAAGTACTCAAGGAAAAAAATATGGACCTGAATTTCTGACCCTTTCTGCCCAGCCCAAGTAAGCAATGTGGTACTTACCATCCTCCATGTCTTCCTCCGTGTTGTTATGCCCGTCGCTCAGGGCCACGTTCCCGTTGATAACAGGGTTTTGAGTAATTCTTGGGGGGTCATCTGTATCTCCAGCTTTAAAGAAAAAAAGAAATACCATGGATTTTATCTCTGTGGCTTAGATAAAACAAAAAATATGTATTTTTGATGACATCTAGCCACTAATAAATTCCAATTGTAACATAATAAAAATTCATTCTAAACCAAAAAGCATTTACTATAACATCTACTAAATATGAACTTTTATTGCTTTAAGATGTCAAATGGAGGCTCGGCGCCTATAGCTCAACCGGCTAAGGCGTCAGCCACGTACACCTAAGGTGGCAGGTTCGAATCCCCAGCCCGGACCCGCCAAAACAACAATGACGGCTGCAACCAAAAAATAGCCGGGCG
>NW_003852627.1:564630-576953 GCF_000181295.1 Otolemur garnettii
AAAAAAAAAAAAAAAAAAAAAAAAGATGTCAAATGGAATATGAATTCGTGCTGCAGCACACTATAAATCGATTCATTTGCAGTACTTGATTATTCTGCACAGAATTTGTATGTAAAATTTCTCACATAGCTCTAATTCTACAATAGCTAATAAGCTTGGATTTAAGAACCTATTTTGCAATATATTTCCTAACAGTTTAAATTCAATACTATAGATAATTTTGCCATGGAAAACATCAAATTGTCATCCTCACAGTGTCACTGGACAGTTAAAGTATAATTATAAAAAGAATATGGAAAATATTCGAAAAATGCCAGGCATGGTGTCTTACACCGTAATCCTAGCACTTGGGTAGGCCAGGGCGGATGGAGCGCTTGAGCTCAGGAGTTAGAGACCAGTCTAAGAAAGAGCAAGACGCCATCTCCACTGAAAACAAAAACTGAGGCAAGAGGACCACTTGAGCAAGAGTCTGAGGTTGCTGTGAGGTGTGACGTTACCACAGCACTCTATCCAGGACAACAGAGTGAGACTCTGTCTAAAAAAGGGGGTGGTGGTGGGGAGGTTCGGTGCCTGTGTCTGTAGCTCAGCAGTTAGGGCATTGGTCACATATACTGGAGCTGGGCAGATTCAAACCCAGCCCAGGCCTGCCAAACAAAACAATTGACAACTACAACCAAAAAAACAGCCAGGCGCTGGGCAGCGCCTATGGCTCAATGGAGTAGGGTGCCAGTCCCATATGCCAGAGGTAGCGGGTTTAAACCCAGCCCTGGCCAAAAACTGCTTTAAAAAAAAAAAAAAAAGCCAGATGGCGGGCGACTGTAGTCCCAGCTACTTGGGAGGCTGAGACAAGAGAATCGCTTGAGCCCAAGAGTTTGAGGTTGCTGTGAGCTGTGATGCCACAGCACTCTGAGGGCAACACAGTGAAACTGTCTAAAAAAAAAAGGAAATAATCTTGCTAAAAATCAGGCTTTAAAAACATGTAACAGAACCCTTCAAGTAATAAATGACAAACAAGGTATAAACTCCAATTTTCTCTAAAGATGACACAACACGGGTCCACTGAAAAAGTACAGAAATACTTTAGGGTTTAAATAGTTTAGCATTTCCCAATTAAATTTACTCATTCTTTGACATGGCAGAACCAGGGCTGGCCCACGATGCCTACACACTCAGCTTTCCAGGGTGCATCAGACTCTCCAATACAAATTAAAGGAGACAGGTCCTTTTTCAAACAGCAAGGTAGGTGTGTGTGAATGGCCTTCATGTTTCAAGCCTTTCTGCTATTCCAACCAGCATGCAATTTGATTCAGCACCACGGACAGTGTCATTTCTTTCCCCGCAGGACTTTCCAAAATCCCAACTACCAGGTTACATCATAAAACCTATCTAAGTATTTCCTAACGACAATGTGCCCCGCTCCCAAAAAGGTCAAAACAGCAAGAAACAGATACTGCCACACAAAACATTTAAGACGAAAACACTTAAGATCACTTTCTTCTTACTACATTTCCTCTAAACACAAACCCATGTTTCTAAGGTCCCTGGTACCTTGACCATTACAGCCTAAAGAAAAATTGCAGGAGGTGGTTAAAAAAAAGGAACTCAAGAGACAAAACAGAAAGGAAAAAATTATTCTTGCTGGTTAACTAGCTCCAATTCTCTAAGTAAAACTCATGTTAAGAAGGCTACTAAAAACCAGGTCTTCAGATACACTTCAATCTTATAAGACTATATATATCAAGTCACCATTTGTACAGTTTTATGGGGGGGGGAGCCTACCAAGGCTTATTAAATAAATTATGGTACATTCCACCAGTGGAATGTCAGTGTACCTATATGGTACCTCCCCGAGATGTTTAGTTAAAAAAAGATAAAAAGAAGGGCGGCGCCAGTAGCTCAGTGGGTAGGCACCGGCCACATATACCAAGGCTGGCAGGTTTGAACCCGGCCTGGGACAGCTAAAATGACAATGACAACCACAGCAAAAAAATAGCTGGGTGTTGTGGCGGGCGCCTGTAGTCCCAGTTACTTGGGAAGCTGAGGCAAGAGAATTGCTTGAGCCCAAGAGTTTGAGGTTGTTGCTATGAGTTGTGATGCCATGGTACTCTACTCAGGGAGACAGCTTGAGACTCTTGTCTCAGAAAAGAAAAAAAGATAACAAGTAATGTGTAACACATGCAACTTTTTTTTTTTTTTTTTGCAGTTTTTGCCGGGGCCAGGTCTGAACCCACCACCTCCAGTATATGGGGCTGGTGCCCTACTCCTTTGAGCCACAGGTGCTGCCCAAGCAACTTTTTTTTAAAATAAAGGGTGAGAGTGAACAGAAATACATAAATTCTTATTTCCTTTACAAAATTCAAAAGGTTCTACAGAACACTGGGAGGGTATATAAGAACCTACTGATAGGTTCTGCAGAAGCAGTTTGCTTGCAGTATATTTGGTACTATCCTACTACAACTGCTACAGAACATAGTTTAAAAGCATTTAAGGAGAAAAGTAACAGAACATTATGTACAAGATACACATCCATTCTAAAATTTGGATATGTAAATGTAAGCAGTCTAAATGGTGGTGAATTATAAAGCAAACTGAGTAGAGGTCTACAGTTGAACTCAAATCTCCTGAACAGCACCCTACCTTTTACATCCAAATTAACATTCATGTTGGTTTGGCCAATTTGACCCTTTCCACCCACCTGACCCAGAGAAAGTGATCAAGTTCAGTGAAAAATGGCAAGAAGTGGCTGGTTGGTCCACTGTGCACATGAGGAACAGGGCCCAGACAACAGCAGGTCCTGTGAAGCCCCCAGTCAACTGCTTAAGGCAATTTAAGTCTAGCTCCTGCAGGGCTGAATATCAAGTTTTATTTTTTAGAGACAAGAGTCTTACTTTGTCACCCTCGGTAGAGTGCCATACTATCACAGCTCACAGCAACCTCCAGCTCTTGGGCTTAGATGATTCTCTTGCCTCAGCCTCCCAAGTAGCCGCGACTACAGGCGCCCAACATACCGGCTATTTTTTGTTGCAGTTTGGCTGGGGCCAGGTTTGAACCCGCCACCTTCAGTATATGGGGCCGGTGCCCTATCCACTGAGCCACAGGCGCTGCTCAAGAATATCCAGTTTTTTAATGTTCCTCACAAATTAGGTAGCTGTACAAGAGGATTTAAAAATTTAATCAAGATGAGATAAAATCTGTGGACTAGTTAAATGATTAAAGTAGTCAAATGCCACAAAAAAACTGTAGAGGCTTCCAGCATAAACAAAAAGACTGCCTTCTTTTATCATCAAGACAAATGTGTGAGATTGGCATATCCACACTTACTGCTGAAATTTTGTTAAGACATGGTGACTCTGATTTGGCCAAACACGAACTATAGCATTTTTTTTAAGAGACAAGAGTATCGCCTGGGTGTCCGCAGCACAGTGGTTACAGTGCCAGCTATATGCACTGAGGCTGGCAGGTTCGAGCCTGGCCAGGACCAGTAACCAACAATGACAAGTGCAACAAAAAAATAGATGGGCGTTGTGGCAGGTGCCTGTAGTCCCAGGCACTAAACTTGAGGCTGAGGCAAGAGAATCACTCAGCTTGAGGCTGAGGCAAGAGAATCACTTAAGCCCAAGAGTTAGAGGTTGCTATGAGCTGTGACGCCACGGCACTCTACCTAGGGTGATATAGTGAGACTCTGTCTCAAAAAAATAAATAAAAATAAAAGAGAGAGAAAGTCCCAACTCTGTCACCAAGCTGGAGAGGAACAGTCCCATCACAGTTCACTGGAGCCTCAAAACTCCTGGCCTCAAGCAAACCTCTTGCCTCAGCCGCCCAACATGCTAGGATTACAGGTGTGTGCCACTCTGCCCAACCAGGACTAATTTTGACACATAAATATCTGAAATAAGTCTGGGACACATCTGTCAAACATCAAGTACAATGTGCAATGCCTCAGACAATTCCTGGATATGTGAAATGTCTATGGAAAAAATAATAGCCATACAAAATATGCATATCAAACCCAGAAATAAAATAGAAGACAGTTTCTATTACTTATGATATGTAATCCTTTTGCCAATAAATCTTGACAATTATTAAAGGCATACATTTACATGTATATTAGAAGGTACAAAATATCTACTTTTTAGAAACACAAAATATTCTTAAGGCCTACGCCCCCTTTTCCTTCATGGAGGGTGCCTATGTGTATGTTCAGCTTTCTTCCCATTGACTTATATTTGTGACATCATAACAGAACTACTATCCCAAAGAACACTTGCCCATCACTATGGAAATTAGGTAGCATTCATTCAGCATCTGAATCTCACCTTTGGATGAGCTGAATCAGAAAAAAAACAGAATTCCAATTTGTTGGCTTGGACATTTTTCTGTCACTTAAGAATGATTTATCAAACCTCCCCTCAAAAGGTGGCAAGGGGGTAGGAAACACACCAGACTCCACAATAAGACATAATAGCCTCCCAACCCATAGTCCACATACTGCCACCAGGTGGTGCCTTGACCACAAAGATCCAGCTCAGATCAGCTACAGGTTCACAGGCCCACAGATTCTCCCTACTACTGATGACAACCTAAGTGATCAAAATAATAGCTCTAAAATGGGCCTGAGAGCACATCTTAATCCCAACACTGCCACTTCACCCTGAATTCCATGTCAAAACCGCTCTGACTTCTGCTTGGTCCTTTCTCCCTTGCCCTCTGTCTTCCTGTCTCCCTATATCAAACTCATTTTAAAATATTTAAAATAGAGGTTACCAGTGGCTCAAGCCTGTAATCCTAGCACTCTAGGAGGCCAAGGCAGGTGGACTGCCCTAGTTCATGAGTTCAAAACCAACCTGAGCCAGAATAAGACCTCATCTCTAAAAAGAGCTGGGCGTTGTGGGTGCTACATGGGAGGTTAAGGCAAGAGAATCGCTTGAGCCCAAGAATTTGAGGTTGCTGTGAGTGTAATGCCACGGCACTCTACCAAGGGCGACTAAAACTGTCTCAAAAAAAAAAAAAACCCAACAAAAATAAATAAAATACAAGTTACCACGATAAATTAGGAAACAGTATATTTCTACATATAAATTTTAGACTAAAATACTATTTTTTGATTTGTGAGCCCCAAATATATTTCAAGGTTGTTCAGAAGTGTTGGTATTGGTTATCTAAACCCATCGCTATCTGAAATCCTGAATCACCTTCTTGTCCAAGCCTGCAGTTCCCAGCCATGTCCGCATGGCTCTGCAGTAGAGTCTGCTGGGGGTCAGGTAGGGAGGTTCTCTCACCCACATCAGAGTGACTGCATAGAATCTCCAAAGAACTCTACCTCAGCATTCTTTTCTCTTTTTTTAAGGCATCACAGAAAATTCTTGTCTTTATAGCCTGAAATATATTCAGGCAACCTCATCTATTTAGATAAGCCAAAGTGATGCAGGAACAGGACAAGGATGTTAATGGGGAACTGGTGAAACCCCAGAAAGTCATCTCGGGTTTGGTTCACAGTAACGTACCACACACAGTCAATTCCTTAGTTGTGTGTGACACACTGTGCTGATATAAATTAACAATTGGAGACACTGGGTGAGGAGTAATGGGAATTCTTTATACTAACTCTGCAACTTTTCTGTGTATCTAAAATTACTCCAAAATTAAAAGCTAATTTTAAAAAGACAAATTTTATTTTAGAAAGCCCTCAAGCCTAAGAAGCAAGGAAAATGGCTGATATAAACTTTAAAATGAAAATTTCAACATTATGCATCCATAGAGGCCATGACTTAAAATTCTCAAGCAATTAAAGGTAGAAAAAAAAAGGCCGGGCACAGTGGCTTACACCTGTAATTCCAGCACTTGGGAGGCTGAAGCAGATGGACTGCCTGAACTTACAGGTTTGAGACCAGCCTAAGCAAGAGCAAAACCTTGTCTCTAAAATAAGCAGGCATCGTGGCGGGTGCCTATAGTCCCAGCTACTTGGGAGACATAGGCAAGACAATCGCTTAAGCCAAGGACTCTGAGGTTGCTGTGAGCTATGACGCCACCGCACTCTACCGAGGGTGACAAACTAACACTCTGTCTCAAAAAGAAAAGAAAAAAAAAGGCAATTTGACAGCCAAAACACAAAAGGCTTTCCACATAGATGCTAGGGGCAATTATACAAAAGCAGAGCTGTTCTGGGCCAATCAGCCAGGCTGGAGAGCTTTCATCTATGCTGGAATACGAATAACAGAAAAAACATTCAATGTGTGAGAATTATCTAAAATTTGCTTCAAGTATTTCATGAATCATTATCTCCAATTTACTGAAACTAGTGTCATGTGCCAGGTCTGGTATAAACATCCTCAGGGAATAGTCCCAGGCCCTAGCATAGGGTGGGGCAGGGTTTTCTCCCTTTTTTTAAAGGAGCCACAGTTAAAACAAATTCAGCTAAAACAGGGGTCAGGGCTGGACTGCTAAAGGGTAAGTGTCCATAGTGAACAGGTACAGACTTTTTCCTTACCATTATTCCCTAATCAATATATTATAACAACTATTTACACAACATTTACATTGTTTTAGGTATTATTAGCAACTTAGATATAATTAAGTATATGGCAAGATGTGTGGAGGTTACATGTAAATATTACACCATTTTACAAGGGACTTGAGCCCCTGAGGGTTTTGGTCTGGGGGTCCTGGAGCCAATCTCCCACAATACCAAGGGACGACTATACGGAGATCTCAAACTCGTCTACTTTCTCGAAGCAGCACCATCCTGCAAAACCACAATACTCAGTATCACAAACAGGATCCTGATGTTGACATAATCCACCAATCCTATTAAGTCATCTCTGTATTCATTTGTACTCAGTGTTTGTGTTCAGGTCAGTAGTACCTTTTTTAAGGCATCACAGAAAATTCTTGTCTTTATAGCCGAGAACATAATTCAGGCAACCTCATCTATTTAGATAAGCCAAAGTGCTGTAGGGGAACTGGTGAAACCCCAGAAAGTCATCTCGGGTTTGGCTCACAGTACCAGTTGACATAATCCACCAATCCTATTAAGCCATCTCTGTATTCATTTGTACTCAGTGTTTGTGTTCAGCCTCCCCCCAGTCTGGGGCCACCACCAGGCAGCACAGTGAACGGTTCCAACATCATGAGGACCTCTCCAGGTACCCCCAAAGCCACACCCAGCTCTTTCATGAGTGCTCCCCTATGATCTCTAGCAAATCTTATCAATTCTCCATTTCTGTAATTCTCATTTCAAAAATGTTATATGGGCTCGGCGCCTATAGCTCAACCGGCTAAGGCGCCAGCCACGTACACCTAAGGTGGCGGGTTCGAATCTCCAGCCCGGACCCGCCAAACAACAATGATGGCTGCAACCAAAAAATAGCCGGGCGTTGTGGCGGGCGCCTGTAGTCCCAGCTACTTGGGAGGTGGAGACAGGAGACTCGCTTGAGCCCAGGAGTTGGAGGTTGCTGTGAGCGTGATGCCACAGCACTCTACCCAGGGGGACAGCTTGAGGCTCTGTCTCAAAAAAAAAAAATGTTATATGACAAACACGCAGCTTGTGACAATTTTGTTCTTTTTTATTGCTAACTATGATTCCATGGTAGGAATGTACCACTGTTTGCTATTCACCCGCTGACCTCTTGGTTGTTTCCAGATGGGGGTTCTTACAAAGAAAGCAGCTGTGAACATTTCTGTACAGGTCCTGGTTTTTTTTTTTAAAGACAGAGTCTCTGTCACAGGGGCTACAGTGCAGTGGCATCATCATAGCTCACTGCAACCTCAAACTCCCAGCTCAAGCTATCCTCCTGCTTCCAGCCTCCCAAGCAGCTGTAAGTACAGGCAGCATGCCAGCTAATTTTTCTATTTTCTTGTAGAGACAAAGTCTCACCATGTTGCTCAGGCTGGTTTCCAACTCCTGACTAAAGGAGATGTCCCACCTCGGCCTCCCCAAGTGCTGGGATTATAGGTGTGAGTCACAGCACTCGGCCTCTTTAATTTTTAAATAGCTATATCATTATGCCATAGTTTATTCAACCACTGCCCTACACATAACTATTTCTGGTTTTTTTGGCCACTCTGAACATCCTACCCTTCTGACCCACCACTTCCATCATGCTCTTTGTCTCCAGATTGTCTTTCTCAAATACATCTTGCCTCTGCAATAGTTCCCTGTGCTTTGTCCAATGGCAGACATCGAGCACCACACTGCCAAAGGCTCTGAACAGCTCCCTCACCTGACCGACTGACCAGCCTTCCTGCCCACACAATGCAGAACACCTCCACTTTTTCAAATCAGTGGAAGATAAGAACATGTACTTAGGAACAACCAAGAAGCTAGGTGCCACCATCAGAGGGAGCGGAGGGGTTACTGTGGGATCCATAAGCCCAGGCTAGGAGGTAGGGCCAGATATGAATAGCTGTAACTGTGCCATTGCACCAGAAAGGAGGTAGGGAGCCAGGGAATGCTCCAAGCATCCAAAGAAACCAGGATGGTGGCAACCAAAAGACAGTGAGTTACCACACACTGAGAAACCCCTGAGAGCTGATTTTGGGACAGAGCTAATGTCTAGTGTGCAGGAAAGATCAGAAACTGGTGTGAGCACAGTCCTCTCAAAGATTCTTCTTCTTTTTTTTTTTTTTTTTTTTGAGATAGTCTCAAGCTGTTGCCCAGGTAAAGTGCCGTGACATCACAGCAATCTCCAACTCTTGGGCTTAAGTGATTCTCTTGCCTCAGCCTCCCAAGTAGCTAGGACTACAGAAGCTCCCCCCAACCAACGCCTGGCTAATTTTTGTTGCAGTTATTGCTATTTTAGCTGGCCCCGGGAAGATTCGAACCTGCCACCTTTGGTGTATGTGGCCAGCACCCTACCCACTGAGCTACAGGTGCTGCTTCCTCTCAAAGATTCTTCTAATGCAAACCTAGGACTGGGCCTCAGCTAAGCCCCTGGATACATCCAATCCTCAGACAGAGCCTGGCATTGATGAAGGAGTAAAGTCCTTTTTTTTTTTTTTTGGAGACAGAATCTCATTATGTCACCCTTGCACCCTTGGTAGAACGCCATGGTGTCACAGCTCACAGCAACCTCAAACTCTTGGGGTTCAGGGATTCTCTTGCCTTAGCCTCCCAAGTAGCTGGGACTATAGGCGCCCGCTACAACACCAGGCTATTTTTTTGTTACAGTTATCACTGTTGATTTTAGCTGGCCCGAGCCAGGTTCGAACCCGCCAGCCTTGGTGTATATAGCCAACGCCCTACCCACTGAGCTACAGGCGCCACTCAGGAGTAAAGTTCTTAAAAGGGTACAGTAAGGTGAGGAATCACAAGTGAGAATTATAGCTGCTCCCACCAGGCATCTAAAAAACAGTCCTTTTTACTTTCCAGAACGCAGGACTTCTAGTTGACCATCCCCTCACTGGGTTGAAAGAAGGTGCAACCCAGGCAACAAGACCCTTTCTTGCCAATCAGCTTGCCAATCCAGTCACAAAGACACCCAAATATTAATACTTCCCAGCCCTTACCCTCTTTGTGCCTGATGAAGTACCAGAAACCTCACTGAAGTATTTCAAAAATAACCATTAAAGACTTTTCTGGCTGTGCATGGCAGCCCACATCTGTAATCCCAACACTTAGGAAGACTGATGTAAGAGGATCGCTTGAGACCTGGAGTTTGAGATTTGCCTAAGCAACATAACAAGACCTTCATTTCTACAAAAACGAAAAAAAAATTAGCCAGCATGAGGTGCACACCTATATTCCCAATTACTCAGGAAGCCGAAGCAGAAGGTCGCTTCAGCCCTCAAGTTCAAGAATTCAGTCAACTACAACGGGGCCACTGCACTCCAGGCTAAGTGGCAGAGTAAGACCTGTCTCAAGAAAGGAAAAAAGAAAAGAAAGGAAAAGGAAAAGGAAAGGAAAGAAAGATCCTTTCTAAGCAGCCAACAGCTATTACCACATTACCAAGGATTGCACACATACCACTAAAGAGTGGGATACCCTGTTTTTCTGCAATTACATTAGCAACTCTATTAAAGATAACATTTTAATTACTCTGTGGCCTAATACACTTCTTTTTCTAGGCAGGAATAACTTAGGAGATAAAGGACTGTGTTTCCAGCTGGGCTGCTAGAGTACAGGGCCACTCCAGAGAATGGGGGTGGGGGGGTGGGCATGAGGAGCCAGTGGGCAAAATAACAGGAAAGCGTTTCCAGTCATTGTCGGGCAGAGCCCTCTTGCTTCTCTCAGGCCAACCAACTTGGTCAGCCCTGGTACCTGCCATGAGCTGAGCTGGACCCTGGTGAACTACACAGATAACGTCTGGTTCACTGTGCTCACTAGGGTGTGCGAGGAACTTCTATCTGGTGATAGCTATCATGGCAGGGACAGCACAACATGCCAGGGCCACAGGGCTGGATCATGTCTCACCAGTCATGAGCAAAGAGACACATGAGTGTAGACTGCAGAATGAAAAGCAGATAGTGGTGCAGGAATTGTGGAGAAGCAGATTCTATATAGAACAAACCGCAACAGGAGCAAGTACATGAGGGGAAGTGGTCAGGGCTCAGGCCTCTGTGGAGGGCCCTGAAGGACATGGTAAGGCTTTTTTTTGTTTGTTTGTTTTTGGCCGGGGCTGGGTTTGAACCTGCCACCTCTGATATATGGGGCCAGCGCCTTACTCCTTTGAGCCACAGGCACCACCCCGTGGTAAGGATTTTTATTCATCCTAAAACTTTCTACCCCAGCTGGTGTCCCACAGACTGAAGCAGAAGCCACTATGTCCTGGTAAGGCACTGTGACACTCAGGAGTGACTGTGATGCCGGAAGAACTGTCAGGTCTCAGATGGTTCCAGATCATGCACTCCCATTTAATCACAAGAATCATACTTGTCCTAACTTTACATATAGTGGGTATCCTTACAAGTTTCTTTGCTGTTCTGCTGGACACAGTGAGGGACTCTGGATTGTTTTCTTACTTTTCAGCCTGTCTCCCCAGTCATATAATTAACAGTAAAAGTGACTTAATCAAGGCTCAGCGCCTGTGGCTCAAGTGGTTAAGGCTCCAGCCACACACACCTGAGGTGGCAGGTTCGAATCCAGCCCAGGCCCGCCAAACAACAATGACAGCTGCAACCAAAAAATAGCCGTGCGTTGTGGCAGGTGCCTGTGGTCCCAGCTACTTGGGAGACTGAGGCAGGAGACTCGCTTGAGTCCAGGAGTTGGAGGTTGCTATGAGCTGTGATGCCACGACACTCTACCCAGGGGGACAACTTGAGGCTCTGTCTCAAAAAAAAAAAAAAAAAAAAAAAAAAAAGTGACTTAATCGATACAACAAACCTAAAGTGTTTGGTTTACCATCGTATACACTCTGGTTATTTAGCTATGTGCAACCTCCTAACAAGGCTTGCCGGAAACCCACTTGCAGGGGATAAGTCTAGCCTATCCAAAACAGTGGTCTCTTGTCTGTGCCTGTGGCGCCCCAGTGCAAGGCCATTGCCCGCCAGCTTCAAGGCAGTGGAGCCTAGAGATTCACAGCAGACCAGCTGCATTCAAACTTGACAGTTTGTATAATCCTAATTTAAATTAGTTATATGACAACAAAGCCTTTTATATTCACTTTAAATATAAAAACTATTTATTTGGAGCTTACAACTTGGCTTTATTATGTAAAAATAATCTGTTCCCTAGAGATTGTCCTAACTACCAATCATGTCTGTCCACAATCACTGATGACTGGTTTTCATGCTATGCACAACTAAAGACCTTATAATTATGCTTGCACTGCTTTCACACGTAAGGTCTGTTCCACAAAGAAAATGGGATTATCTGCTAAACTATGCAGGGTGACCTACCTGCTATAAGAAAGAAGTCTGAGCACACTTGGTAGGGACAGAGCTTCACAGACATTACAGGACAAGGCTATGGACCAACTAGGTGGATATCTGTTAACAGTCAACAGCCAAAGGACTAATGTCCAGAATAAACAGAGACACATGACAAATATGCTCAACTTCCCTAATTAACATGAGATACTATTTTTCTTGGAGTCTCAAGCTGTCACCCTGGGTAGAGTGCCATAGCTTCACAGCTCACAGCAACCTCCAACTCTTGGGCTTGAGCAATTCTCTTGCCTCAGCCTCCAGAGCAGCTGGGACTATAGGTGCCTTCCACACACCTGGCTATTTTTTGGTTGCAGTTGTCGTTGTTTTAGCAGGCCCGGGCTGGGCTTGAACCCGCCAGCCTCAGCATATGTGGCCAGCACCCTACCCACTGAGCTACAGGTGCCACCAGAGATACTATTTTTCATCTACCAGTTTAAAAGTGAAAAACACGGCTCGGCGCC
>NW_003852627.1:577275-578403 GCF_000181295.1 Otolemur garnettii
TGAGAGTATTACAATATGGGTGGTGACAAACAGCTGCCTGGAATATAAATTTTTATAGTCAAATTTATTCCTCCTAAAGCAATGTGTATCATAATCAAAAAGCCAAATATCCTTTCATTCATTTTGAAATGTTTTTCAAAAGTCCATTCAAAATGAAATTAGAATTAATCCCCAAAATATACACACTCTTTCTTGCACAAGTACAGGCCAGGCACAGTGACTCACATCTGCAATCCTAGCACTCTAGAGATGGGTAGATCTCTTAAACTCAGGAGTTCGATAACAGCCCCAGCAAGAGTGAGACCCCATCTCTACTAAAACAGAAAAAACTAGCCAGGCATGGTGGTGCTTGTTTTAGGCCCAGCTTGCTAAAAGAGGATCACATGGGCCTGTGAATTTGAGGTTGCTGTAAACTACGATGACACCACAGCACTCTACCCAAAGCAACAGAGAGTCTCAAAAAAAAAAAAAAAAAACCAACAACAAAAAAAGTGCAAGTTTAATTTTCTGCAAAAAAATATTCTGGTGTTTAAAAATTTCAAACTCGGTGCCCACAGCACAGTAGTTACGGCGCCAGTCACATACACTGAGGGTGGTGGGTTTGAACCCAGCTTGAACCAGCTAAACAACAATACAACTGCAACAATAACAACAACAAATAGCCTGGTTGGGCACCTATAGCTCAAGTGGCGAAGAAGCCAGCCACCTACACTAAAGCTGGTGGGTTCGAATCCAGCCTGGGCCTGCCAAACAATGATGACAACTACAACCAAACAATAGCTGGGTGTTGTGACAGGCGCCTGTAGTTCCAGCTACTTGAGAGGCTGAGGCAAGAGAATCCCTTAAGCCCAAGAGTTGGAGGTTGCTGTAAGCTGTGACGCCATAGCACTCTACCCAGGGTGACATAGTAAGAATCTGTCTCAAAAATAAATAAATAAATACATAAAAACAAAATAAAAATTCCAATTGACCAGCCAGAGCAAGAGTGAGATCCCATCTCTCCTAAAAATAGAAAAAAATTAGCCGGGCATTGTGGTAGGCACCTGTAGTCCCAGCTACTTGGGAGGCTGAGGCAAGAGATTTGCTTAAGCCCAAGAGTTTGAGGTTGCTATGAGCTATGATGTCACA
>NW_003852627.1:579185-588981 GCF_000181295.1 Otolemur garnettii
GCTCAGTGGTTAGGACACTGGCCACATACACGGAGGTAGGTGGGTTCGAATCAGGCCTGAGCCAGCTAAACAACAACTGTAATAACAAAGAAAAATAGCCAGGCACTGTGGCAAGCATCTGTAGTCCCAGCTGCTTGGGAGGCTGAGGCAAGAGAATTGCTTAAGCCCAACAGTCTGAGGTTGCTGTGAGCTGTGACACCTTAGCACTCTACTGAGGGCAACATAGTGAGTCTGTCTCAAAAAAAATAAATAAAAATAAAAATAAAAATCTGGGACTTAAAAAAAAAAAAAGATTGGCCTTTATTTCTAATATGGTAACTCACAGTAGATATAACCCAACTGATCAAAAGCTCTTGGGGGTAGTGGTGGTATTAATTTTTAGGAGTATAAATGGCTGGGAGTCCAAAGACCTGACTGGGGGATTTGCAAAGTATAATGAGACGCCACTCCTTGTATAGTTCCCACTTCTGAGACATGTCTGTGCTATCTGGGGAGGGAACACAAGGGAGCAGCCGTGTCCCCATTTACCTGGGGGTTCTCTGCCTTTTGCTTTTCTGCCTGCAGCATGGCCCTGCTCCTACTCACCTTCCCTTGCAGAGGTCAGCTCCAGCACCAGACCATGTAACCAGCTCACTCAGCTGTGTCCAGTAAAATCCCTCTAATAAATCCCCTCATCCATAATCAGCTATGTCCCAGTGGTTCTGCTACTCTAATGGAACAAACTGACATTGATTCCTCAGATCCACCCTGACCACCCAGTTAGCTCAACTGAGTAGAAATACATATCCTAACAAAAAGTTGCTTGAGTCCCTTTAAAAATTACTGAGTAAAACCTGTCACTGAAGACACACCCGTGAGAGCCTGCACATCTTTTCTGATCCAGCGTTAAGTCATGGTCTCCATACAACAGAATACTGTTCTATGATAAAAAGTAATGGGCCAGGTGTAGCGGCTCACATCTATAGTCCCAGAACTAAAGGAGGCCGAGACAGGTCAGCTATGATCACACCATTGTGTGCCAGCACACACCAGCCTGGGCAACAGAACAAGACTCTGTCTCAAAAAAGAATGAATAAATAGCACAACATGGTTCAGCTCTGAGGATGTTAAACTATGTAAAAGCAGGCAGGCGAAGACCAGGCAAATCCAGAGATACTTTAGCAGTGACCTAGGTCTGGGGAGAAATAGGGAGTGACTCCTGATACAGGGTTTCCTTTTTTTTGCAGGACCAAAAATGTTTTACAATTGTGTTAACAGTCATGCAATTGGGAATATACCAAAACCACTATATTTCATACTATAAATCAATGAATGATGGTATGTGAATGGTATTTCAATGAAGTTATTTTTAAAATCATGGTGTTTACTAGCACATTTTTATCAATCTGTAAGGGCAGATGCAACTCTAATCCCTTATAATTGTTACCAAACCAGGTAAAATTAAGGCTAATTGGCATTTAACATTACAGCACATTCCTATCCGATTGAAACTAAAACATAAAAATGTACCGCTTTTTTATTATTTGATGCTATGCGGAGAAAAACTCTGGATCGAGGCATAAAGTCTAACAGCAAAGAAAAACAAAGATACAAGCACAGTGAGGATGCCCAGGAAACTGAAAGACAGTCACCTCTATTTTCATACACCCAGAACCTCTGCCTCTGGCACCCTCGCCTCAAATTTCTTCAAAATCCTAACCATCGTCTAATGCCCACCATAAGTCCCACTTCCTCACCGAGCCTTTGTGCTTCCCCACAGCCCTATACAATTTCTCTTCAATTTCCAGAACCCGACCTGTTTGTCACCTGTGATAGTCGTCACTTTTCGCACCACGTTATCTCTTCACACAACCTATCTGTGTCCTGCTGGCTCTCCTCATCTCTTCATCTTTGTTCCCCTCCCTGCCCGATGCCTATGCCAGTGACCACGAGCACGTAAAGCGCTATGCTGAGCCCCAATTTGGGGAAACCTTATTCCTGAATTATTACAGAAGGCACTGCTTGGCTTCCCATACTCTGAAATTCCCACAATCCAGAGCGTGATCAGAGGATCAGAGTCCACTACAGCAGCACAAGTAAAATCCAGTCCACAGACTGTGTCTAGAGCAGCAGTCTACACCTTTTTGGCACTAGGGATTAGTTTTATTAAGACAATTGTTCCACGGACTGAGGAGGGGGAATGGTTTTGGGATGATTCACGTGTGTTACATTTCCACCCTGAATCATCAGGCATTATATTCTCTTAGGAAGTGTGTACCCTATATCCCCAGTGTGCACAGCTGACGATCTGGTATGTGCTCAATGAGAGCCTAATGCCTTGGCTGATCTGACAGGAGGTGGAGCTTGGGAGTGATGGGTAGCAATGGTGTAAATACAGATGAAGCTTTTCTGCTTGCCACTCACTTCCTGCTGTGCAGCCTGATTCCTTAACGGCCACAGACTAGTACCAGTCTGCAGCACGGGGAATGGGGGATACAGTTCTAGAGATCAGCGCTGTCTCAGAGTTTTTTTTGTTTGTTTGGAGACAGAGTCTTAGTTTCTCGCCCTCAGTAGAGTGCCGTGGTTTCACAGCTCAATGCAACCTCAAACTCTTGGGCTCAGGCTTGGCACCTGTGGCTCAAGTGGCTAAGGCGCCAGCCACATACACCTAAGGTGGCAGGTTCGAATCCAGCCCAGGCCTGCCAAACAACAATGATGGCTGCAACCAAAAAATAGCCAGGCGTTGTGGTGGGCACCTGTGGTCCCAGCTACTTGGGAGGTGGAGGCAGGAGATTCGCTTGAGTCCAGGAGTTGGAGGTTGTTGTGAGCTGAGATACCATGGCACTCTACCCAGGGGGACAGCTTGAGGCTCTGTCTCAAAAAAAAAAAAAAAACTCTTAGGCTCAAGTAATTCTCTGGCCTCAGCCTCCTGAGGAGCGGGGACTACAGGCGCCTGCCATAGTGCCCAGCTATTTTTAGAGAAAAGATCTCGCTCTGGCTCAGACTGGTCTCCAGCCTGTGAACTGAGGCAATCCACCTGCCTCGGCCTCCTAAGTGCTGGGATTACAGGTGTGAGCCAAAGCACCTGGTCTCCAGAGAATTTTCTGTGATGATGGTGATGTTCTATGTCCATGAATGAAGCCACGAGATACATATGGCTGCTATGACTGAAAAACTAGTATTTTCGATTTTTTTTTTTTGAGACAGTCTTATTATGTCGCCCTCAGTAGAGTGCTGTAGCATCATAGCTCACAGCAACCTCAAACTTTTGGGCTTAAGCAATCCTCTTGCTTCAGCCTCCCAAGTAGCTGGGATTACAGGTGCCCGCCATAAAGCCGGCTACTTTTTGTTGCAGTTGCTGATATTTTAGCTGGCCCAGGGCCAGTTCAAACCCATCAACCTTGGTGCATGTGGCCAGTGCCATAACCACTGTGCTACAGACACTGAGCCAGTATTTTCAATCTTAATGTTATTTAAATAGCTACATTTAGTTATAGCACATGAAATTTGACTAGTGAGAATGGGAAACTGATAAGTTATTTCTCATTAATTTAAACTTCAGCCAGGATGTGGCTCACTGGACATCAAGGTCTAGAATCACTTTATCCATCACTCAGAGCCTTGGGTTCTGTACTTATAAAGTATAGACCATAATGGAAACTTTCACTTCTAAAACTAAATTACATGGCTGTGCACAATGGCTCACACCTATAATCATGACACTCTGGGAGCCTGAGGTGGGTGGACTGCTTGAACTCACAAGTTCGAGACCGCCTGAGTCAGAGCGAGATCTTGCCTCTAAAAATAGCTGGGTGTTATGGGTGTAGAGGGCTGTAGTCCCAGCTACTTGGGAGGCTGAAGCAACAGAATCACTTGAGCCCAGAAGTTTGATGTTGCTGTGAGCTATGACACCACGGTACTCTACCAGCCACAAAGTCAAACTGTCTCAAAAACAAAAAAAAAAACTCGTAAGCATCTGAAACACAGTGTTAGGCACCTTAGGCACTGCAGAAAAGATAAAAAGGACTGAGAAGATAGTAAAAATAGTAGTGGGAGGGGTTGTTTTTAGAAGTATAGAAGCCCTTTTATTTTATTTTTTTCTTTCAGTCTCAAGCTATCTCCCTGGGTATAGAGTGCCATGGCATCATAGCTCATAGGAACCTCCAACTCAGGCTCAAGCGATTCCCTTGCCTCAGTTTTTCTATTTTTTAGGAGAGATGGGGTCTCGCTTTTGCTCAGGCTGGTCTCGTGAGCTTAACCAATTCACCTGGCCTTGGCCTCCCAGAGTGCTAGGATTACAGGAACGAGCCACCGTGCCTGGCCTAGAAGCCCTTTTAAAAAATTATACTATTGGTCAGGCACACAGGGGCTGGTGCCTGCAATTCGCACTTTGGGAGACTGAGGCCGGAGGATCACTTGAGAGCAGCCTGAGCAACAGAGTGAGATTTCATCTTTACGAAAAATTTAAAATCAGCCAGATGCAGTGACACATACCTATAGTCTCAGCAACTCAGGAAGCTGAGGTGGGAGGAAAAGTTATAGGACTTAACTCCATCAAAATAGAAATTTTAAATAAAAGCCTCTAATTTCCAAAGAAAATCACTCACAAAAAACTTCCATTTGTAATGCTAATTTGTTCTCTCTCCATATCCCAAATAGTTAATAACCGAAAAGTTAGAACGCTCCTAAAAACTCTTCACACTTCTTGGCTCAGTGCCGTAGCACAATGTAGCACAGTGGTTACAGCATTAGCCACATGCACTGAGGCTGGCAAGTTTGAACCCAGCTCGGGTCTGCTAAACAACAAATGACAACTGTAATAAAAAATACAGCGGGGCATTGTGGTGGGTGCCTGTAGTCCCAGCTACTTGGGAGAATGAGGCAAGAGAATCGCTTAAGCCCAAGAGTTGGAGGTTGCTGTGAGCTGTAACACCACAGCACTCTACCAAGGGTGACATAGTGAGACTGTCTCAAAAAATAATTTTTTTTTCACACTTTAACTGGAGCTGGGATTCAGCTCTTAGCATCAGGTTTCCTGCAATACTGGAAGTGCCCTCCCAACACTGCCTGTCACTAACTGCACTGGTGAGTGTCCGGGATACAGGAGCAGGGTCACTGGCCACCAAGCATCCCAAAGTTCACCCCTCTAGTCACCTCGAGAACCATGTCTTTCTAACTAGGACACCCAAAGGTCACTTATGTCCTCCATACACTGACCAGTCTGTAACAGTAACCTGCCCAGGCACCACAAGTCATCATTTTGTCCTAACAACTTAAGGCTTCCATCTTATTTTTCCCAAGAGAACCTCACACAATTCCGTGACCAATAATTCATAGTTCAACCAACCCACTATTTGCACACTGATTGTAATCACCCATCTGACACAAAAGAAATCTCAGCTCCCTGCTCACCATGTGAGCCACAGGGACAGTCAGAAGACAACTAAGATCAAAAAGCCACATTTATTCATACTTTCTTGAATCAGAGACTTAATAGATAAAGACTAAAGTCAAACCAGGTAAAGATTTCTGTATGTACAACACTGGCATTTCTCTGTTTTGACTGCTACAGTCACTTTACAACTAATTGTCTATAAAGGTAAGGTTTTTAATGTATCTTTAAAATTCACTGTCAGGGAACAGGACCCAAAGAGAAAATATTCAAAATATGCCACACAAACAAATACCACATAGCTAGCTAGAAGTTAACGAAGCAAGGAGACTGGCCTCTTAAGTCACCTAATTTCTTCCACCCTCTGCCCAGTTAAGGAATCCTGAGGCGCTGGTACCTCTGACCTAGTTTCCAGTCTACCTTGTGCAAGCTGCTGTCAGAAAACAACGAGATGATCTAGGCAATAATGAGACACACCCAGCTGGTCAAGGATTCCACGAGGACACGCCCCACATTGCAGGGCTCACCTATTGTGCCAGCTGGTTCCAAAAATGACCTGCGTGGGCCTGGGGCCTTTGGCACCTCAGCTCATCTGTGAATGCCAAGCGCAGTGTGGGGATGAGGCAGGAGGGACATCTGAGAAACCCAGTATCTAACTCTGTATATCTCCCTAACAGGGTACTCAGAACTGATCCTAAGGCCTACCTGACAATGCTGGGTGGGGTCTTTTCACATTTAAATCTCTCCATATGCTCAGAGTACCAGAGCTGAAGATGGTTTATTTGCAAGTGATTCATTCTAGCTCTGGATCTGTTACAGGCAGTGCCCATAGCTCAGTGGGTAGGGCATCGCCACATACACCCAGGCTGATGAGTTCAAACCCAGCACAGGCCAGCTAAACAACGACAAATGCAACAGCAACAACAAAAATATAGCCAGGCGTTGAGGCAGTTGCTGATGGTCCCAGCTACTTAGGAGGCTGAGGCAAGAAAACGGCTCAAACACAAGAGTTTGAGGTTGCTATGAGTTGTGATGATGCCGCAGCACTCTACCAAGGGCAACATAGTGAGACTATGTCTCAAAAAATAAATAAGTAAATAAAAATAAAATCAGTTACTGCCAGCCTGATCAAGAGTGACACCCCGGTCTCTACTAAAAATAGAAACCTAGCCAGGTGTTATGGCAGGCATCTGTACTCCCAGCTACTTGGGAGGCTGAGGCAGGAGAATCACTTGAGCCCAATAATTTGAGGTTGCTGTAAGCTATGATGCCAAAGCAAAAGAGTGAGACTCAACCTCCAAACACACAAAAAATCTGTTACTGAATACCTCATTCACAAAGGAGGAAATCTACCAATGTGTAATATTTGTTTCTTATTTTTCACACCACCACATTCTTCTTGCTGATGTGCACGGGTGGCCTCAGCCACTTCAGCAGTGGGCTACTTTCTATATTCAAAGCATGTGGTGAACCACATGAAACCTTCAGACTAGGAAGCCCAACTGCAGCTCACCACTTTGGGGTGGTGAGGTAAGAAACGTGGGCAAAAACAGGAGGGCATTTAAATAAAAAACCAGTAACGGCTCCTTTTATTTTTATTAATTTTGAGATAAAAGTCTCACTTTGTCCCCCTGGGTAGAGTGCAGTGGAATCTTAGCTCATAGCAAACTCAAACTCGAGCTCAAGCGATTCTCTTGCCTCAGCCTCCAGAGTAGGTGGGACTACAGGCACCTGCCACAATGCCAGGCTATTTTTTACAGACATGGTCTTGGTCTTGCTCTTGCTGGTCTCGAACCTATGAGCTCAGCCACCTCAGCCTCCAAAAGTGCTGGGATTACAGGCATTTTTCTAGATTTCAAAACCAGCTACATTTATTGGCTGCTGCTCACCTACCTCCTAGGATCCTGTAAGGTCTCCTCTTGGGGCTATAACTAATTACCACTAACTTAGTGGCTGAACACAGACTTGTTATTTTACAGTTCTGGATGTCACAAATCTGAACTGGGTCTCACTGGGCTAAAATCAAGGTGTCAGAAGGGCTGTGTTCAGTCTAGAGGCTCGAGGGAAAGTGGCCTCTTGTCTTTTTCAGCTTCTGGGGGCTACCTGCATTCCAAGGCTCCCACGCCATCTTTATTGTCAGCAGATGTTGGTCAAATTTTTCTCATTTGGCTTGGCACCTATAGCTCAGTGGTTAGGGCGCTGGCCACATATACCGGAGCTAGTGGGTTCAAACCTGGCCCGGGCCTGCCAAACAATGACAACTACAACAATAACACAAAATAGCCAGGCACTGTAGTGGGTGCCTGTAGTCCCAGCTACTTGGGAGGCTGAGGCAAGAGAATTGCTTAAGCCCAAGAGTTGGAGGTTGTTGTGAGCTATGATGCCACGGCATTCACTGAGGGCAACAAAGGGAGACTCTGTCTCAAAAAAAAAAAAAAAAAAAATCTTTTTCTCAGGTCATGTCACTGACACTGACCCTTGTGATTATACTGGGCTCCCCCAGCTAACATGGTGATCTCACCTAGGGATCTTGAATCTATTCACATCTGCAAAATCCCTGCGCCATATAATGTAACTTATTCACAGGTTCTGGGGATCATCCTGGGTACCACAGACCATAAACCTCTAGTCACAGAGAGCCCACAAGTCACCTAAATAATTAGACTGTTCTAGCCCTCACATCTGAGGACACTTGCCCCTCTTTTAAACCTCAGCCAGTCCCCTTCACTGTGAAGCCGCACCTGAATAAATCAGTTCTGAATTCTCTTTACAATGCAACTGCCCCTCCACTGTGCCATCAGATCCCTCCACTGATGCCCTCCCCTTGCGCTTGTGTCCAGAGTTCCTTCACTCTCCAAGGCACGCATGTCAGCGGTAAAGGGCAAGGACCCCAAGTACATGCTGGTCTGAAGCTGTGTGATGGATGAGAGGTTGCACCAGGCCCTGTGGGTCAGCACTGCTGCCGCTGCAGTCAGGAGTAAACAACGATCAAGAAGAACCAAGACAGACAAAGGAGCAGGGGCGACAACAGATGCCCTTGACAGCACTGTGCATAGCAGAGGCTTCCAACAGGTGGTCCTGGTAGAGCCTAACACAGCAGTTCCCAGACTGTGGGTTGCGACCCATGGGAACTGTATTAAAGGGTTGCGGCATCAGGAAGGTTAAGAACCAGTGGCCTAACTTGAACAGTAAGCTCTGGATATTTCAGGAAGTCTGAGTCTGTGGCAACATCCAAACCTGTGTCCAGTGGGCTCATCTCTCTCAACACAGCACAAGGAGGTCTAGGTGTTGTCAAACTGGTGTGGTGCTTCATATGGCACCAATGACTGCGTGGGGGTCCTGCGCATCAGGATATTATTATAGGCTCAGCGTCTGACGCTCAGCAGCTACATAACACCGGAACTGGTGAGTTTAAACCCGGCCCAGGCCTATCAAACAACAATGACAACTACAACCAAAAAACAGCTGAGCATTATGGCAGATGCCTGTAGTCCCAGCTACTTGGGAGAATGAGGCAAGAGAATCACTTAAGCCCAAGGGTTGGAGGTTGCTGTGAGCTGTGACGCCACAGCACCTACCAAGGGTGACATAATAGTGAGACTCTGTCTCAAAAAAAAAAAAAAAAAAGGACATTATTATAGCCTATGACTGTTCAGGCTTAGCTGTTAGCCCCAAAGTGAATAAAATCCAGACTCTATTTTGTTCAATGGAAAATAATTTAACTATGTGTCCGCAGGGAAACTGTTGAAGCTGTCTACATAAGTACTGCCAAAAAATTTACTTTTAAATTTTTTTTTAGAGACAGGATCATGCTCTGTCAATCCAGGCTTGATGCAATGGCAAAACCATAGCTCACTATAACCTTCAACTATTGAGCTAGAGTGATCTCCTGCCTCAGTCCCTGGAGTAGTTAGGACCATAGACATGTACCACCCCATCTGGTTAACTTTTAAATTCCTTTAGAGAACAACTCTTACTATGTTACCCAGGTTAGTCTTGAATTCCTGGTCTCAAGCAATACTCAGACTACAAAAGCATAGGATTACAAGTATGACACAGTACCTGGCCAAAAAACTTACTTTGAGGCCAGGCGCTGTGGCTCATGCCTATAAATCCCAGAACTCTGGGAGGCCGAAGCTGGTGGATCGCCTGAGCTCACAAGTTCAGGACCAGCCTTAGAGAGACACTCGCGTCTCTAAAAACAGCTGGGTGCTGTGGTGGGCACCTACAGTCCGAGCTACTTGGGAGACTAAGACAGGAGAATCGCTTGAGCCCAAGAAACTGAGGTTGCCGTGAGCTACATGATGATGCCGTGGCACTCTACCGTAGGCAACAGAGTAATACTGTCTCAAAAAGAAGGAAAAAAAACCTACAAGTGTGTATGTGGGCTTTTAACATGAATAATAGGGGCTCGGTGCCTGTGGC
>NW_003852627.1:589810-590528 GCF_000181295.1 Otolemur garnettii
CCACGCCTGGCTAAAAATAACTCTTATCATCCATGGTGCCCCCACCCGCATGGTTACCTTTCCACAAGTTGCCAGCTCCTTTTCCTTTGTCTTGTCCCTTCTCTCTTTGTCTCTTTTTCTTTTTCTTTTTTTTGAGACTTTGTCTCAAACTGTTGCCCTGGGTAGAGTGCTGTGGCATCATAGCTCACAGCAACCTCCAACTCTTGGGCTCAAGCGATCTTCTTGCCCCAGACTTTCTATTTTTAGTAGAGATGGGATCTCGCTCTTTCACAGGCTGTTCTCGAACCTAGTAGCTCAAGTAATCCACCCACCTTGGCCTCCCAGAGTGGTAGGATTACAGGCATAAGCCACCTTGCCCGCCTAGGGCTTGTATTTTTTCGTCTTTTTTATCTCAACTCGTTTGCATTGTATTTCTAATACAATGAACAGTATTATCCACGACAGAGGGAAAGTTTTAAAAACTTGTTCCTTTCACCACAAACAATTAGAGTAGCACTGCTCTTTAGGGTTTGCCTGTGAACCACATATCTACCAGGTTACAACGCTTTTACTCATTTTAATTTCATTTTTCCAAGATACACTGTACCTTCCCAGCACTCAATGGGAACCTAATGCTACCAGAAATACCTTCTAAACAAGAATCCAGACAGATTGGGTTAGACGGGCACTGGCCCAAGCGACAGTATGAGCAGACACTGTTTTTCACAATAGACACTGT
>NW_003852627.1:590565-594415 GCF_000181295.1 Otolemur garnettii
GGGTAGTCAAATGAGGAAATTTTGGTGTTATAAATCACTGCATGTGGCTGGCAACTCCAGAAGCCCATAGTATAGGGTTAGACCATTAGTCTTCCTACCACACTTTATATCCCTTGTCCCCAATATGAAAATGAATGACTTTCTGGACAAACATGAGACTGAAGCAGGAAAACCTGCCTCGACTTTGTGCTCATCTCTACTGACAGCAGAAGGCAGCTTCAGAGCAGGGTGGATTCCATCTGGCTAGGGTAGGCAGGACACCACACCAATCCTCACCACACCAGCTACTTCTCAGTGGGCACTCCTGAGGTCAAACATTCTAACCTCTTCATCCTTATAAGTTAAGTCATATGGGCCGGGCGCAGTAGCTCACGCTTGCAATCCTAACAGGTGAGGATTACACAGGCCGAGGCAGGTGCATCACTTGAGCCCAAGAGTTTGAGGCTGCTGTGAGCTATGATGCCACAGCACTCTACCAAGGGTGAGAGAGTGAGACTATCTCCCCTCCCCCCACAAAAAAAGTCAAGTCACAGGAAAAAAGGACTGAGAGGCTCGGCACCCATAGCTCAGTGAGTAGGGCCCCAGCCACATACACCAAAGCTGGCGGGTTCAAGCTCAGCCCAGGCCTGCTAAACAAGGATAACTGCAACCAAAAAATAGCCGGGTGTTGTGGCAGGGCCTGTAGTCTCAGCTACTTGGGACGCAGAGGCAAGAGAATGGCTTAAACCCAAGAGTTTGAGGTTACTGTGAGCTGTGACAACACAGCACTCTACCAAGGGTGACATAGTGAGACTCTGTCTCAAAAAAGAAAAAAGGACTGGCTCAGTGCCTGTTGCTCAGTGAGTAGGGTGCTAACCACATGCATTGGAGCTGGTGGGTTTGAACCCAGCCTGGGTCTGCCAAACAACAATGATAATTACAACAAAAAAATAGCCAGGCATTGTCACAGGCACCAGTAGTCCCAGCTACTTGGGAAGCTTAGGCAAGAGAATCACTTAAGCCCAAGAGTTTGAGGTTGCTGAGCTGTGTGGCCACAGCATTCAATCAAGGGCAACATAGTGAGACTCTGTCTCAAAATAACAACAACAACAACAACAACAACAATTGCACAGGGTCAATTTACAGTCTGGAAATGTGATTTATTCTCCAATGTCTTATCGATGAAACATACTTGCAACTCTAGGTCAATAACCCATAGCCTTTTTATAAGGGACTGTGGTTTGTTCAGTCTACACATTCAAAGCAATAAAATGCTTCCCTTGCAAACATTCTCCCCAACTCTTTCTGAAGGTGCAATGAACCAGGTGGCAGGAGGGACAGCCAAGAGAACTTAGATCACCATCCTCATTCCTGTAGTTACACCCTGGGACGTGACTGAGCCCCAGAGCACGCAGCACCCTATGAAACCCACATAGTATGCCCCCTAGCTAGATGCCAACTGAGCAGCTCCCAAGAACTACAGTCAACATTCTGGCAGTTGGTACATTAACACAGAACACTGCCCTCCCAGTATCAGAATGTCAAGAAACTTTAGTCACTGGTGTGGAACCAAAACCAAATGACCTGGGTTCTTGAATATTCCATGGGCAGGCCTGAAAATCACGCAGAACTGCCCTGGTTTCACAAGGGAGCCAAGCCTTCTTCTAGGTAGCTAATTCCAGATTCTCCATGACCCAAAAAGAGTGAGGGACCACGGTGCTGAGACTGGAACATGACGCTCACTCCCAGATACCTCAGAGTCCCTGAAGAACCACCTGAGTATCTGTGACTATGAACAGCTGTGGTCTCATAACAGCAGTCTTCACCTGTCACGGGGCACCCTAAGAGCTGGGTTCCAGGAGCACAGCAGCAGGCATAGCACAGCAAGCCCGGCCCTCCAGGCAACAAGCCACCCATCCACTCATGGCCGAAGCCAGCTCAGCAGCAGAACACAGAGAAGTCAGCACTGCTTTAAGGACAGGATCTCCCAGAAAGAAGTCCCTCTTCCTTCCCCATTCTGGGATACCACTGTCTCAATCTCAGGGGTAACCTCCCTGTGTTCTGGAAACAATCCTGCTTTCAGTCTGGGTTGGTGTAATCCCCTACGTAAGAAAACTTCTAATTACTGTCTCCAACTTCACAAATGAAAGTTTGAACCAGACCTGCTCCTCTTCAGGAATTTCAACATACATGACTTCTCATTAGCCAAGGCATGTGTTAACTTAGTAGAAAAATGGCATAACCGACTTTCTTGCCTACGCATGACACTTAAAATCCTGCTTCCTCCAACTTTCTTAAGTCCAAATTAGTTCAGAACAAGTAATTTATAAAAAAGCAAGTGACATTTTAACATTCAACTCTTATCATGCTACGTGTCAAGAAAGACCTTGCTACAACTCTTCAGAGCTGAATTTCTTTGCCTTGGAAATAAAGCAGAAATGCCCATGCTACGTATTACTCATCCAAAAAAACAGAAACAATAATAAATATAAATTTTTAATTCTAAAAAAAGCTTCAGTAATTTATGAAGGTTTATCAAGGTCCTTGTCTGAAAAACAAGCTATTCTTTCCAAAAGGGACAAAAACCCCCCATTACCTTAACGTTAAAGCAATAAAGCTGAATTAGCAGCTATCAGAGCGATATTGTTTTATGGCCTGAGCTTCTCTTTCACAGGGCCACCTTGCCAGCCAGCCATCTCCTGTATTACTGTTTGGCTTCTGAGTTCATTGAAAAGGTGTTTCCTGAATGAGTGGCTTTCGCAAATAAATTTAACAAAAAAGGAACCTAATGTGGTCAGACACCTTCAGAGAAAACAACCCAACAGTGAGGAACACTGGTACACAAATGTGGCCCCCACAGGCAGGGCAGCAGATGAGGCAAAATGCAGAGCATCTTGATCAGGACAAGTGGCTGAGGCAGCCTGAAAGCTTTAGGAGCAAGGCGCACATGAATGAGGTCTTGAACCACTGGCGGGGGCATCTGTCCTGCTTTCACGTAGGAGAAGCTGCTGCCATCTACAAGCACAAGGGTGCTGGGGGCAGGAAGCACACATGAGGCTGGGACCATCCTGAGAACCTAAGAATGAGACTTCTTATAGGGGAAGTAGGACACCTGTGTCCTTTTAAGCAGGGCAGTGAGTGACCGGGCAGCCAGTTGGGGTGGGGCAAAGAGAAGTAAGAAGGCTATTGCAGTAGTTCCAGCATAAGGCCACAAGGGCCTCCTTTAAGGTGGTGGCTGGAAAAAGGCTTGGAACAGGACGCAGGGATCCAGAGAACAGAATTCAAGGGCAACTCCCAAAGCCTGAAGTGACCTGGCTTCCCTGCAACCAAGCAATTCTACAACTATAACAAATTCCTCTAACACGAATGCTGCAAAAATAATCAGGTCATCAAGCTGACCAATCTTCAGCACCAGCACCAAATCTACTTAACTCCTATTATCCAGTTAATTGTTCTCAAAATATTATATCTTTAACCTTAAATCCCTACTTAGGCACGTCAAACCCAGCATTTCACAGGTAACAATTCTTAGCTGAGGTTGGGTTTTTCTTATTCACATCACATAATTACTACAGGACTTTTTGCATATCATCAATAATCTTTTGCCCCACCTGTGATGTATGCCCCACTTTCCTTGGCTGCCAAAATGTTACCAGCAGAGCAACACCTCTTTCTGAGTATCTCCTATGCTACAAACTCTGTGCCTGCCACTTTACACATGCCTGGTGACTTCAGTCTCTCAACATGGGCATGTATGACCCACCTCCTTTTCAAGGATGTAGAGACCCAGGCACCAAGCGCTTAAGCAATGTACATGAAGTCAAAGGGCAAATTAAACGACCAAAGACTGTCTTTTTTTTTTTTTTTTTTT
>NW_003852627.1:594629-596455 GCF_000181295.1 Otolemur garnettii
GAGCCCAAAGACTGTCTTAGACACTGCACTGCCCTAACAGGAATCTTAATGACCTCTTTCTTCCTTTCCAAAGGAACTGATTTTATAAAAGAAAAGTATACTTCCTTCCCATGTTTGCTGATCATTTATTTGACTATAGAGGAAAAAATAATCAGAAGACAGGCAGCTCGAAAGGCTCAGGAGAGCTGAAGCCCATGGGGAGTAACTTGGATTCATATCACAGCCTGACATGCTCACACCAGAGTAAAATGTTTCCAGGTTTGGCCTAATTTCTTCTGTACTGGGTTCTGTAAGTTGATGTTCATTTTGTAACTTTGAGAAGAATTTCTACCATCCTAAGCCTATTGATAGGAAAATCGATATGGTATGTTATTTGACTTCTGTCTTGCTAAGAAGCTATTCAAAAAGAATCTTACATTTCAGTTATAGTAAAATACACAGCACCTGTTTATCCAGGTAGGCGTGTGCAAGAGAACTCACTTTCCATTCCCAAACACGCTTCAGCAAAAAAGCAACTTGATGCTCCATCTACCTATACAAGTTTGGAAGAAAAAGAAACCCACCACCACCCCGAAACAAAAAATACAGATGTCAGTGACCAATTACTTGCAGAGTGTCACACTCATTGGTTTGCTCCTAGATTGAGCGCTGAAGGAAAGTCAACCACCTATCCCATTCAACTCAGAGATTATACTCTGAAGCAGACGGCTCCCCTGGGCAGAACCACCACACCAGGGAACAGATAGGCTTTTACCCAGAAGGCAGACCTCAAGAAAAGTGCTGATTCAACAGGGCATCCACAGACCAGACAACTATCTCTCCAGGTGTTCAGAGGGCAGGCATCTGAACAAGCCATTTCTTCAGCCCCCAGGCTTCAGTGGCCAAAGTTAGTGAATAAACTACCAAACAAATGTATTCCCAGCCAGACCTATTAATGCCACCACCTCCACAGCTCTGCCTCCCAACTGGAAACACGCAATTTGCTCCTTCAGGCCTTACAAGAACACACGGCCACAACCCCAATGAGCTGTTAACAGATGAACTCCCCACCCATCTTTTTTCCCTTCTGCACTTTACCCATCATAACTTTCATAACTGCTCAGAACAGGTTGTTTTTTAAATAACTAATCCACAGCATTCCTATTCACTAGTGGATATGTAAGGGCTTTGCCAGTTCAGTAAAAATCAAATGCAACCCCAACAGAGTGAGGTACGAAAGCAAATTAACACTGACCTATCAATAGGGAAAAGCAACCAACCAAACCAGTTTCCCAGGCCTTCTTCGAAACCAACCTGCACAGTGGGGGACGGGAAGGATGCTCCAGCTTTTTATTTACAAAGCCTTCCTTTCCATAAGATGGTCAGACCCTGACACTTTACAGCTGCTGGTTCTACAGGAATTAAGGAAAGACACTGAACAGGTGCACGGCTTTGACCCAGATCCCATTCACAGCTGGACATATAAAGCCAACCAGAGTTGATAACTTTGCTAAACTACACCCCTGCAGCTCTGCAGCTTTTTAAATAGTAATATTCTTTCACTCTTTCTGATCCCAAGTTACAATACATAAACCTAGCACATTTTATGAATGGAAAGGCTGAAATGACACAGGTAGCTTTTTAGACCACACACTTGTGTGCACTCACACTTGTCAACAGCCATCATGCGCCCTCCAAGACCTTTGGAGGTGATTAAACCCAGACAGAAGCCCACTCAGAAGAAATGAGTTTAAGCTTAAGAATCTGCATTAGGAACTAAAACCCTTGCCATCAAATTTGAGATGCTGGTAAATCTGCAGAGTAATAACCTTAAGGGTTACCTTTCC
>NW_003852627.1:597008-598133 GCF_000181295.1 Otolemur garnettii
TAATCTCTAGTTTTTTAGCAATACCCTTGAAACCTGTGGTTGTGGTGTTTTCCGAAAGATACAGTTCTGTGTCTGAAATACACTCTGTAGTGATCTCCATGCTTATTGCTTCTCACTCCTGTTCAAAACACTTGAGAAGTGGTTTTAAAAAAGTATATGGGAACTCAATATACTCCAATTACTGGATTTTTGTCTTACTAGGGGGTACTTTTCAAAAAAGCAACTGAAAATCCTTTCCTGCTTTGTTTTAGATGTGTTGCAAAGTACAGTATAAAAGGAATAATAAAATTCTTTCCGCAATACACACTTCCAGTTATTCGGTTTAATCACACATGCCAGAAATTGTGAGAGGTTACTGCCTTGCTGGGGCCAAGTAAAATAGATAGCCCAGTCCTCGGCATGGTCTCTGCTCTCTCGTCCCCCATTGCTGCCATTGATAAGGACTCCTAACAAGTGCCTATGGCAAGCCACTTTGCCATTTGCAATTTGGCAAGCAATTTTTTCAGTGAACATCCACTTAGTGGCAGTAAGTTATTCACAGGGAACACCAGTCTTGGTTAAGTGTTCCCACCAATCAGTGTGCAGCGCTCCACACACGCAGCCACCCTGCAGGACAAATACTGCTTCACCTGTGCTCCCCCAGAACCTCCATTCATTCATGCAAGCCAAGATTCTTTGCTAAAAGCAAAATTACAACAAAACATTCAAAGCCCTGTTCTTTCAGATGCCCCCAATTTGATTCCATAAAGTGTGACTCCTTAGCATACGTAAAAAACTACTTTAAGACTATTTTGACTTTGTCCTTTTTAAGGACTATGGACCATGAGAAGTAAAGTACCTCCCAAAGCTTAAGAATCTGCATTAGGAACTAAAACCCTTGCCATCAAATTTGAGATGCTGGTAAATCTGCAGAGTAATAACCTTAAGGGTTACCTTTCCAATGCAAACCTTAATATGAAAATAAAACTTCATCATAAAGTAAGAACATAAAGTAGTCTTGAACAGCATGCATGGATAGATGGAAGGGGGCCTTCTAAAAAAATTCTTCCATCCTTTGGCCAGGAACTCAATGAAAAAAAGAAAAAGGTACAAATAATTCTTCTACGACTCTTCAATAATCTCTAG
>NW_003852627.1:599660-601932 GCF_000181295.1 Otolemur garnettii
CCCCCAGTGCTGCCCGCGCCCGCGGCGCCCTAAGTCCCGCGGCCCACCCTGCCCAGGTCACCGGTCCCCGAGCCTCCGGGTTTGATGTGGGCCACTCAGCCCCCCAAGCCAGGTGGGGATTGCCCGGAATCTGCCCCATCTCGGGGAGCTGATCACCCCGAAAGACCCACAGACAGCCAGGAGTGGAGTTGGAGAAGCCAGCCCCCCGCAGGGGTTCAAATAGCAGCCGTGAGACCCCTGGCCTAGTGCTTGCTTGGTATCTCCAGTAGACTGCGGAGAAGTGGGTCCGGAGAGGGACGAAGAGTCCACGGGTAAAGCGGTAGCTATCATTATTGTTCCCTCCCCCCACACCTTTAACCAATCTGTATTGTAGTTTTTCACCGGTAGGTAAGGCGGGAGAACTTATTTCCTCACTATTAGTCCAATCCTGCAATGTTTAGCTCCCCATTTGGCACCAGTTTACTTTTTCCCCTATCATCCCAGTCTGGGTAGGATTATTCATCCAGAACCTCCCTGTTGCAGGAGATAGTCCGGCAATCTGTCTCCTGTCCTGTCTCATCTGGTCATTGAGATTGATTTAGGATCTCGACTTTCCCGTTATAATCAAGGTGGTGTGGGTGAATAAAAAAGTTAAAAAAAAAAAAGGAGGGGATATATATCTCTACAGGTCTCGATGAATGATATTTTGCCCTAAAAAGGCAAAAAGATTGACCGGGCGCGGTGGCTCACACCTGTCATCATAGCATTCTGGGAGGCCAAGGAGGGTGAATTGCTTGAGCTCAGGAATTCGAGACCAGCCTGAGCGAAAGCCAGACCCTCGTCTCTACTAGAAATACAAAAACTGAGGCAAGAGGATTATTTGATTATTATAGTCAGCACCAACTCCACTCCTGTCACATTAGTACACAGAAGACCACCTTATCACAGTGGTTACAGTGCCAGCCACATACACTGAGGGTGGCAGGTTCGAACCCGGCCTGGGCCAGCTAAACTACAGTGACAACTGCAATAAAAAAGAGCTGGTCATTTTCAAAAAATAAAAAAAATAAAAAAAAAGAGGACCATTTGAGCCCAAGAGGTGGAGGTTGCTGTGAGCTGTGACTTCACAGCACTCTACCCAGGCCACAGCTTGAGAATGTCTCAAAAAAAAACAAGGAAGAAAGAAAGAAAAGAAAGAAAAAAGATTGTAGTTCCTGTCTCACTGTCCATCTCCCACCTTTGCCTACATTTTATTCTTGTTTATATACTGTCCTATCTCCCTAACCTCCAAAGAATATTTTCTTCAGTGTTGCATAACAAATCCCTGGATACAGCAAGTGCTCAGTAAAAACTGGGTGAATGAATATGTAAGTCAAATGGTAATAGATCCCCACATTCCATACACTTGACGGTTTCCCACCAGTGAATCTCCTTCCAGACCACAGGTTAGCCAGAAGAACTTGGGGGGGGATTACTTCTACAGGAATGAACCCCATTCCTAGGGTCATCCTCCTGAGCACAAAGAGGTATTGTTATTCACATAGATTCTCTTAAACGCTAATCAGCAGTTCTCAGTTGCAAAAAAACCATTCCCTACAGTACTCCATACTTGGCAAGGGTTAGAAAGGACCTTTCCATGCTGAGATAGAAGTCGCAGAAAGTGACGTGATATACTTGCCTATTAGTACACATTAACCAACCTTATCCTCATCACAGGGTTTAAAACCAGCCCTGGTTGACTAGCTTGGAAAAAAAGAAAAAACAAACATGTTGCAAGAATTTAAAAGGACACCTTGCTTGATGACTTAGGATGTCAGAAAAAAGATACCTTGACCTTGCATGATAGATAAATTGAATATGGTACACCCACACAGTGAAATACTACTTGGAAATAAAAAAGAATGAGGCCAATGATATTTGCTACACATAACATGAATGAACCTTAAAAACATACTGTAACTGGGGGCACCTGTATCTCAGTGGTTAGGGCGCTGGCCACATGCTCTGGGGCTGGTGGGTTTGAACCCAGCCTGAGTCTGCTAAACAAACAAAAAAAAGAAAACATGCTGCAAGACAGACCTGAAAGTCTTGGCACCTGTAGCTCAGTGGTTAGGGCACCAGCCACATATACCAGGGCTGGTGGATTTGAACCTGGCCCTGGCCTACTAGAACGACAATGTCAACTACAGTAAAAAAGCAGTCCGGCATTGTGGTGAGTGCCTGTAGTCCCAGCTACTCAGGAGGCTGAGGCAAGAGAATCACTTAAGCCCAAGAGTTTGAGATTGCTGTGAGC
>NW_003852627.1:602943-607672 GCF_000181295.1 Otolemur garnettii
ATAGCCAGGCGTTGTGGCGGGCACCTGTAGTCCCAGCTGCTCGGGAGGCTGAGGCAAGAGAATCGCCTAAGCCCAGGGGTTGAAGGTTCCTGTGTGCCAAGTGCAATAAAGTGAGACTTTGTCTCTAAAAATAAAAAATAATAAAAAAATAAAAGAAAGGCTGTCTTGCAAAAGACAAGATAAGTGAGGAAGACCAGTGTGGATGCTGCCCCTAGTGTAGCCCAGAGATGGGTTAGATTAGGGCAGTGTTGGAGATGAACTTAAGAGGACAGGTGCAGGTACACAGGCAGGTCCAGTGGGCTGGCCTTGCTGAGAGACTGGAGTCCCATTGGAGGGCAAGAGGGAAATTGAGCATGGCTCTTTCTGGCTTGAGCAACTGGGTGAATGATGGTGCTAATTACTAACAAGGCGATGTCTGAAGGAGGCCCAGGTTTAGAAAGAAAATTCAGAATAAGTTTTCCTCTGGTTGAACCCTAACTAAAAAATAAAAATAAATTTGTTTTTCTTTTCTTTTTTTTTTGGCTTTGTTTTATTTTAGAGGCTGTGTTACATTTCAGATGCTTGTTAGGCATCCAAGTGGAAGTGACAAGGAGTCAGTCAATCAGGAATCTGGGTAGGAGGTAAAGATGTGTAGAGCTGGTATGAGAGCCAAAGGTCATAAGGCCACTGAGGGGAGGTGGCAACTGGACAAGCCCCCAAGTAGCTCGGACTACAGGCACCCGCCACAGTGCCTAGCTATTTTTTTGTTGTAGTTGTCATTGTTGTTTAGCAGGCCTGGGTCAGCCCTGGTGTATGTGGCTGGCTCCCTAAACACTGAGCTACAGGCACCAAGCCTTTTTTATTTTATTTATTTATTTATTTTAAGACAGAGTCTTACTATGTTGCCCTTGGTAGACTGTGGTAGAGTGCAATGGAGTCACAGCTCACAGCAACCTCAAACTCTTGGGCTCAAGCGATTCTTTTGCCTGAGCCTCCCGAGTAGCTGAGACTATAGGCACTCACCACAACACCTGGCTATTTTTTAGTTATTGCAGTTGTCATTGTTGTTTTAGCTGGCCCAGGCCAGGTTTGAACTCACCAGCCTCAGCGTATGTGATCGGCACCCTACCCACTGAGCTACAGGCACTGCTCAAGCAAGCAAGCTTTTTTTTTTTTTTTTTTGAGATGAAGTCTTACTCTGTCCCTTGGGTCCTATAGCTCACAGCAACCTGAAAGTCTTGTGATCAAGCTATCCCCTTGCCTCAGCCTCCCCAAGTAGCTAGGGCTAAAGGCACCCACCTCGACATCTGGCTAGTTCTTTTCTATTTTTAGTAGAGACAGGGTCCTGCTCAGGCTGGTCTCGAACTCCTGAGCTCAGGCTATCCTCCTGCCTCAGCCTCCCAGAGTACTAGCTAGGATTACAGACATGAGCCACCTCACCAAGCCTGGGGGTATAGAATTCTAAGAAGGTCCCCAAGACCTTCAATCCTTGTGATAACTCCTATAATTTGTGTGTGTGTGTGACAGAGTGTCACTCAGTTGCCCTTGGTAAAGTGCCACGTTGTCATAGTTCACAACACCTAAGACTCCTGGGCTGAAATGATCTTCATGTCTCAGCCTCCTAAGTAGCTGGGACTACAGGCACTCACCACAAGACCCAGCTAGTTTTTAGAGACAGGGATCTTGCTCTTGCTCAGGCTGGTCTTGAACCCCTGACCTCAAGCAATCCACCTGTCTCAGACTCCCAGAGTACTAGGGCCTACCAGCACCCAGCCCGCTCCTGCAATCTTGTTATATATCACATGGCAAAACAGATTTTTTGAGATGTAATTGAGGTAACTAAGCAGATGACCTTAAGAGAGGAAGATTATCCGCTTGGGTCTAACATGATCACACTGATCTTTTGAAAGCAAATTGTTTTCTCTAGCTGGTGACAAAACAGTCAGAGAAATGCATGAGATGAGAAGAATCCATTAGCAAGATGGAGTGGACCACATGGAAGGTCCTCAGAGTGACATCTACAAGCAACAAAGAGAAGTCTGGGGCCCCAACCAACAGCCAGCAAGCAAATAGGGACCTCAGAACTGAATTCTGCTGACAACCTGAGTAAGGTTGCTCTTCCCCAGACCTTCCAGATAAGCCCCCTGGTATTGGTCTTGTGAACCCAGTCAAGCCCACTTGCACTTCTGATCCTTAGAACTATAAGACCATAGATAGGTGTTGTGTTAACCTGGTCAATTTGTGATCATTTATTACACTGCCATAGAAATGGATAAACATAAACATGTCTTCCCTTCTAGAAGCATTTTGAGAAATTGTCTTGTGCACAGCTCTGTCTGCAACACATGTCCCATCCCCTGGCTTGTAGCAAATGCTTAGTAAAGATTTGCCAAATGAATGATTTTTAGCTCTGCTCATGTTTTTACTCACTGCTTACCAGAAGCCAGGGGCTATGTGACACAAAGCTGGAAAGGACAGTGCCCGCTTACTTGAGAGGTCTCTCCTATGGAGTCAAATAGTACTTCTGCACCAAGGAGTGGATAGTAGAGGGGAAAGTTCATTTCCAGGCCACCAAAGCTCCAAGAAAAGCAATACCAGTATCCTTTGAAGGCCAGTAGAAAGGCCCAGACACGATTATTCCAGAGGGCTCTGCTAGCCTGTTTTCTTCTTTCCCTAGTAGAATTAAGTCTGTCTGTACTGGCTATAAAGCCCATTTGCACACAGAAGGTAGGTGTGTGGAAGAATCCTGCGGATGTAAATCAGCTGATTAATGCCTGCTTTCTCAGGAGGTCTGATGCCAACCTGCCTCCAGAGGACTCAGAGCTCCAAAGGGGAAGACGACTTAGGGCACTGCCAATTTTTAAAAAATTCATAAACCCTATTGTGGCTCAGAGACCAGGGACCTAAGGAAGAGACAAAAAACCAGGCAGACAGGAACCACCAGAAACTGACTAGTCATTAGGTAGAGCCAAGAAGGAGCAGGGAGGGGCCCCCCTATCATTACTCTGAGCAAAACATATTTTGCTGCTCCCAGGACTGTGCAATGACTTGGCATAAACACCCAGTTGATTTTTTTTTCTTGAGAACCAAAATGTTTATCTACCTGGATACTACATTCATTGGCTAGGGTTCTAAATAATTGAGTGAAAGTGTCAGATAAAAAATAGAATTCACAATTTCTTTCTCTCTTTTTCTTTTTTTTTTTTTTGTGGGATAACTAAATTATTAATTAATCTGTACCTGGAAAGATGGCTTAATCCCACATGCCAAAGGTAGTGATGAGTTTGAGTTTAGAGAAAGGACTTAGCCAAGGTCATTTAGGCAAGGTCAAGCAGTTTAGGAGGATTTAGAATTCAGAACCTGATGACCTGGGCTCCATACAGGATTCTGTAAACTTAAACTTGGGAAGATTATGTAACCTCTTTGAACTCAAGGTTCTTTTCAGGGAAATGGGAAGACTGTTTTATCTAAAATGGGAAAATTTCAAAACAATTAAAAAAATGCACAGAGGTTTTAAAGTGATTCTTGTTTTTGTTTTGTTTTGTTTTTCGTGTTTTTATTTTGTTTGCTTTTTGTGAGACAGAATCTTACTATGTTGCCCTTGGTAGAGTGCAGTGATGTTATAGCTAACAGCAGCCTCAAACTCTTGGGCTTAAATGATTTTCTTGCCTCAGCCTCTCAAGTAGCTGGGACTACAGGCGTCTACCACAGTGCCTGGCTATTTTTTGGTTGCAGTTTGGCCGGGGTTCGGTTTGAACCCACCACCTTCCGTATGTGGGGTTGGCGCCCTACCCACTGAGCCACCTCCAGCCCTATATCCTGACCTCACAATCTGTCATCCGTTCACTCAGATCTGTTTATGGGCTGAGTCTCTACTATGTGGAAGAGACTTTCTTGCTTCAGGTTAAATGAATAGCAACATGCAACGTGATGACCACAGGTGGTTAAATAAAATAACGACATGTGACCAACATTTTTCTGGGCTAGGTTTTGGAAGGGAGACAGCCAAATGTTAACACAAGCTCTTTGCCAGGACGAATGCTGCTGGTTGGCCAGGTGTGTGCTTAGAGGCTCGGGCTGTGTTTATTTCCAAAAAGTAGTTAACAAAGGTGCTTTGGTACAGTGACTTTATTGACACAAATTTTAACAAAGTTGCAATCCTGAGAGGTAGTGTGAACAAGGACACCCACACTTTTTTTTTTGTCTTTTTAAGTAAAATTGGTCAAACTATTCCCTACTTCTCTGAGTGAGACTCTCTTAAAAGGGCAAGAATATGGAACAATAGGATATTTTTGAATTATGTTAATTAGAAAGATACAAACACTCCATTATACACTACTAGGAGCCACAGACTTTGTAAAGCACTTCACTCATATTAACTCATTTTATTCTCACAACCCTACAAGGCAGGCGCCAACATTATCCCCACTTTGTGGATGAGGTAACTTCTGCAGCCATGAGACTAAGAGTAACTAGCTCTAGGTCACACAGCAGGTAAGAAAAAGCCAAGTTTGAGACCAAGCAACCTGGCTCCACTTACCAAAATAGAAAAATATTAATAAGAGATTCACTTTAGGCTCAGCGCCTATAGCTCAACCGGCTAAGGCGCCAGCCACGTACACCTAGGGTGGCGGGTTCAAATCCCCAGCCCGGACCTGCCAAACAACAATGACGGCTGCAACCAAAAAATAGCCGGGCGTTGTGGCGGGCGCCTGTGGTCCCAGCTACTTGGGAGGCAGAGGCAGGAGAC
>NW_003852627.1:609398-611978 GCF_000181295.1 Otolemur garnettii
TCCTGTGATAGCTCACAGCAACCTCTAATTCTTGGGCTTAAGCAATTCTCTTGCCTCAGCCTCCCAAGTAGCTGAGACTACAGGTACCCGCCACAGTGCCCGGCTATTTTTCTGTTGCAGTTGTCATTGTTGTTCAGCTGGCCCGTGCCAGGTTCAAACCCACCCCACCTCGGTGTATGTGGCTGGTGCTACAACCACTGTGCTATAGGCACCGAGCCAATTCACTCATTTAATTCTCAACAACCCTGTGAGATAAATTTGTCATGTAGCCCTCTTTATAAATGAAGAAATCAAGGCACAGAAAAGGATAGTGCTCTAAGGTCTTAGAAGCAGTAAATAGCAAGGTAAGCATTTCCCAATATAAATTAAACAAAGGAGTGACTCAGCATTTCCATTCTGAAGTATATACCCCCCAAAATTGAAAAGTTACTCAAACTGAAATGTGTACACCTGGGCCGGGCACGGTCTCTCACACCTTTAATCCCAGCACTCTGGGAGGCTGAGGTGGGTGGCTTTCCTGAGCTTAAAGGTTTGAGACCAGCCTGAACCTGAGTGAGACCTTGCCTCTAAAAACAGCCAGCCATTGTGGAGGTCGCCTGTTGTCCCTGCTGCTCGGGAGGCTAAGGCAAGAGAATCTCCTGAGCCTACGAGTTTGATGTTGATGTGAGCTATGATGTCACTGCACCCTACTAAGGATAACAAAGTGAGACTCTGTCTCCAAAAAAAAAAGAAAATGTGTACACCTATGTTCATATCTGCATTATTCACAAGAGGCAAAAAGAGGAACTTTGAAAAGTGGCATTTTGAGTAGAAACTATAAAACTAAAATTTACAACTGTACATTTTTTATAGAGGAGAAGAGCTCAAATCCAGCCAAGAACTATTCCTAGCCAAGCTTGCTTTTGGGGCCAAAGGTTTCACCAGCTCACCCTGCCATGGGATGAGATAGGTGTCTGCCCAGACAGGTGTGTATGTGACTTGCACAAGGCACTATAGGCTAGTGCCTTTGAGAGTTATACTATTGGCTTAGCCCATAGCACAGTGGTTACAATGTCAGCCGCATACACAGAGGCTGAAGGGTTCGAACCCAGCCAGGGCCTGCTTGCTAAACAACAATGACAACTGCAACAAAAAATAGCTGGGCAGTGTGGCAGATGCCTGTAGTCCCAGCTACTTGGGAGGCTGAGGCAAGAGAATCATTTAAAGCCCAAGAGTTGGAGGTTGCTATGAGCTGTGATGCCACAGCACTCTACCAAGGGTGACATAGCAAGACTCTGTCTCAACAAGAAAAAAAAAGAGAGAGACACGCTATTATTACTCCTATTTATTTAATTTTTTTTTTGAGGCAGAATCTCAAAAAAGGTACACTCTACCCCCTAGGTAGAGTGCTGTAGCATCATAGCTCACAGCAATCTCTAACTCCTGGTCTCAAGTGATCCTCTTGGCTCAGTTTTTCTATTTATAGTAGAGATGGCTGGTCTTAAACTCCTGAGCTCAAGCAATCCACCCACCTTGGCCCCCCAGAGTGCTAGGATTGCAGGCATGAGATACCAAGCTGGGCCTTTTTTTGTTTTTGGAGGGTTTTGTTTTGTTTATGAGTCAGAGTCTCATTTGTCACCCTTGGTAGACTGCCATGGCATCATAGCTTACAGCAACCTCCTACTCCTGGGCTCAAGTGATCCTCTTGCCTCAGCCTCCCAAGCAGCTGGGACTATAGGCGCCCGCCACAATACCTAGCTATGGGTTTTTGTTGTTGTTGTTGTTGTTGTTTTTTCAATTTTTGGCCAGGCCGGGTTTGAACGCACCACCTCCAGTATATGGGGCCAGTGCCCTATTCCTTTGAGCCACATGTGCTTCCCAACTTTTTTTTTTTTTTTTTTGGTTGTAGTTGTCATTGTTGTATGGCAGACCTGGGTTGGATTCAAACCCGCCAGCTCCAGTATATGTGCCAGGGGCCCTAGCCACTTGAGCTTCAGGAGACGAACTCCCAGCTAGCTTTTTTTAAGAGACAGGGATCTCACTCTTGCTCAGGCTGGTCTGGGACTCCTGGCCTCCAACAATCCACCCTTGGCTCCCAGAGTGCTAGGATTACAGGCATGACAGATGTGACAGGCATGAACTACTGCACCCAGTGTTATTACTCCCACATTACACATGAAGAACTAATGCACCAAGAGGTTGACTGGGTCAAGAACTAATCCAGTAAGAGGTGGCACCAAGATGTTGACTTTAAGAACAACTGAAAAGTTCAGCAAGAGACAAAAGTGGGGCTCAGTGCCTGTAGCTCAGCTGCTAGGGTGCCGGCCGCATATACCAGGGGCTGGCAGGTTTGAACCAGGCCCAGGCCTGCTAAGCAACAATGATAACTACAACCAAAAAAAAAAAAAAAATAGCTGGGCGTTGAGGCAGGCGCCTGTAATCCCAGCTACTTGGGAGGCTGAGGCAAGAGAATCACTTAGGCCAAAGAGTTTGAAGTTGCCCTGAGCTGTGATGCCACAGCACTCTACCAAGGACAACATAGTGAGACTCTGTCTTAAAAAAATAAGAATAAAAATTATGTAGTGTGTGGAAATACAGCTA
>NW_003852627.1:612680-614049 GCF_000181295.1 Otolemur garnettii
CTCACTTTATTGCCCTTGGTAGAGTGCCTTGGCATCACAGTTCATAGCAACCTCCAACTCCTGGGCCTAGGCGATTCTCTTGCCTCAGCCTCCCAAGTAGCTAGGACTACAGGTGCCTGCCATAACGCCTGGCTACTTTTTTGTTGCAGTTTGGCCAGGGCTGGGTTCTAACCCGTCACTCTCAGTATCTGGGGCTGGTGCCCTACCCACTGAGTCACACGGGCGGCCCTCCACCAGAGCTCTTAATGAATCTCCCCAGGTTGCCTTCATCCAGGCAGGCCCATCAATATTTCAAAACCCACATCCAAAGAAAGCCCTAAATTAATACTCTGCCCTGAATGAATACAAATAGCCATTGTTTTCCCTGGTCCACTCTGTGCCAGCCACTTTTCTTATATTAACTCTACTTTTCACACCAGTTGTGTTCCTGAAGACTTGGCAATGTTTAAAGCTAATCATTCAAGACTAATCTTGATAACAGAGGGCTGGATATTTCAGTTTGCCAGGTCGGGAGGGCGGGGGTGCCCCAGTGATAACAGTATAGGCACAGAGGCCTGCGGGCCACTGGGTCCTGCCCACCTTGAGGTTACAGGATCCTTATTAAATTTACATGAGACATAAGAAATTTGCATTATTTTTGGCCAGGCGGTAGCCTGTAATCCTCACACTCAGGGAGGCTGAAGCAAATGGGTCTCCTGAGCTCAGTTCAAGACCAACCTGAGTAAGAGCAGAACCCTTGCTAGTCAGTCCTTGTGGTGGGTGCCTGCAATCCCAGCTACTTGGGAGGCTAAGGCAAGAGCTCTTGAGCCCAAGAGTTTGAGGTTGTTGTGAGCTGTGATGACATGGCACTCTACCCAAGGTGACAGAGTGAGATTCTGTCTCAAAAAAAAAAAAAAGAAAGAAAAGAAAAGAAAAAAATTTTTCATTCTGTTTGGAAGTGAGAACTTCTGCGGTTTTGAGCTTTATTAAAAATAGTTATTTTCAGGTGATGCCTGTGGCTCAGTAGGTAGGGCGCTGGCCACATACACTGAGGCTGGCGGGGTTGAACCTGGCCCTAGCTGGCTAAAACAACAATGACAACCGCAACAACAACAACAAAAATAGCCAGGCATTGTGGCAGGTGTCTGTAATCCCAGCTACTTGAGAGGCTAAGGCAAGAGAATCGCTTAAGCCCAAGAGTTTGAGGTTGCCATGACCTATGATGCCACAGCACTCTACCCAGGGCAACTAGTGAGACTTGTCTCAAAAAAAAAAGTTATTTTAGATAGGACAGGTTTATGAAAGCTTGATTGCTTCTGGGTTCAGACATTTTTAGAAGGAAGGGAGAGGCTCGGCGCCTATAGCTCAACCGGCTAAGGCGCCAGCCACG
>NW_003852627.1:615294-618950 GCF_000181295.1 Otolemur garnettii
AAAAAAAAAAAAAAAGTCTCACCCTCTCTGAGTTTAGATTGCTTAGCAATGACAGGTCCCAGTTGGGCAAGGGAAGTATTGAGATTAGCTCATCTAGAGTGAAACCCTTAAAAACTTCCATGAAGCTGGGTATAATGGCTCACGCCTATAATCCCAGGGGCCTTGAAAGGCCAAAGCAGGAGGATACCTTAAGGCTAGGAATTTGAGAACAGCCTGGACAACAGAGGAAGACTGTGTCTCTACCAAAAGTAAAGAAGAAAACAATTTTTTTGAGACAGAATAACACTCTGTCACCCTGGGTAGATGCTATGGAGTCGTCATAGCTCACAGCAACCTTAAATTCTTGGGCTCAAGAGATCCTCTGGCCTCAGGCTCCCGAGTAGCTCTAACTGCACAGGGCTACTTTTTCTATTTGTAGTAGAGATGGAGTCTCACTTTTGCCTAGGATGGTCTCCAACTCTTAAGGTCAAGGGATTCTCCTGCCTTGATCTTCCAGAGTACCAGGCTTGAGCCATCAGGCCTGGCCCACAAAAATAGAAAAATCAGCTGGGCCTGTATTCCTAGCTACTGGGGAGGCTGGCTCACGAAAATCCCTTGTGCTGGGAACTGGAGTTTGCAATGAGCTGTGATTTCCACCAGCCTGGGCAGTTGAGTGAGATCCTGTCTCAAGGTTAAAAGAAAGGAAAAGCAGGATGAGCAAATGACCGCCCATGGGCCAAATATGTCTGGTCAACTTCTGCTTATGTATAGCCCTGGACTCAAAATTGACTTTTATTTATTTATTTTTGAGACAGAGTCTCACTTTGTCATCCTTGGTAGAGTGCCATAGTGTCATACCTCACAGCAACCTCCAACTCTTGGGCTCAAGCGATCCTCTTTCCTCCATTTTTCTTTACAGTAGAGAAAGGGTCTCACTATTTTGCTCAGGCTGGTCTCCAACTTGTGAGCTCAGGCAATCCACCCGCCTCGGCCTCCCAGAGTGCTAGGATTACAGGTGTGAGCTGCCACGCCTGGTCCCTACTACAGTCTTGAGTGTATAACTCTTTCTAGGCCTTTTCCCACTACAGTGCCAAGATCCAAAGTAGACATTTTAGATAAGTTCTACATAACAGAATCACAACTTGAGCCATGCCTATAATTTCTATGTTTTTTATTGTCACAGTACAGAAAGTGAAAGGCAGTCCCTCCAAAAGCTGAAAGAGTTACCACAGGGCCCAGCAATTCTCTCCTAGGCTGTCTATCCACAAGAACTGACAATACAATGCTTGTACAAAGACGTGTACACAAGTGTTCACGGCAGCATTATTCATAATAGCCAAAAAAAGTATAAGCAACCCAAATACCTAGCCATTGATGAGAGGATAAAGAAAATGTGCTCTATCCATGCAATAGAATCTTATTTAACCATAGAAAGGAATGCAGAACAGAGGGACTGACTCACGCTGCAGTGAATGGACGTCAAAAACATAATGCTGGGCGGCACCTGTGGCTCAAGGAGTAGGACGCCGGCCCCATATACCAGAGGTGGCAGGTTCAAACCCGCCCCGGCCAAAAAAAATAAAAAAATAAAAATAAAAAGACAAAATTATGCTCAAAAGCCACACATACAGGGTCATATACAGTGCAATTCCTTTTACAGAAATGTCCAGAATAGGCAAATCCACAGAGACAGAAAGTGGATCAGTGGCTGTGGGAGGGCTGTGAGGAGAGGGAAGTGGGGAGTGGCTGCTAGTGAACATGGGGTTTCTTTGGGATGTTGAAAATATTTTGGGGCTCAGTGCCTGTAGCTCAGTGGCTAGGGCACCAGCCACATACACTGGGCCTGCTAAACAACAATGACAACTCCAATAAAAAAATAGCCAGGCATTGTGGCAGATGCTTGTAGTACCAGCTACAAGGGAGGCTGAGGGAAGAAAATAGCTTAAGCCCAAGAGTTTGAGTTTGCTGTGAGCTGTGACTTCATTGCATTCTACTAAGGTCAACATAGTGAGACTGTCTCAACAACAACAACAAAAAAACTTTGGGGCTCGGTGCCTATAGCTCAACGGGCTAGGGCGCCAGCCACGTACACCTAAGGTGGCGGGTTCAAATCCCCAGCCCGGACCCGCCAAACAACAATGACGGCTGCAACCAAAAAATGGCCGGGTGTTGTGGCGGGCGCCTGTGGTCCCAGCTACTTGGGAGGCGGAGGCAGGAGACTCGCTTGAGCCCAGGAGTTGGAGGTTGCTGTGAGCTGTGATGCCACGGCATTCTGCCCAGGGGGACAGCTTGAGGCTCTGTCTCAAAAAAAAAAAAAAAAACTTTGGAATTAGTTAGTGGTGATGGTTGCACACCTTTGTGAATATGTTACAAACCAATGAATCATACATTAAATATTGAAACTGTACAGCAGTTTTTTTTTTCTTCTTTCCATGTCCCCCCATTCACAATACAGACGAGGCCTGGGTCCTGGGCTGGGTGTGCACAGGGTAGGTTAACTCTGCCTCCTCTTTCTATACAGTCAGTGTGAGAACACAGCCTGTAGTAAGCACCAGGACATTTCCATCCTTGAAGGAGTTCCTAGCAGCACCATCTTAGTGAGTGATCGAGAGGATTAACCGACTGATGGATGTAGGTGCTCAGCTCCTTGTCTGGCCAGCACAGGGTACTCGTTACAATGTAGCTTTTTATTTCACCATTGGATTCTCCCTGCAGCCCAATCTTCCTGGCACCCAGTATCACAGGCAGAGCTCAAGGTTGGGCAGTGAGGCTGGTTTTAGGAGTAGGAAAACATAACCCAGAAAGGGCTTTAGGAGTCAAGGGCCTTCCCTTGATCCCATGTGTAGGGAAATAAAGTACATTTTTCCGGAGACTGAGAGCCTTCAATTTTCTAAGGGATACAGGGTTACAAACCACTCCTCAAATCCAATTTTGTTCATTCTCCTAAGAACTCCTTGGCAGGACAATCACCTTTGTCTGTCTCTCTGCTCAGCTTCCTAGTATCACTCCTTCTCACCCTCCTGTCTTTTCAATTGCTGTCGTTTTCTTTTTGCCCTCCAAAAGCAACAGTGGGCCCTGTAGCTCAGCAGCCAGGGTCCCAGCCACATACACTGGAGCTGGCGGGTTTGAATCCAGCCCAGGCCTGCCAAACAACAATGACAACTACAACCCCTCCCCCCAACAACAAAAAAAGCCAGGCATTGTGGCGGACGCCTGTAGGCCCAGCTACTTTGGAGGCTGAGGCAAGAGAATTGCTTAGCCCAAGAGTTGGAAGTTGCTGTGAGCTGTGATGCCATATCACACTACTGAGGGCAACAAAGTGAGACTCTGTCTCAAAAAAAAAAAAAAGCAACAGTGACCTAAAGGCATTCCCAGGGATCCCAGGTGGTTTCTACCTTTAAACCATTTGTCACCCTTTTAAAATTCCATTGATCTGTCACTCTCTCTTTCTTAAGGCTGCCTAGAGTGGGAATCGCTGGCCTCAGGGCCTCTCCCAGGGGTCTGGATCCTCCTCCTCCACCCACAATTCTTGCTCTGGGATCCTCCAGTCACTTTCTTAGGGTGCTGCAGTCGTACCTGTCTTGGTGCCTCATGCCTCTCTCTCACAGCGCTCATTGCGGTTGGTGGCTGTTGGGTATTTATTTCCTTTCTCTTTTTTTTTTTTTTTTTTTTTTTTT
>NW_003852627.1:619102-621045 GCF_000181295.1 Otolemur garnettii
TTTGGTGGGTCCGGGCTGGGGATTTGAACCCGCCACCTTAGGTGTACGTGGCTGGCGCCTTAGCCGGTTGAGCTATAGGCGCCAAGCCTATTTCCTTTCTCTTACTAGATGAGAGTTCCTTGAAGAAGCAGGCCCCTGTCTTGCCTCCTTCATTCCCAGTGCCAGCACACAGAGGCCAAAAATATACAAATTGTGAATTAAAATTCTTTTGAAAAATGTCATTAAGCTGGATGCGGTGGCTCACACTTGTAATCCTAGCATTTTTGAGAGGCTGAGGCAGGTCGATTGCTTGAGCTCAAGAGTTTGAGACCAGGCTCTGTGCCTGTAGCTCAAGTGGCTAAGGTGCCAGCCACATACACCAGAGCTGGCAGGTTCAAATCCAGCCCGGGCCTGCCAAACAACAACGACAGCTACAACCAAAAAAAAAAAAGAAAAAAGGAAAAAAATGGCCGTGTGTTGTAGGTACCTGTAGTCAGTCCCACTACTTAGAAAGCTGAGGCAAGAAGATTGCTTGAGTCAAGAGTTTGGTGTTGCTATGAGCTGTGATGACACTGTGGTACTCTACCCTGGGCAACAGAGTGAGACTCAGGCTCCAGAAAAAAAGTTGATAAAATGATAGCCTGGGCGGCTCGGCACCTATGGCTCAAGTGGCTAAGGCGCCAGCCGCATGCACCTAAGGTGGTGGGTTCAAATCCAGCCCCGGCCTGCCAAACAACAATAACAGCTGCAACCAAAAAAAAGTTGCTGGGCGTTGTGGCGGGCGCCTGCCCAGCTACTTGGGAGCCTGAGGCAGGAGAATCGCTTGAGCCCAGGAGTTGGAGGTTGCTGTGAGCTGTGATGCCACAGTACTCTACCCAGGCGGACAGCTTGAGGCTCTGTCTCAAAAAAAAAGACAGTCTGGGCCAGGCCTGGGTGGCAGCTACTTGGAAAGCTGAAGCAGGAGCTTTGCTTAAGTCCAGGAGTTTGAGACCGCAAAGCACCATGATTGTGCCTGCTAAGAAGCCACTGCACTCCAGCCTCGGCGATGTACTGAGATCTCCCACCTCTAAAAAATAAGTAAATAAACAAAATAGCATTTTTAAAAGAAAGCATTTTTGGGCGGCACCTGTGGCTCCGTGGCCAGGGTGCCTACCCCATATACTGAGGGTGGTGGGTTCAAACCTGGCTCCTGCCAAACTGCAACAAAAAATAGCTAGGTGTTGTGGTGGGCATATGTAGGCCCAGCTACCTGGGAGGCTGAGGCAGGGGAATTGCCTATGCCGAGGTGTTGGAGATTGCTCAAGGCTGTCTACCGAGGGTGATAAAGTGAAACTCTGCCTCTACAGAAAAAAAAAGAAAGCATTTAAATAAAAATTGCAAGGTGCTCACCCCCAGGGGTGGAGAGGAAGGAAAAAAAAAAATCACTCTCCTATAGGAATGTAGCCTCCACCAGCTGGAATTGCCCTTATCTCTGCAGAGGGAGAATCCACCCTGAAGACTACAATATTGCCTGAAGTAAGAAATACATTAGTTTGTAAATTTCAGGTGCTGGGACTTCTAAAAGGCAGCTTTGGGAAGTAGCCTGTGGTTGGTAGCACCCGACCTACAAAGGTGCAGCCTGCACCCTCCTGCGTTGCTCCCCACTGCAACCCCCCGCCCCCCGCACGGCCAAAGGGGTTTAGGGAGAGCATACCTACGGGAGGAACGTGAGGTACAGAAGTGAGAGGTGGGAGCCTGAAGGGCAGAAGAAGGTCGGTTGCAAAAGAGGGTCAGTGAGTGAGATTCAAATGACATCCTGGGAGGAAGAGCACTATGCCAGCTTCTGGAGCTAGAACAAATGCTCAGTATTTTAATGTTAATTTGTGGGATTTTAACTCTGGACTGGTGATTCCTGGACTTAAAAGATTTTTATTGGGGGAATGTGTAATGAAATTGCTTAATACGGTAGTCCATTAAGCTGTACT
>NW_003852627.1:621689-625604 GCF_000181295.1 Otolemur garnettii
AGCACAGTGGCTTATGCCTATTATAATGCTAGCACTCTGGGAAGCCAACGGGGTGGGTCCCCTGAGCTGAGGAGTTTGAAACCAGCTTGGGCAAGAGCGAGACCCCATCTCTACTTGAAAATAGCTGTGCACACTGTGGCAGGCACCTGCGGTAGTTTGAGATTGCTGTGAGCTGAGGCTACAGCACTCTACCCAAGGCAACAGAGTGAGACTCTGTCTCAAAAAAAAAGGTCACAAAGATGATTTAAAGGATTTTCAGTAATTATGACCCTACTTAACTTTGGGATTTGTGCCCATCCTGGAGTCTCAGCTTCCTATAGGAGTCCTTTAGCCATTATTCTTCCTGGATCAGATCACAACTCACTCACCTTAGCTGTGCACTCTGCTTCTAGCCTTTGTTTCCACATCTATCCTTCTTCCTCTAGGTGCTCAAAAGCCCAACTCCATTTCCACCAATCCAATATACTCACAAGGAACACCATCAAAGGCAAGTAAATTAAACACAAGCTCAACGGCAAAGGAAGAGGCTTAAGACTTCTTTGCAAACAATATGCTTGCATACTTAAAACCCTCTGAAAGAAACTAATGAAATTAATAACTTTCTTACGAGCCAGCACTGAAGTTGGAAAATACAATTTTAAAAAATACCTTGTTTTTTGCTGCAGTCCCTCCAGTCAAAGTTACTCAGTAGCAACAAGGATTGGAAGCTGGTGCTGGGCATGTCCTTGGGAAGCTCCTTCAGGGCCTTGGAAAGAGACCCAGGTTTGCGCCTCCCTCTGGGTTTAAAGCTCTGCGCTGATCTCCGACGACGGGGCTTTGCTGGAGACATGGAGAATTTCACAAAATCAGGTTCCCTGGGGCCTCTGGGAGCTTCCTTTCGTCTACTCAGAGATCTAAAATCCAAAGAGAAGCGAAGTGGTCCATGTCTCCTCAACCTTCAGCTACTTATAGTAGCCTCCCATCTCCCCACCCATCCCCACCCATGTGGTGTAAAGGCTGGATCTGGAATCCTTGCTTCATTTGCATAACTTAAAGGGTTACTGAAAGCCATGAAGTCTGAGAACAAAAGAACAGGCTAAGCTAAAGTAATATTGAGGCCAGGCAAGGTGGCTCGTGTCTGTAATCATAGCACTCTGGGAGGCCGAGGTGGGTGGATAGCTTTAGGTCAGGAGGTGGAGACCAGGCTGAGCAAAAGCGAGACCCCATCTCTACTAAAAATAGAAAAACTATTTGGGGCCAGGTGAGGTGGCTCACACCTGCAATCCCAGCACTTGGGAGACCAAGGCGGATGGATTGCCTGAGCTCAAAGGTTCCAGACCACGTCTTTAAAAAGTGCCTCAAGGCTCGGCGCCTATAGCTCAACTGGCTAAGGCGCCAGCCACGTACACCTAAGGTGGCGGGTTTGAATCCAGCCCAGGCCCCCCAAAAACATTGAGGGCTGCAACCAAAAAATAACGGGGCTTTGTGGCGGGCGCCTGTGGTCCCAGCTACTGGGAGGCTGAGGCAAGAGACTCTCTTGAGCCCAGGAGTTGAGGGTTGCTGTGAGCTGTGATGCCATGCCCAGGGTGACAGCTTGAGGCTCTGTCTCCAAAAAACAAAAAAAAAAAAAAAAAAAAAGACAAAAATAAATAAATAAATAAATAAAAATAAAAATAAAAAGTGCCTCAAGTCCCAGCTACTTGGGAGGCCGAGGCAAGAGAATCGCTTGAGCCTCAGAGTTGGAGGTGCTGTGAGCTATGACACCACAGTACTCTGCCAAGGGTGACAAAGTACAACTCTGTCTCAAGAAATAATCATCATAATAATAAAGTATTATTGAAGATTCCACCTTTTCAAAGTACTGTCTACCAAACTTTTACTGTACAGTTTGACACTTTGATAAATTAATAAACAAATAAATGCACAATACATAATGTGGGTGGGCACTATGGCTTATGCTAGTAATCCCAGCCCTCAGGAGGCTGAGGCAAGAGAATCACATGAGGCCAGCAGTTGGAAATCACCTTGGGTAACACCAAAACACTCTTCAAAAAAATATTAGCAGGTATGGTGGTGCTGGCCTATAGTCCCATTTATTGGGGAGGCTGAAGCAGGAAGACCACTTTAGCCCAGGGGTTTGAGATTACAGTGAGTTGCATGGGTCATTACAAAAGTTTTGAGATACTAGCTCAGTGCCTGTAGCCCAGTGGTTAGGGCACCAGCCACATACACTGGGGCTGGCAGGTTCAAACCCAGCCTGGGTCTGCTAAACAACAATGACGACTGCAATAAAAAAAAAAAAGCTGCGTGGGATGGCGCCTGTGGCTCAAAGAGGTAAGGCACCAACCCCAGATGCTGGAGGTGGCGAGTTCAAACCCAGCCCTGGCCAAAACCCACAAACAACAACAACAGCTGGGCGATGCCTGTGGCTCAAAAGGGTAAGGTGCTGATCCCACATGCCAGAGGTGGCAAGTTCAAACCCAGCCCCGGCCAAAACCAGCAAAAAATAAAATAAAATAAAATGCTTAAAAAAAAAACACACACAACAACAACAGCAACAACAAAAATAGCTGGGTGTTGTGGTGGGCATCTGTAGTTCCAGCTAGTTAGGAGGCAAGAGAATCGCTTAAGCCCAAGAGTTTGAGGTTGGTTGCTGTGAGCTGTGATGCCACAACACTCTACTCTGTCTCAAAAAAAAAAAAAAAAAGTTTTGAGATACAAAAAAATTAAGAGACTAACATCCCGTGGATGGAAACAAAGGAAGCCCTCCCAGCCATACTGATAAGCCAAGCAAGCTGAAACTTAACACGGTTAAACCAGAAAGGATACTCTCCACTGTATTTCTCCACTGAGACTATTATCTGTCTCAAAATTTCCATAGTGACCCAAGTGTGATCATGCCATTGCACTCCAGCCTGGGCAATACAGAAAAAAAATTTTAGATTGGGCACGGTGGCTCATGCCTATAATCCTAGCATATTGGGAGGCTGAGATGGCAAGATCAATCACCTGAGGCCAGAAGTTCAAGACCAGTCCAGGCCAGAGTGCACTGGTGTCATCATGGCTCACTGTAACCTCAAACTCCTAGGCTCAGGCTGGTCTGAAACTCCTGGCCTCAAGCAATCCTCCTGCCTCTGCTTCCCACTCAGCCTCAAACTCAATCTCAGACTCCTATATCCTCAGCCTGATGAGAATATAACACGAGCCACTGTGCCTGGACTGAGGTGTGCTTTTTTGTGGCCTGTGTACTACTTTATGTTAGGATTTTTGTGTGTTTTATTGGTGACTTTGTCAAAACTCCCTGCAAGCTTGGTGCTAAATGCTCTTCTACTGTGCCTAAGCACAAGATGGCTGTGAGGTACCTTACAGAAAAAATGTGTGTTAGAGAAGCTTCTTTTTTTTTCTATAGACAGAGTCTCACTTTGTTGCCCTCTGTAGAGCGCTATAAAATCACAGCTCACAGCAACCTCCAGCTCTTGGGCTTAGGCAATTCTCTTAGGCCTCCAGAGTAGCTGGGACTATAGGTGCCCGCCACAATGCCCAGCTAATTTTTACAGTTTGGCTGGGGCAGGGTTTGAACCCACCACCTGCTGGTATATGGGGCCGGTGCTATATTTACCCAGCCACAGGTGCCAACTATTAGAGAAGTGTCTTTCAGGAATGAGTTATAGTTCTGTTGGCCCTAAGTTTAGTGAATTAATAATATCAGGCCAGGCAAGGTGGCCCATGCCTGTAACCTTAGCACTCTAGAAGGCCAAAGCAGAAGGATAGCTTGAGCTCAGGAGTTCCAGACAAGAATTAGACCTCACCTCTACTAAAAATAGAAAGACTAGTCAGGCATTGTGGTGGGTACAGATAGTCCCAGCTACTCAGGAAGATTGCTTGAACCTAGGAGTTTGAGGTTGTGGTGAAGTAGGCTAACGCCACACTGTTCGA
>NW_003852627.1:626372-627748 GCF_000181295.1 Otolemur garnettii
GGCTATTTTTTGGTTGCAGCCGTCATTGTTGTTTGGCGGATCCGGGCTGGGGATTCGAACCCGCCACCTTAGGTGTACGTGGCTGGCGCCTTAGCCGGTTGAGCTATAGGCGCTGAGCCGGGCTCAGGTGATTTCTCCTGCTTCAGCCTCCCTAGTAGCTGGGATTACAGGTGTCCAGCACAACGCCCAGCTATTTTTTTGTTATTGTTGTTATTATTGTTTAGCAGACTCTGGCTGGGTTCAAACCTACCAGCCCTGGTGCATATGGCCGCTAAGCTTTGGGCACGGAGCCTGCTTGATGACAAGAGACCCCAAGCATTAGCTGTTATTATTCTGGGCACACAAGCCATGCTGGAACCCCGTGTTTCCAGATTACTGTGCCACAAATTGAGGAGTAAGTCAATTCACCTCGTTGGGGCAATGGTTTGCCCAAAATAACGATGATGATGATGATAATAATAATAACAATAATGGTGGAGGCAGTACCTGTGGCTCAATGGATAGGCCACCGGCCCCATATACTGAGGTTTGAACCTGGCCCTGGCCAAAACTGCAACAAAAAAATAGTCAGGAATTGTGGTGGGCTCCTGTAGTCCCACCTACTCAGGAGACTGAGGCAAGAGAATTGCCTAAGCCCAAGAGTTGGAGGTTGCTGTGAGCTTTGATGCCATAGCACTCTACTAAGGGCAACATCATGAAACTATCTAAATAAATAAATAAATAAATATGGCTTGGCGCCTGTGGCTCAAGTGGCTAAGGCACCAGCCACATACACCTAAGGTGGGGGGATCGAATCCAGCCCGGGGCCGTCAAAACAACAATGACGGCTGCAACCAAAAAATAGCTGGGTGTTGTGGCGGGCACCTGTGGTCCCAGCTACTTGGGAGGCCAAGGCAGGAGACTCACTAGAGCCCAGGAGTTGGAGGTTGCTGTGAGCAGTGATGGCACAGCACTCTACCCAGTGGGACAGCTTGAGTCTCTGTCTCAAAAAAAAAAAAAAAAGAAAGAAAAAGAGTTTTCATTTGCTTTTGTCTCCCTAGTAAGTAAACCAATGAACCAATCAAAAAAATTAAAAAATAAAAATAAAAATACACTCACCTGCCCATGTTTGGGGTATTTACTTTCATCTCTTTAGTTTTATTCATTCAGGCACCAAATTGTCTCTGAGCCCCAATTATGTGGCAGGCCCTGGGGAGACACCAGAGGAAGTGGAACCCCTTCCTGTCCTCATGGAGCAGATGGCTAAGTGGTGGAGGTGGACACTGAATAAACTTCTGATCAAATTATTACGCCATTCTTTTTTTTTTTTTTTTTAGAGACAGAGTCTCAAGCTGTCACCCTTGGTAGAGTGCTGTGGTGTCACAGCTCACAGCAAC
>NW_003852627.1:627864-630303 GCF_000181295.1 Otolemur garnettii
CTACAATGCCCGACTACTTTTAGAAATAGAGTCTCACTCTGGCTCAGGCTGGTCTCAAACCCATGAGCTGAGGCAACACACCTGCCTCAGCCTCACCTGTCCTTGTCTTTTTTTTTGTAACAGAGTCTTACTTTGTGCCCTGGGTTGAGTGCCACAGTGTCATGATAGTTCACAGCAACCTCAAACTCCTGGGCTTAAGCAATCCTTCTGCCTTGGCCTCTCAAGGAGCTAGGACTATACGTGCTTGACACAACACCCCTAGTTTTTTGGCTGTCTCTAGTAGAGACGGGGTCTTCTGTTTGCTCAGACTGACCTTGAATTGCTGATCTCAAGCAATCTGCCCCTCTTAGCCTCCTAGAGGGCTAGGATTATAGGCGTGAGCCCCCTTGCTCCGCCTCGGGTTTTTTTTTGAGACAGAGTCTCACTATGTTACCCTGGGTAGAGTGCCATAGCATCACAGATCACAGCAACCTCAAACTCTTGGGCTTAAGTGATTCTCTTGCCTCAGCCTCCCAAGTGGCTGGGACTACAGGTGCCTGCCACAACACCTGGCTATTTTTTGGTTCTAGTTCTCATTGTTGTTTGGCAGGACCGGGCTAGATTCGAATCCGCCATCTCCTGTGTATCACGGCTGGCGCCCTAGCTGCTGAGCTACAGGCGCCGCCCCTCAGACTTGGGTTTTAAGAAGAAATCTGGCTGCCGAGTGAAGATGGGATCAGACTTCTAATCTCCTTCTGCTCCAAAATCCATTTGACCTGGGGCCATCTCTCCTCTAAGGAGGAAAGGATTGCTTATCTCTCACACCTGGAGGATCTTCAGAAGTCCTTCAAGAGGCCACTCTCTGTTGGACCTACAATGTCTCCATTTCTTTGCAGCTGGGTATCTAAGCCCCCTGACCCCTCGGTTCCTGCAGCTGGTCCCTTAGCCTCCTGACACTGTGCTCAGTCCCTTCCCATCTGCAAGGGATTAGGGCCCCACTCAGCAGTACAGTGCTGTATAGTGAGTGCTTACTGGATACCCGCTCTGGATGTTGGGGCCACTGTGGAGAGAATGACCTTGAACAGCTTTCATTCTACTGAGGAGAGAGATACCAGCTGAGAAGGGAAATATACAGGGCCAGAAAGGGTCTCTGTGCTTTGGGGTTGGGCATGTGGGTCACAGGAGAAAGCAGGAGACTGGGAAACTATGGACTCGACAGGAGTGGCCGAACTGCTGGGACCCCTTTGTCCTTGCTGCAACAGAATGTTAAGGCTGAGGCCGGGGAGAAGGGATCTCTCCGGGGGGGGGCGGGGGGGGGACGGATGGGGAGGTAGTGAATGAGATTACATCATTCCCTGGCTTCTGATGCTCAAGAGCTCCCAATTGCTCTTAGGACAAAAGTGAAGCTTCCCCTGGGGCAGCCTGGCCTCTGCACTCCTCTGGCTCCTTGGCAACCTCGGCTTCCCCCACTTTTTGCCAGCCACATGGGTCACAGGGCCTTTGCATGAGTCGATCCCACTGCCCAGAATATCCGTCCCTTCCCACCTCCCCACTGACTCCTACTCATCTCCCAGTTTGTGCCATCTCTCTCGGGTACTTTCCTCCTCGGTGCAATTGTAAATGCAACGACGGGGCAAGCATTTAATGACCATCTCCCTTGCCTTCCAGGGGATCCCCAATATCTCATACAGGGCCTGGCACTTAGTAGGGTGCAACTCAGGTGTGTTGAATGAAAAAACAAAAGGATGAAGGGCTGCTGTGGGTCTCCATGCTCATGACTGTGTCAGGCACACTGCGGGGAAGTCCGGGCTCTGCAGCTCCCAGCTCTCACCTGGGTGGGGCTCCTGGTCTCTGAGTCTCAGTATCTCCCTCTCATTTGTAACAAGGTGATTGCAGCAGTAAATTTTCTTCTTTTTTTTTTGAGACAGAGTCTCACCATTTCACCTTTAGAGTGCCATGGCATCACAGCTTACAGCCACCTCAAACTCCTGAGCCGAAGAGATTCTCTTGCCTTAGCCTCCCAAGTAGCAGGACCACAGATGCCTGCCACAATGCCCAGCTATTTTTGTTGCAGTTGTCATTGTCATTCAGCTGGCCTGCGCCTGACAGGCCAGGCCCTGCTCCCTTGGTGTATGTGGCTGGCGCCGTAAGCACTACGCTACGGGCGCTGCCAATGCAGCAGTAAATTGTAGTAAAATGCACCTAACACAAAACTGTCCAGTTTCAAGACCACCTTAAGTACATTCATGATGGTTCCAGGATCTATTGGGTTTCTATGAAGATTGTTAAGAGTCTCAAGCTGTCACCCTTGGTAGAGTGCTGTGGTGTCACAGCTCACAGCAACCTCCAACTCCTGGGCTCAAGCAATTCTCTTGCCTCAGCCTCCTGAGTAGCTGGGACTACAGGAGACCACTACAATGCCCGACTACTTTTAGAAATAGAGTCTCACTCTGGCTCAGG
>NW_003852627.1:631369-632736 GCF_000181295.1 Otolemur garnettii
AAAAAAAAAAAAAAAAAAGAAAAGAAAACCACAAAACACCCAGGGAATCCAAACATGGGTATGATGGGAGCTGATTCAGACCCAGGGCTCAGCTTTCTCTCGGCTGGCTGCTGTCAGAGGTAAGGACTGCTGTTTTTTGAGGATACCTAGATGTAAAAAAAAATAGAAAGAAAAGGAAAGGACTGTCTTAGACATGGTTTGTCATTTCCCTTTCCTTACTGAGGTTCTCTACAGGGAGAATACTTCTTATATTTAGTAAGCACAAGAATCCCTGAGGAATTTTACAAAATGCAGATTCCTTGGTCCCAACTCCACAGTGTTCCCCAGCCCTGCTCCTAGCCATACACACACACTGGCTCTGAGAAATAAAGGTGGGTCTTAGACTGTCTTTTGAGAAACCCTAGAAACACAGAATGCTATTTTAATTTCAAGTGGGAATACTTCACCAGGGCATGAATGCTTTTCTCTCTTTATTTACCTTTGTATCAGCTGATAGGATCACCTGGTCTAGAAGATGTCTGCGTTGTTAATTTCCTATCACTCCTATTGATAGCACAGTAAAAGCAAGAGCAAACATTTATTTAGAGTCTACTAGGCAAATTTTCATGAAATTTGCATTTTTACCCCCACAACATTCCTAGGAGACTGTATTATAATGATCAGCTCCATTTATCAGAGGAAGAAACAGATAACCCATCTAAAGACAATCCCTGTTAGCAAGTGGCAGAGCTGGGATTCGAACTCAGGGCTATCTGAGGGCTTAAGCACCAGGTTCATGGACAGAGCACACTGACTGAGCAGGTGGCAGGTTTCTGTCAGCGTGAAGAACAGGGAGCCACCCCCAGGGAGGGGCTGCCCACCCCTCTCGCCCTGGCTGAGTTGTTGGTGGGGCTTCCTGTGTCTTTTCTTCCCAACAGAGACTTTTAGAGGACACCTTTCAACTTCAAAACTATAGTTAGCAGTAAGTGAGGAGGAGAACTGGTTGGGGATTTGATACATGGGGCTGAGGTGAGCAGAGACCACAGATGGGATCCATGAGACACTGGGCTTGTTTGTTTTTGCAGATTTTTGGCCGGGGCTGGGTTTGAACCACCACCTCCAGTATATGGGGCCGGCACCCTACTCCTTTGAGCCAGAGGCGCCACCCTTTTTTTTGAGACAGAGTCTCACTATGTTGTCCTCAGTAGAGTGCTGTGACATCACAGCTCACAGCAACCTCAAACTCTTGGGCTTAAGCAATTCTCTTACCTCAGCCTCCCAAGTAGCTCAGACTATAGGTGCCTGCCTCAATGCCCAGCTATTTTTTTGTTGCACTTGTCACTCTCGTTTAGCAGGCCGGGGCCAGCTCAAACCCACCATGGCTGGTG
>NW_003852627.1:633663-635523 GCF_000181295.1 Otolemur garnettii
GAGCCTGTATTACTGTTTCTTTTTTTTTTTAATTTTTTTTGAGACAGAGCCTCGAGCTGTTGCCCTCAGTAGAATACCATGGCATCACAGCTCACAGCAACCTCCTGGGCTCAAGTGATTCTCTTGCCTCAGCCTCCCAAGTGGCTGGGACTACAGGTGCCCACCACAACACCTAGCTATTTTTTGGTTGTAGTTGTCATTGTTGTTTGGCAGGCCCAGGCTGGATTCGAACCTACCAGCTCTGGTGTATGTGGCTGGCATCTTAGCGGCTTGAGCTACAGGCGCCGAGCCAAATTTTTATTACTGTTAGTGTTCAGATTTGTTTGTAGGTGCAGAGGTCTGCTGATTAGCCCTCCAGGAAGCCCTCCAGGCAAGTCAGCAAGGTGAGAAGATAAAGCAGTAGGTTCAATCTCTGCTGCTCCCTCTCTCTGCTGTAGAGGTCAGGGATGTCTCTAAAAGATCTTGCTTACTTTTGTTTCTTCCAGTATTGTGACGACCACATGCATCTAAAAGTGATGGAAAAGAGCAGATGTCTGTCACTGCTCCAGTTACTGACTTCCTCAGGGGACGCTCTGATGGGCAGAATCATGAGCCCTCAAAGACGTCTAACTCCAGGTCGCAGTCTGCAGCTCATGACCATAATCCCAGAACTTTGAGAGGCCAAGGTGAGGAGATTGCTGGGGGTTTGAACATCAGCCTGGACAACATCGTGAGCCCCTCATCTCTCAAAAAAAAACTTTATAAAATTAGCTGGGTGTGGTAGCACGTGCTGTAGTCCCAGCTACTCAGGAGGCTGAACCATGAGGATCACTTGAGCCCAAGAGTTTGAGGTTGCAGTTTGCTAGGCTGACACCATGACATTCTAGCCTGGGCAAGAGAGTGAAAAAAGAGAGAAAAAGAAAGAAAAGGAGAGAGAGAGGAAAAAAGGAGTTTATTATCCTGGATTATCTAGTGGGACCAAAGTAATCACAAAGGTTCTGAAAGAAGGAAAAAGAAGGCCAAGTGTGTATAAGATAATAAATACTTGGCCAAGCATTGCTGGCTTTGAAGATGAAAGGAACCATGAGCCAAGGAATGCGGTTGACCTTGTAGAGGCTTGTAGGAAAAGGTAAGAAAACAGACTCTCTTCTAGAGCCTCTAGCAAGGAATGCAGCCCTGCAGATACGCTGATTTTGGCCCGGTGAGGCTTCAGACATCCAGACCTATAAGATGATAAATGTGTGCTGTGACAGCCGCTGTTTGGGGTAATTTGTTACAGTGGCACTAGGGACTAACACTGGCACAGCGCAGTTGACGGAGGGCATGACTATTAAGGGTGGGCACCTTGTGAAGGTGATTCCTTTAACTGTATTAGCCAGGGTGGGTCAAGTGATGCTGCAGAAACAAACAACACCCAGAGCTCAGTAGGGCGGGGGTACCTAAAACAACAAAGGTTTATTTCTTGTTCATGCTACATGTCCTTTGCCAGGTGTTAGAAGCTCTGCTCCGACTTGTGATTCAGTCGCCTGGGCCAATATTGCCAGATGAATGTCTCACATGAGCAAGTACATGCTGGGCTGCTTCCACTATCTTGAATGCCCACTATTCACTAGGGGAAGGCAGTGTAGTCTCACTGCATGCCCAGAAAAAGAGAACAGGCTCAGCGCCTGTAGCACAGTGGTTACAGCGCCAACCACATACACTGAAGGTGGCGGGTTTGAACCCGGCCCAGGCCAGCTAAACAACTGCAACAAAAAAATAGCCAGGCATTGTGGTGGGTGCCTGCAGTCCCAGCTGCTTGGGAGGTTGAGGCAAGAGAATCGCTTAACCTCAAGAGTTTGGAGTTGTTGTGAGCTGTGACACCATGGCACTCTACCCAGG
>NW_003852627.1:635684-641814 GCF_000181295.1 Otolemur garnettii
TGGCAGCCATGTTTGTACAACATGCCCCTGAACTATTTATTGGACTAAGCATGCACATCTGATTCATTTTGGGCAAAGGGAAATCCCTTCTCTGAGAATTTGGAATTGAGACAAAATAAAGGAATGGTTAAGAATGTGGAAACTGGAACCAGGATGTCTGTGTCCAAGTCCTAGCTCTACTCCTTAACACCTGGGTGATCCAAAGCAAGTTACTGCACCTCTCTGAGCCTCAGTTTTCACCTCTGTGACATGGGGATGATTATAGTAGAACCCCTCACCCGCTCCGTGAGGGTGTTGTGAGAAGTAAATGACTTTGCCTGTAAAGTGCTTTGAAGAGTGTCTGGAATACAGTAATGCTCAATATGTGTTTATTATTGTTTTTATAAGTTAGAGTCTTTTAGTTATAAAGACCATGCAACTTGATTTTTTTTTTTAATTGAGAAAGGGTCACACTTTGTCACCCTCGGTAGAGTGCCATGGTGTCATAGCTCACAGCAACCTCAAACTCTTGGGCTCAAGTGATTAGGTACCCGCCACAGTGCCCGGCTATTTTGTTTGTTTGTTTTAGCAGGCCCGGGCTGGGTTTGAACCCACCGGCCCCAGTGAATGTGGCTAGCACCCTAACCAGTGAGCTATGGGTGCCCAGCCTGTAGAAGGAGAGGAGAGGAGAAGAGAGAAGAGGAGAGGATTTGGCCAGGCACAGTGGCTCACACCTGTAATCCTGACACTCTGGAAGGCTGAGGCGAGAGGACTGCTTGAGCTCAGGAGTTTGAGATCAGCCTGAGCAAGAGCAAGATTCCATCTCTACTAAAAATAGAAAAATTCGTTGGGTGGCTCGGCACCCACAGCACAGTGGGTACTGCGCCAGTCACGTACACAGAGGCTAGCTGATTGGAACCCAGCCTGAGCCAGCCAGAACAACAATGACAACTTTGTAGCGGGTGTCTGTAGTCCCAGCTACTAGGGAGGCTGAGGCAAGAGAATCGCTTAAGCCCAAGAGTTTGAGGTTACTGTGAACTGTGATGCCATGGCACTCTACTGAGGGTGACATAGTGAGACTCTGTCTCAAAAAAAAAGAAAGAAAAATTCATCAGGAGTTATGACAGGCACCTATAGTCCCAGCTACTTGGGAAGCTGAGACAGGAGGATCACTTGAGCTTAAGAGTTTGAGGTTGCAGCTCGGCGCCTATAGCTCAACCGGCTAAGGCACCAGCCACATACACCAAAGGTGGCGGTTCGAATCCCCAGCCTGGACCCGCCAAACAACAATGACAGCTGCAACCAAAAAATAGCCGGGGGTTGTGGCGGGCGCCTGTGGTCCCAGCTACTTGGGAGGCCGAGGCAAGAGACTCGCTTGAGCCCAGGAGTTGGAGGTTGCTGTGAGCTGTGATGCCACAGCACTCTACCCAGGGGGACAGCTTGAGGCTCTGTCTCAAAAAAAAAAGAGTTTGAGGTTGCTGTGAGCTAGAAAGACATCATGGCACTCTACCTTGGAGTAACTGAATGAGACTCTGTCTTAAAAACACAAAAAGAAAGGCCAGCTCAGTGGCTCACATCTGTAATCCTAGCACTCTGAGAGGCCAAGGCAGGTGAATTGCTTGAGCTCAGGAGTTTGAGACCAGAAGAATATCGAGACTCCCTCTCCAAAAAAGTAGCTGAGCATTGTGGCAGGCGCCTGTAGTCCCAGCTACTCAGGTGGATCTCTTGCCTCAGACTCCCTAGTAGCTAGGACTACAGGCCCCTGCCCAAAGAGTTTGACATTGCTGTGCGCTATGATGCCACAGCACTCTAACCAGGGTAACAAAGTGAGACTCTGTTTAAAAAAGAAAAATGCTTGGGCAGCACCTGTGGCTCAGCGAGTAGGGCACTGGCCCCATATATTGAGGGTGGTGGGTTCAAACTAGGTCCCAGCCAAACTGCAGTAAAAAAAAAAAATAGCCAGGTGTTGTGGCGGGTACCTGTAGTACTGTAGACTGAAGCAAGAGAATTGCCTAAGCCCAAGTGCTGGAGGTTGCTGTGAGCTGTGACACCATGGCACTCTACCGAGGGTGATGAAGGTAAACTCTGTCTCTAAAAAAAAAAAAAAAAAGCAGGCTCGGCGGTTACTGTGCTAACCACATACACCGAGGCTGGCAGGTTCAAATCTAGCCTAGGCCAGCTAAGCAACAATGACAACTACAACAACAACAACAAAAAACAGCCAGGCATTGTGGCAGGCACCTGTAGTCCCAGCTACCTGGGAGGCTGAGGCAAGAGAATAGCTGGAGGCCAAGACTTTTAGGTTGCTGTGAGCTGTGATGTCATAGCACTCTACCAAGGGTGACATAGTGAGACTGTCTCAAAGAAAAAAAAATGCATTCATTGAAAGGAAAGAAGATAGATAAAATAATCAAAAGAAAATCAGAACAACCTAGACCTCAGAAAAGAACAAGAGCAGCCTCAAGGATCAGGAGGCAGGATTTTATTTATTTATTTATTTATTTATTTATTTATTTATTTTTTGAGACGGAGCCTCAAGCTGTCCCCCTGGGTAGAGTGCCGTGGCATTACAGCTCACAGCAACCTCCAACTCCTGGGCTCAAGCGAGTCTCCTGCCTCTGCCTCCCAAGTAGCTGGGACCACAGGCGCCCACCACAACGCCCAGCTATTTTTTGGGCAGCCGTCATTGTTGTTTGGCGGGTCCGGGCTGGGGATTGGACCCCGCCACCTTAGGTGTACATGGCTGGCGCCTTAGCCGGTTGAACTATAGGCGCCAAGCCAGGAGGCAGGATTTAAAAGCCTCTCTAGGCACCATTGCTGGCAAGCAGGCCTCAAATTCACAATCCAAAACAAGTCTAGTGTTGGCCCAACCTTACCCTTTACTACATTGATTGACTACCCCATTCCAGCCACAAGTCACTGGGAAAGAGCTGCAAGAGCTGCTCATTGAAGGAAAGTCAAGGGGCCGTGGCTGGAGGCTGAGTCATTCTGGGTACTGCTGACCCATACAACAATGGCGTTGTGTGAGCTGGTTGATAACCCCTGCTGTGGGTGAATGTAGAAGGCTTCACAAGCAAACAAGCGGCCGGGATTCACCTCCAAGTGCCCCCTTGCTTATAGGCCTGTGTGTAGGGCAGAACCAGCTCAGCCATCCCTGGCTGTCCTCTATCCTCTACCAGGCCACAGAGAGACAGATCGAGAGAAAAACACTGCTGAGTGTTTGGGACTGAGCTCTGGAGCTGCCACAGTCCTCACAGTGCTCCAGAGAGCAAAGGAAATCAGACTGGAGAGAGAAGAAAAGAATGAATCTGACCTGCAGAGAGAAACAGAGCCAAGAGCCTCGAGAGCTGCAAGTCTGCTCTGCGTGTCTGGTGGCTTTCCATTTCTGGACCCTCCTGAGGCCTTTAGGATCTGCAAGATGCCCGTTATCCTCAGAGCACATCCTCCCTTTGCTTAAGATAGCTGCATTCCTGCCTCTGCGGATCCCTAACAACAGAGGAAGCATTTGGGCACAGCTGTCATTCTCCTGTGTCCTCAGGAAGGGACTTTTGCAGAACACCCCAGGGAGGTGAGATTTGGACTATATCCAGTTTACAACGAGGGGCGGGGAGAGGTGTCCCTGGAGGTAGTGATGAAAATGACGTTTGATTCTTTGTGGTTGATGGATGAAAATAAACCCACCTCCACCCTCCCAAACCGTAGCTATTCTGGGAAAGCAGCTCTGGCATCAGTGAGAGTTGCTTCCACAAGGAGAAGGCTCTGTGCGTATATTAAAAGAAATCACTGGGCAGCTCCCGTAGCTCAGTGGGTAGGGCGCGGCCACATACGCGGAGGCTGGCGGGCTCGAACCTGGCCCAGGCCTGCTAGACAGTTTGACTCCAGGCTTTTCCTGTTTTTCTGGGTTACAAGGCCCAGAACAGTGAGTGTGTCTCAGGGCATGGTCAATAGTTTCTCCCTGCTCCATACAATCGTGGGGAAGATGGACGTAGAATTATTTTTTATCGGTTCTATGATTTCATAATACTGAAAGATCTATTGTGCAAATATGGCATAACCTGTGTAAATCAAAATATACCTTCTCTGGGTCACAGTACTGTCAGTGATAACACGATGGGGTGTTTGCAGTCCCTTGTGTACGGACTGTGTAGTTGACCAATGTACCTTTCCATCTCTCTTTCTCCAACCTCCTCCAGGTAACTTCCTGAGCTGTGGGTGCTGATTTCTCCATAAGGCTCCTACTGGCCAGAGTAGTCCATCCCCCTGGCAATAGGATTGGCTCACATGATAGGCATGTGACCCAGGCTGGATCCATCAGAGTCTTCTCCAGGATTGATAGATAGATATTGGAATGCAAAAGTTCTCTTTTCAAGCTGAACTGGAACTCTGAAGCCGCCACAGGCAGTTGTTTCTGCTGCATGGAGAGATCGATCATCCATGCAAATAAAGCCAGGCAGCAACTCACAAAGCAGAAAAAAGGAAAGAGGGAGAGAGAGGCTGGGCACGGTGGCTTATGCCTGTAATCCCAGCATTTGGGAGGTGGAGGCAGGTGGATAGCCTGAGCTCGCAGGTTCAAGACCTGCCTGAGGAAGAGCAAGAACCCCGTCTCTTGAACCCAAGAGTTTGCTGTGTGAGCTAAGATGCCATGACATTCTACCGAGAGTGACAAAGTGAGACTGTCTAAGAAATAGAAAAAAAGAGGGAGAGAAAGAAAAAGCTCTTATTTATTCCTAAAGTTGCCTTCTGGCCACGGTCTTTGTGTTTGTATTCAAAGGTAAGAGTTGTGTTTTGTGGGGCCTCCACTTTATGTGATTTTGGAAAGATCTTCCTTCATTATGATCATAAAATTGCTAGGAAACGAGCAGCAGTCTGGATTTGATCCAAGAACTGCCTTGGGTCAGTTTGTTTGCTGACTTCTGAGCTAACCCATCAAAAGGATACAGACGTATAATTTACACACAACAGCAATTAAGACCAACAACGAGCTGCTGGGATCCCTCCCAGGGTTTAGGAAAGAACAGGTCAGGACCCCAAAGCTCAAGCTGCATAACCTTCCCTTTAAGGCATCCCCATTGCTCTCTAGGACTAGTTACTTCATTTGTTTCCTTCTATTACTTTTTTCTTTCTTTCTTTTTTTTTTCCTGCAGTTTTTGGCCGGTGCTGGGTTTGAACCCGCCACATCTGGCATAGGGGGCTGGCGCCCTTTGAGCCACAGGCGCTGCCCTCTATTACTTTTTCTAGATGTTATTTCAGATTAATCAGAAGCACGGCGTCCTGACTGTATTGGTCTCTGAGTGTGTATTGGGCACCTGAGAACTGACAAATGGTTAAGAATATTCATACTTTTTCTCTTTCAACTGTATATATATAAAAATCAATCCCACTGGTACTCTGTGTTCTCTCCTCTGGAAACCAATTTAGCAGCTTGCCTGCACTCAATTCAGCTCCTACTAACAACCCAGATAAGCTTAATAATAGGTGTGAGCCAGGGTGCTAAGTGCTTTAAAGATATTTTCTTATTTAATCTTCTTGCTAACCCCCCAGAGGCAGTGTAGGGACACAGTGGATTGCCTACTGGGCCATCCACTCTGGATTTTCTTAGGAGACCAAATTCCTGCAAGTAGCCTATGTGAACAAGGGAGGGGAGGGCGCAACCCTACCTCTAGCTCTGGTTGGTCCAAATATGGTGATCTTATTTCCCTCCCTGTTATTGGTTCAAGAATCCAGGCCTAAGGCAATCAGCTTCAGGCATCTCCCTCTGAATGAGTTCTCAGCCTACTGGTGGATTTGAGACTTAAACTGGGTCAATTATATTATGAGGAAGGAATGTTATTTCATGATCAGGGCAGGACTCTTTATTGCTCACAGAATATGAACAACATACGTGGTTGCGACTACAACAAGAAGCATTTAGCAACCATAAAAAAACCTTAGCTTAAAAGTTAACCTTGGATAGAGAGGTGGGAAGCTCTGGGAACTTGCTGACCAAGTTTAGCTTCCAGATTTCTGAGGGCCACCCTACTTCTGGGTTTTCTGCTAGGTGATAATATTCTCTTATGATCAAAATCAATTTGTGGGCTTGGTGCCCGTGGCTCAAGTGGCTAAGGCGCCAGCCACATACACCTAAGGTGGCGGGTTCAAATCCAGCCTGGGC
>NW_003852627.1:641987-650895 GCF_000181295.1 Otolemur garnettii
AAAAAAAAAAAAATCAATTTGTGTTCCATCTAGCCAAAAACATCTGGCTGACACATGGAGATATTACCCTTATTCTATTACACATCTGAGAAAACTGAACTCAAAGAAGTTGTGGCAGAATTAAATCTGTCTGAATTCCATGGCAATGCCCTTAATCACACCGGTGTGAAGAGTAGCTTACTAGCTTTCTGGGAGGTCAAAGCAGGAGGATTGCTTGAGCTCAGGAATTCAAGACTAGCCTGAACAAGAGTGAGACCCCCATTTCTACTAAAAAAAAAAAAAAAAAGAAAAAGAAAAATTAACCAAGCATTGTGGTGTGTGTCTGTAGTCGCACCTATTCTGGAGGCTGAGGCAGGAGGATCACTTGAGCCCAGAAGTTTGAGGTTGCTGTGAGGTAGGCTGAGGCCATGGCACTGTAGCATGGGGCAACGGGGTGAAACTGTCTCAAAAACAGAAAAGAAAAAGGGAAAAAACTAGCTTGGAGCATCCATGTTCCCCCACCCCTACTCCTACAAGGAAACTAATAGCAATGAGAATAGTAATGGTATCTCATACTTTTTTTCTGGAGACAGAGTTTCACTTTGTCACCATCGGTAGAGTCAGCATGGTGTCATAGCTCACAGCAACCTCTGGTTCTTAGACTCAACCAATTCTCTTGCCTCAGCCTCCTGAGTAGCTGGGACTCCAGGCACCCATGCAACACTTGGCTACTTTTAGAGACTAAGTCTTTCTCTGGCTCAGGCTGGTCTTGAACTTGTGAGCCCAGGCAATCTACATACCTCGGCCTCCCAGAGTGCTAGGATTACAGGTGTGACCCATGCCTGAACTAGCTAATATTTGTTGAATGTTTATTATGTACCAGGCACTATTTTAAGTGATTCCCTTGCATTCAGTCTTTTAAATAGTTTTTATTATCCCTATATAAGAGATGAGGAAACTGAGGCATAGGAGGTTTAAGCAACCTGTCCAAGGTCACACTTGTTCTTACCTTCTGTACTTAACAGGGACATGCACTTCAGCTGCCTGCTCTGAGAGACCTGTTGCCACAGACCCCACTGTACTCTGTAGTCGGGCACTCAGACTGCTTCTCTCACTTGCAAAACCAGCCCCGCTCCTATAAGCAAGGAAGCTAGACACAGTGGCCATTATTCCTCTCTCTGTGTCCATCTATTCCCTGATTTATCTTTCTTAGTGGCTAACTTTTTCCAGTTTGCTTTTGCATCTGCACTGCCGCCCACTTCCTTATGGCATGACTTTAAATGAATTGCATTCTTGGATCATTTGCCTCCCTTCTTCCCTCTCCAGTGTGAGCCTCAGCTGGCAATAGATTTATCTCCTACCTGTTCCTTTTTTTTTCTGCTACAGAGTCTCGAGCTGTCATCCTGCCGTGACATATGCTGCGGCGTCACAGTTCACAGCAACCTCCAACTTGGGCTCAAGCGATCCTCTTGTCTCAGTTTCTCTATTTTTAGTAGAGACAGGGGTCTTGCTTTTGCTAAGGCTGGTCTTGAACTCATGAGCACAAGCAATCCACCTGCCTCAGCCTCCCAGAGTGCTAGGATTACAAAGCGTGAGCCACGGCGCCCGGTCTTACCTGTTTCTTCTTGCATATTAGCATCTTAGGAGCTGAAAATAATTTCAGGTTTATAGCTGATGCCAAAAGGCCCAGCCCTAAGTAAGGGAGGAGATGGCTACATTAATCAGTTAAGCGTAAGCATTCCACATTGTATATCAAATCAGCACATTGTACCCCATAAATGCATTAATGTACATAGTTATGATTTAATAAAGAAAAAAAAAATAAAGGACTAGCATTGGCCTAAGTGCTGCAAAAACCTCTGAGGTAAGTTCGGTTATTATCACATCCCCTTTAGAGATGAAAAACAAAACAAAACAAAACAAAAAAACAAATCAACACTGAGACACAGAGAGATTAAGTTCTCCAAGGTCAAATAGCAGTATGAAACAAGGCTGGGTTTTGAGCCTAGAAAGAGTCATCCCTCATAGTGGTGAACTCTAGCATTACACTTATTAGAGAAAGAAGAGAAATTTGACATTTGAATGTTATTCAAGGAGTTTTCAAAATATTAAGTTAAAGCACCACAGCCCCCCTGCTGTGTTTACTGCTAAAGATTTTTTTTTTTTAGACAGAGTCTCACTATGTCACCCTTGGTAGAGTGCTGTGGCATCACAGTTCACAGCAACCTCCAACTCTTGGGCTTAAGTGATTCTCTTGCTTCAGCCTCCCAAGTACTTGGGACAATAGGCACACATCACAACGGCCGGCTGTTTTTTGGTTGCAGTTGTCATTGTTGTTTAGCAGGCCTGGGCCAGGCTTAAACCCAACAGCCTCGGTGTATGTGGCTGGTGCCCTACTCCTTGAGCTCTGGCCCCAAGCAGATTTTTTCTTTTTTTTTTTTAGAGATAGGATCTTGCTATGTTGCCCAGGCTGCCTTAAACTCCTAGGTTTGAGTGATCCTTCTGCCTTGGTCTCTGAAATATCCAGGATTACAGGCATGCATCACCACACCTACCTGGGTTTGGTTTGTTGAGATTCTATGAGGTGAGGATTTACAGTACTCAGACTCACACTTGATCCTCTTGCTCAATCTGATTTAAAAGGCTTTAGTAGCCTTTCTGCTTGACTCCTTCATTCCTCCAAAGCTGCACTGTCCAACGCAGAAGCCAGCAGCCATGTGTGGCCCCTGAGCACTTGAAAGGCGGCTAGGCAAAATTAACATGTGATGTAAGCATCAAACATACTCTGGACTTCAAAGATTTCACACAAACAAAAAAATGAAGTCTTTCATCAGTAATTTTTATATTAATTACTAGTTGAAATGATAATATTTTGCATAGATTGGGTTAAACAAAATACATTGCTAAAATTATTTTGACTTGTTTCTTCTTCATAAATGTGACTACTAGAAAAATTTAAGTTACTTTTATGGCCTTTATATAAAGCAAAATTACACATATGGGTTTAGAAACTTTCTTTTTTCTTTTTCTTTCTTTCTTTCTTTTTTTTTTAGAGACAGAGTCTCACTTTGTCACCCATGGTAGAGTGCCATGGTGTCACAACTCATAGCAACCTCCTGCTCTTGGGCTTAGGTGATTCTTTTGCCTCAGCCTCCCAAGTAGCTGTAACTACAGGTGCCTGCCACAATGCCTGGCTATTTTTTGGCTGTAGTTGTCATTGTTGCTTGCCAGCTCTGGGCTGGGTTTGAACCCATGAGCTCTGGTGTATGTGGCTGGCACCCTAGCCGCTGAGATTCAGGTGCCAACCCAGAAACTTGCTTTTTTCCTTCAAACTTGTTTGGATTCTAGAAACTTTTAATTAAGTATATCATGTTTCCATTGGACAGTGCCATTTTAGAGCCTCAGCTTAAATGCTTCCCTCCTGGCTGGGCGAGGTGGCTCATGCCTGTAATCCCAGCACTCTGGGAGGCTGAGGCAGGTGGATAGCTTGATCTCAGGAGTTTGAGACCAGCCTGAGCAAGAGCGAGACCCGGTCTCTAAATTAAAAAAATAACAACCAAAAAAACATAGTCAGGCGTTGTGGTGGGCGCCTGTAGTCCAGCTATTCAGGAGGCTTAGGCAAGAAGATCACTTGAATCCAAGAGTTTGAGGTTGCTGTGAGCTTTGATGATGCCAGGGCACTCTACCCAGGGTGACAGAATGAGACTGTCTCAAAAAAAAAGAAGAAAGATGACTGGACATCTTTGTCCCACCTCCTATAACCAGCCTCCACTTTATCCCCTAGCACTGCCTGCCATCTGTTATTTTATTGGCTTATCTGTTTTCTTTTATTTATTTATTTATTTATTTGCAGTTTTTGGCTGGGGCTGGGTTTGAACCCGCCACCTCTGGCATGTGGGGCTGGCGCCCTACTCCTTTGAGCCACAGGTGCCGCCCTTCTTTTTTTTTTTTTTTTTTTTAAGACAGAGTCTTACTTTGTCACCCTCGGTAGGGTGTCACAGCTCACAGCAACCCCCAGCTCTTGGGCTTTAGGCGATTCTCTTGCCTCAGCCTCCTGAGTAGCTGGGACTACAGGTGCCTGCCACAACATCCGGCTGGTTTTTTGTTGTTGCAGTTTGGCTGGGGCGGGTTTGCCAACCTCAGTATATGGGGCAGGTGCTCACTGAGCCACAGGTGCTGCCCTGCTTATCTGTTTTCTCTGGGACATGCTCCCTCCTTTGAAGCTAAGCATTGGGAGAGCAAGGACCATCTTCAGTTTTGTCTTCCAATACCTAATACACTGCCCGGCACAAACTAGGCACAGAGTAGATATTTGTGACTAGGTCAATGTCTCCTAAAGCCAAATTGTTTACAGCAGAGCCACCATGCAGGTGGTGGCATTTTGCTCAAAATAAAGTTGGTACACTAAAAGGGATAGTTTTTGTTTGTTTGTTTTTGTTTTTTTGAGACAGAGTCTCACTTTGTCACCCTTGGTAGAGTGCTGTAGCATCATAGCTCAGAGCAACCTCAAACTCTTGGGCTCAAGTGATTCTTTTGCCTCAGCCTCCCAAGTAGCTGGGACTACAGGCGGCTGCCAAAAAGCCCGGCTATGTTTTAGAGACAGGGTCCTGCTCTGGCTCAGGCTGGTCTTTAACTCCTGAGCTCAAACAATCCACCTGCCTTTGCCTCCCAGAGTGATGGGATTACAAACATGAGTCACCTTATAAGCCTAAAAAGGGATAGTTTTCCAGATGCCTGATGGGTGTGCGGAAGGCTGGCAGTTCCTCAAATTTCTCTTGAATGCTAAGCCACAGAATGCTCTCGCCTAGGTGGACTATTTCCAGAAAGAATGGATCCCACCTTTGTGTGGTTAGGGCCCTTCTCCAATCCTAGATACCTCTTGGAATGTTCCCTAGAATTATGACAACCCACTAAGACCTCAAGTGCCACTGCCAAATTCATCTCCCTAAATGCCACTTAGCTCCTTTCCAAAAAGGAGTTGCCATCTGTATGATCAAATCCAAATTCCCTAGGCTGTCATTCAAGGCATTGTAATCAGTACCCCCTCTCTCAGCACGTGGAGGTTATGGCTGTGGCATCTGGATTCAAATCCTGCTTCCCCCTCCACTACCTATGTGATCCTGGGCAAATCATGTCACTGTTCCGGCTTCTACTTCCTCATCTGTAGAATGGGGGTAATAACATCCACCTCAAAGGGACAATCGCGTCTTTAGCACACCGCTGGGTGTGTCATGAGTCCTTACCACAGCTGGTCGATATTAGTATTAGTTTGCTTCTATTTACACTTCCATCTGGCTAGGCTGGTCTGATGACCTTCTTCCAAGGGAGGAATGGCTTCCTCTTGCCAACAACAAAGAGGATGATCAAACATCTCACATTTATCCAAGGTCTGTTCTGTGCCAGGTACTGTCAGGGCCACATTATAACTTTCATGGGCTCTTCCTCCAAGAAAAAATATTATATTTTAGGCTGGGCTCAGTGGCTGTAATCCTAGTACTCTGGGAGGCAGAGGCGAGTGGATAGCTTGAGCTTATGAGTTCTTTGAGACCAACCTGAGCAAAAGCTAGACCCCCTCTCTACTAAAAATAGAAAACCTGAGGCAAGAGGATCGCTTGAGCTCAAGAGCTGGAGGTTGCTGTGAGCTATGATGCCACAGCACTCTACTCAGGGTGACAGATTGAGACTGTCACACACACAAAAAGAAAATCTGAATAAAGTATGGACATTAGTTAGTTAATAATAATGTACTGGTTTACTTAATTGTGGCAAATGTACCAGACTACTGTAAGATTATAATAGAGGGATCATCTCTATGGTTTATCTTACAAGGGCAAAAGAGATTCTTTCTAAAAGTAGAATATAAATGTCTTAACACAATAACTAAGAAAATGACATGGAGGCTATGTTAACCAGTTTGATGAAAATATTTCAAATTGTATATGAAAACACCACACTGTACCCCATGATTGCATTAATGTACACAGCTATGATTTAATAAAAAAAGATTATAATAGAGAAAATTGGGTGTAGAAATATGGGAACTATCTGTACTATTTTTGTAATTTTTTTTTTTGAGACAGAGTCTCACTTTGTCGTCCTCAGTAGAGTACTGTGGCATCACAGCTCACAGCAACCTCAAACTCTTGGGCTTAAGCGATTCTCTTGCCTCATCTTCCTGAGTAGCTGGGACTACAGGCACCCACCACAACGCCCAGCTATTTTTTTATTACAGTTTGGCCGGGGATGGGTTCGAGCCTGCCACCCTTGGTATATGTGGCAGGAACCCAACCCACTGAGCCACAAGCACCGTCCATGTTTATTTTTTGTTTAAAGATAGTATATCAATAGTATAAATTAATTTTGTTTTAATTTTTATTTATTTATTTTTTAAGACAGCATCTCAAGCTGTCTCCCTGGGTAGAGTGCTGTGGCCTACAGCTCGCAGCAACTTCCAACTCTTGGGCTCAAGCAATCCTTTTGCCTCAGTTTTTCATTTTTAGTAGAGATGGGTTCTTGATCTTGGTCATGCTGGTCTCAAACTTATGAACTCAAGTAATCCACCCTCCTTGGTCTCCCAGAGTGTTAACTACCAAGCCCAGCTGATTAATTTTATTTTTTTTTATTCTTTTTTCTTTATTATTATTTTTTTTGAGACAGAGTCTCACTTGTTGCCTTTAGTAGAGTGCTGTGACATCACCGCTCATAGCACCCTCAAATTATGGCGCTGGGCTCAAGGGATTCTCTTGCCTCAGCCTCCCAAGTAGCTGGGACTACAGGCGCCCGCTGCAATGCCCGGCTATTTTTTTTTTTTTTTTGCAGTTTTTGACCGGAGCTGGGTTTGAACCCACTACCTCTGGGGCCGGTGCCCTACTCCTTTGAACCACAGGCACTGCCCACGCCCGCTATTTTTTGTTACAGTTGTCATTGTTGATTTTAGCTAGCCCAGGCTGGGTTCAAACCTGCCGACTTAGGTGTATGTGGCTGGCCCTGTAACCACTGAGCTACAGGCGTTGAGCCTAATTTTATTTTTAAAAGTATATCATAGTTTGAGTGTGGTGGCTCGTGCCTGTCATCCTAGCACTCTGGGATGCCGATGCAGGTGGATTGCTTAAGCTCACAAGTTTGAGACCAACCTGAGCAAAAGCAAGGCCCTGTCTCTACTAAAAATAGAAAAACTGAGGCAAGAGGATCGCTTGAGCCCAAGAGTTGGAGGTTGCTGTAAGCTATGACACCATGGCACTCTACCCAGGGGGATAGCTTGAGACTGTCTCTCAAAAAAAAAAAAAGTATATCAGGGTGGCGCCTATGGTTCAGTGAGTAAGGCACCAGCCCCATATACCGAGGGTGGTGGGTTCAAACCCAGCCCTGGCCAAACTGCAACAAAAAAGTAGCTAGGCGTTGTGGCAGGCACCTGTGGTCCCACCTACTTGGGAGGCTGAGGAAAGAGAATCTCCTAAGCTCAAGAGCTGGAGGTTGCTGTGAGCTGTGATGCCACAGCACTCTACTGAGGGTGACAAAGTGAGACTCTGTCTCTAAAAAAAAAAAGTATATCATAGTGAACTCTAGCCTGGGCAACAGAGTGAAACTCTGTCTCAAAAAAAAAAAAAAAGTATATTGGAGACACCTTGTGCTAGTTTTCTTTTTCTTTTTTTTTTAGAGACAGAGTCACAGGCGCCACCCACTATATTAGTTTTCTAAACAGCTGAACAGTATTTCTTTGCATGACTGTGCCACCGTTTTTGTCGTTTTCAATACTTTGATAGTGCCTTTTAAAGCAGACATATTTCTAGAGAGGAAGCTGGTCTCCCTACAGGGTCCCATAGCTATATAGGAATGACTGAAAACATGGCACATCCCTGTGAGGCACTGAGCACCCAGGGCTGCCCACTTGGTGGGGAAGCAGCAGCTGATATTGGACAAGCATCACACGAGGAGGCAGGTTGCTAACGTCCCTAGTCTCTCCACTTCCTCAACCCTGGGCCCGTTTTCACCTCTCTAAAACCAGAGCATTGGCCCTGATGCCTTATGAAATCCAAAGTCTGTATCTACTCCCTGGAGGACATGCCCCAGCAGCATGGTGAGCCAAAGAAAGGGCTGGGGTTCAGAGAAGTGGAATGACAGTCCCAGTGTTCCAGCTGGCAGTGTCAGTCAGGGCTGGGACTTGAACTCAGGTCTCCCCAAACCCCAGACTAGTCCTGGTGAAGACTGAACACAGTGGATACACCTAGTGCTTGCTTTGAAGTTTAGAAAGAGTTGGTCGATTGCTATGGTTTGGGTTTGCAATCTGGTTTTTTTTTTGAGACAGTCTCACTATTTTACCCTTGGTAGAGTTCTGTGACATCACAGCTCACAGCAATCTCAAACTCTTGGGCTTAGGCGATTCTCTTGCCTCAGCCTCCCAAGTAGCTAGGACTATAGGCACCTGCCACAATGCCTGGCTAATTTTTGGTTGTAATTGTCATTGTTGTTTGGCAGGCCTTGGACCAGGTTTGAACCCACCAGTCCCGGTGCATGTGGCTGGTGCCCTAGCCACTGAGCTTCAGGTGCCACTGAGCCTGCAATCTTTTCCTGTTGCGTTCTTTTCCACGTCAGAGGCCGGATATAGACACAACATGAAAGAAGAGAAGAAGCTGTGGTTCTAGAGCCTACCCTGCCCTGCCCTCTACTCACTGATTCACTTCAACTTGTTCATCTGTCAGCTCAGATGCCATCTCCTCCAGGAAGCCTTCCCTGACCACTGAAGATTGGATCTCCCTCCATGTGGTTCCACAGATTATCACTGCACTCGCGATGGTGTTATAACAGCTTATTTAACTTTCTGCCTTTCTCTGTGCATTCAGAAATGGGATTTTTCTTGTTCTTTTTTTTTTTTTTTGAGACAGAGCCTCAAGCTGTCCCCCTGGGTAGAGTGCCATGGCATTACAGCTCA
>NW_003852627.1:652900-654204 GCF_000181295.1 Otolemur garnettii
TGTATGTGGCTGGCGCCTTAGCCACTTGAGCCACAGGCGCCCAGCCTGTTGCTTTTCTTCTTATCTTCCTACTCGGATGTTGTGTCATTTACGAGCACATGCGGCTGTGAGATAGAGAAAACTCCACCAGCAGGGCTCAAATCGTAGGGATGTTCCTTGTTACCTAACAATAAGGCCAGAGGGAGGCAGCCCAGGATTGATTTAGCAGCTCAGTGATGACATCATACACTTAGGCTCTTTTTTTTTTTTTTTTTTTTGAGACAAAGTCTCACTATGTTACCCTGGGTAGAGTGCTGTGGCATTACAGCTCACAGCAACCTCTAACTCTCAGGCTTAAGTGATTCTGTTGCCTCGACCTCCCAAGTAGCTGGGACTACAGGCGCCTGCCACAATGCCCAGCTATTTTTTGGTTGCCGTTGTCATTGTTGTTTAGCAAGCCCGGGCCGGGTTTGAACCTGCCTGCCTGGGTGTATGTGGCTGGCGCCCTATCCACTGAGCTACAAGAGCCGCCTAGACCTAGGCTTTTGCCATCCCTCTACTCTGCTGTTCTCAGCATTGTGGCTTTTCACCTCAACCTCATTCCTTCGTAGTCACACAGTGGTTGCCATACCTCCGGCCATTAAACTCTTATATAGCAGTATTCATAGCAGGAAGGGAAAGAAGATGGCAACTGGAGCTATGGCCTCCTCAGACTCTTCTCTATAGCAAAGTGGGAAAACTTCCCCACTCTTTAGTGGACTTTCCATTAGGAGTCATTGGCCTGAGCTGGTTCTCATCCTCAACCTGCCCCCAGGTCAATCCTTGTTAAAGAGGAACAGCATTGCCACGATTAGTTTAGACCAGTGGCTCTCCAGCTTACCTGCCAATAGCATGACCTGGGTAGATGGGTTTATTTTTTTGAGACAGAGTCTCACCATGTCACCCTCAGTAGAGTGCTGTGGCATCACAGCTCACTGCAGCTCTAACTCTTGGGCTTACGCGATTCTCTTGCCTCAGCCTCCCAAGTAGCTGGGACTACAGGCGCCTGCCACAGCGCCCGGCTATTTTTTTGTTGCAGTTGTTTAGTTGGCCCGGGCTAGGTTCGAAACTGCCACATTTGGTGTATGTGGCTGGCGCTGTAACCACTGTGCTATGGGCGCCAAGCCGACCTGGTTAGCTTTTAATAAGTAGGATGGCTCGGCACCTATAGCTCAACCGGCTAAGGCGCCAGCCACATACACCTAAGGTGGCGAGTTTGAAACCCCAGCCCGGACCCGCCAAACAACAATGATGGCTGCAACCGAAAAATAGCCGGGCGTTGTGGC
>NW_003852627.1:654859-657290 GCF_000181295.1 Otolemur garnettii
TCACAGCTCACAGCAACCTCCAACTCTTGGGCTTAAGCGATTCTCTCAGCCTCCCAAGTAGCTGGGACTACAGGTGCCTGCCACAACACCCGGCTATTTTTTGGTTATAGTTGTCATTGTTGTTTGGCAGGCCTGGGCTGGATTCAAACCTGCCACCTCTGGTGTATGTGGCTGGTATCCTAGCTGCTGAGCTACAGGTGCCAAGCCCAGGCAATGTTAAACAAAGAAACAAACAAAGAAACAAACAAAAAAACATAAGGGAGGCTGGTGTGGTGGTTCAATGCCTATAATCCTAGCACTCTGGGAGGTCAAGGTGGGTGGATTGCCCTGAGCTCACAGGTTTGAGACCAGCCTGAGTAAGAGCGAGACCCTGTCTCTAAAAAATAGCCAAGCGTTGTGGTGGATGCCTGTAGTTCCAGCTACTCAGGAGGCTGAGGCAAGAGAATCACTTAAGCCCAAGAGTTTGTGGTTGCTGTGAGCTATGATGTCACAGCACTCTACCAAGGGTGATAAAGTGAGACCCCTTTAAAAAAAAAAAAAAGGCCAGGTGTGATGGCTTATGCCTATAATCCTTGCGCTCTGGGTCAGGTGTGGTGGTTCATGCCTGTAATCCTAGCACTCTGGGAGGCTGAGGTGAGTAGATTGCCTGAGCTCACTGGTTTGAGACCAGCCTGAATAAAAGTGAGGCCCCATCTCTAAAAATAGCCAGGCGTTGTCGTGGGTGCCTGTAGTCTCAGCTACTTGAGAAGCTGAAGCAAGAGAATCGTGTGAGCCAAGAGTTTGAGGTTGCTGTGAGCTATGATGCCATAGCACTTTACCAAGGGTGACAAAGTCTCAAAAAAAAAAAATCCTAGCACTCTGGGAAGGTGAGCTCTGTGGATTGCTTGAGCTCAGGAGTTAGCGACCAGCCTGAGAATGAGTAAGAACCTATGTCTACTAAAGATAGAAAAACTAGCTGGGTACTGTGGCAAGTGCCTGTAGTCTCAGGAGGCTGAAGCAAGAGGATCTCCTTAAGCCCAAGAGTTTGAGGTTGCTGTGAGCTATGATGACATCACAGCACTCTACCCAGGGTGACAGAGTGAGATTCTGTCTCAAAAAAACAAAAGAGGCTCGGCGCCTGTGGCTCAAGCGGCTAAGGTGCCAGCCGCATACACCTAAGGTGGCGGGTTCAAATCCAGCCCGGGCCCGCCAAACAACAATGATGGTTGCAACGAAAAAATAGCCGGGCATTGTGGCGGGCGCCTGTAGTCCCAGCTATTTGGGAGGCTGAGGCAGGAGACTCGCTTGAGCCCAGGAGTTGGAGGTTGCTATGAGCTGTGATGACAGGGCACTCTGCCCAGGGGGAAAGCTTGAGGCTCTGTCTCAAAACAACAACAACAACAACAACAACAAAACAAAAGGAAGAAAAAGAAAGAGAATGTTACACTGTGACATCCACTTGTAGTCCCAGCTACTCAGGATGCTGAGACAGGAAGATTCTTCAGCCCAGGAGTTTGATTGAGGTTGCAGTGAGCTGTGATGATGCCACTGCACTCCCGCCTGGGCAACAGGATAAGACCCTATCTCAAATAAAAATGTCTTCGGAAGAAATGTAGTAAAATCAATAACAAAGTGCCTTTCTTCCCACTTGTGGTATATAAGCCAAATAATGCTCCTCAAAGCGTCTACTTCCTAATCCCTGAAACCCCTGAATATGTTATGTTCCATGGCAGGGGGGAATTAAGTTCGCAGAAGATCAAAGATGACTGATCAGTTGACTTGAACTGGGCAGAGTACATTGGACTGTGCAGGTGGGTCCAACATAATCAGCAAGGTCCTCCTAAGAGGAGGTAAGAGGATCAAAGCAGAAGTGAGGACAGAAACCAAGTTGTAAAGATGCAATTTGAAAGTGGCCTCAAGCCAAGGAACGCAGGTGGCCTCCAGAAGTTGGAAAAGGCAAGAAGAAAGATTCTCTCTTTTTCCCAGGGTTATTCCAGCCTATAACATACCTGTGAGCTCTCAGTCACAGCCAGGCTGTCTGGACAGGGGCTGGAAGGGTTTCAAGCCACTCACTGGGTGGGGTCCAGCCTCAAGAACACAGAAAGGAAAAGAGCAAAGCCCCTTGGGGTGTCCTCTGGTGCTCCTGGGATTGTCCACATCATAAATGCCCCCTGGCTGGTGTGGCTGGCCCAGATGCCAATGTGGGCTCCGAGATGGGGACATCTACCTGCAATCCGGGTTCCATGAGCCTGTAGTTTGCTCCCCCCCGAGAGCAGGGACGACCTTCCTGTGTTGGGCCACCAGCAGCAGCTCAGAGCCCTCACCCCAACTGCCCCAGAGGCCTGATATTTAGCCCTTGCTTGTGATCCTTGCACCCTCTAGTGGCCATGGGAAGAAAAGAGGCCCTCACTGGAGAGTTAGGAGCTGGGTCCCAATGGGCATTGCACTGTCA
>NW_003852627.1:658371-660141 GCF_000181295.1 Otolemur garnettii
ATTTTTTGGTTGCAGCCATCATTGTTGTTTGGCAGGTCTGGGCTGGGGATTCGAACCCACCACCTTAGGTGTATGTGGCTGGCGCCTTAGCTGCTTGAGCCACAGGCGCCGAGCCCCGGCAACTTCTGCCAGACCCCGCAGGCACTTGCCTCTGTCTGTTCTGTGGCTCTGGTCTGTAGTGTCCTCTCCACAGCAAACAGTGAAAGAGCACAGAGGAAGCAGAGAGGATCAAACATTGGAGGATTTCCAGTTCCTGGTCTGGAAATGGCACCCGAGGCTTCCCTTCATATTCCACTGGCTTGTGCCCAGTCCTTTGTCCATACCTGGCTGTAAGGGGAGCTGGGAAATGTGGTCCAGCCCCAAAGAAAGAAGCAGGTTTGGAGAGAGGTCAGCCAATCTCTTCTGCATCTGGTGAACACCTGCTCATTTGTCCACCTCTGGTGTCATCTCCAGGCAGCCTTCTCTGATCCCCTTCTCCTCAACATTCTTTGTCCCTGACTCAGTTATATTAGTACTTCTCAAACATCAATATGTGTTTTATGTAATAATTAAAACATTAAAAAAATTAAAAAAGGCAAAAACAATATGTTTTGAGGTCACTATGGATTTTGCTTTTTTTGAGACAGAGTCTTGCTTTGTCATCAGGCTAGAGTGCCAAGGTGTCATCATAGCTCACCACAACCTCAAACTCTTGGACTCCGGCTTGGCACCTATGGCTCAAGTGGCTAAGGCGCCAGCCACATACACCTAAGGTGGTGGGTTCGAATCAAGCCTGGGCCCGCCAAACAACAATGATGGCTGCAACCAAAAAAAATAAAAATAGCCAGGCGTTGTGGCGGGTGCCTGTGGTCCCAGCTACTTGAGAGGCAGAGGCAGGAGACTCGCTTGAGCCCAGGAGAGGCCTGATATTTAGCCCCTGCTTGTGATCCTTGCACCCTCTAGTGGCCATGGGAAGAAAAGAGGCCCTCACTGGAGAGTTAGGAGCTGGGTCCCAATGGGCATTGCACTGTCAGGGTCTCCTGTCCCTGCACCCCACTGGGCAACAGAAGAGAGAACCCAGAAGAAGGGGTGGTCCCCTCTGACATCTTCTAAAGAACCCAATAAACATTCGACTCTATGAAATACATGTTGTCCCAGCCTGTTAGCTCCAAAAGGAATCTTATTTTCTCCTTTTACTTTTACTATAGAAACAAAAATAGATTCTTATCTATTTTTGTAAAGTTAAAAAAAAATTCTTTGTTGACTATTGGGAAAACCTCCTTGAGATGTATCTGACATAATTTTCCTTTATTAAAATAGTTCCACATCACCCAGCTTATTTCTGAACCTGGAGCCAAGACCATTTGAGTCTCTCTGTATGGGCTTCAGAGAGGAAGAGAGTCTTGTGAAGTTATCTGTAATATTGTTTGAATACTCTATGTCTTTTGGGAGGAAGAAGGTCTATCCCTTTCATCAGCTAATAGAAGAGATCACAGAGTCTAAGCTCTCAAAACTTAAGGATTGCCGAAATCCTTGTTTCTTAGTGTGGCCTCTGAGGCTCTCATGATCTAGCCCTTGCCTACATCTGGCCACTTTTCCAAAAGTAAAAATATAAACAGAAACAACCAAAACCTAGCCCTCTTTATTTGTCTGCTGTCCTAGCAGAAGGAGCTGCTGTCGCCTCAACCCCCACATCTCTAGGGCTTGACACATAGGACTCTGCTTCCTGTTCCTGGTCTAGTTGGATGTTTCTGGCAAACAGGCAACTTCTTTTTTTTTTTTTTTTTTTGA
>NW_003852627.1:660216-661352 GCF_000181295.1 Otolemur garnettii
CAGGTAAACGCCAGCTGGAATAGCTGATGTGCATTTAGCAGCCATGGTGTATGAATAGGGCATGTTTTCATCTCGCATGGACTAAGAGACTCCCTCAATTCATCCTGATTCAGAACACAAATTGCTTGTGTTCAAACTCCTTGTGTGACAGGTAGGCAAATCATCTTCATTAATTAAATGATTCATTCTCTCTCATTCTCTCTCTTTTTTTTTTTTGAGACAGAGCCTCAAGCTATTCCCTTGGGCAGAGTGCCGTGGCACCACAGCTCACAGCAACCTCCAACTCCTGGGCTCAAGCGAGTCTCCTGCCTCAGCCTCCCAAGTAGATGGGACTACAGGCGTCTGCCACAAAGCCCGGCTATTTTTTGATTGTAATTGTCATTGTTTGGCAAGCCTAGGCTGGATTCGAACCTGTCAGCTCTGGTGTATGTGGCTGATGCCTTAGCCACTTGAGCTATAGGCGCCGAGCCTGGGGGATTCTGCATTACTGTTTTGTTTTTTTTATTTTTTGAAACAGAGTCTCACTATGTCGCTCTTGGTAGAGTGCTGTGGTGTCACAGCTCACAGCAGGGCTGGGATTCTGCATTTCTAATGTGTGCCCGGGAGATGCTGATGCTGGTGGTTTTTGTTTACACAGAGTGTCTCCCTGACAGTTGTGTGACGTTTGATTTGAGGGCCTAAAATTTTTGTTTGTTTGTTTTTTGTCCTGCAATTCACATTAATTCTCTCAGCTAGCTGCTTCATCGAAGCACGAGCCGAGTGATCCACCACTAAGAGTCATATGTTGAGAGCCTAAAACTAACAGGAAATCTAGATTTCTTTCACAATATCCATCATAGTTAGAACATTAAATGAGCATGGTGTATGGTCAAAATTACCTTTGAAAACTCTTACTCGTGGGCAGCGCCTGTGGCTCAGTGAGTAGAATGCTGGCCCCATATACTGAGGGTGGCAGGTTTGAACCTGGCCCCGGCCAAACTGCAACAAAAAATAGCCAGGCATTGGGCCAGGTGCCTGTAGTCCCAGCTACTCGGGAGGCTGAAGCAAGAGAATTGCCTAAGCCCAAGAGCTGGAGGTTGCTGTGAGCTGTGACTTCAGGGCACTCTACCAAGGGTGACAAAATAAGACTCTGTCTC
>NW_003852627.1:663339-664734 GCF_000181295.1 Otolemur garnettii
TAATAGTGTCACTCATTACATTGTTCTTAGCTAAGAACAGGTGTTTCTCAAGGTGAAGTGCCAGGATCACCTGAATCAGAATTGCATAGGGGGCCAGGCATGATGGCTCACATACGGCACAGTAGCTCAAGTTCATAATCCTAGCACTTTGCGAGGCCAAGGCAGGGAGATCACTTAAGCTCAGGAGTTGGAGATCAGCCTAAGCAAGAACGAGATCCCGGGCGGCACCTGTGGCTCAGAGGGTAGGGCTCCAGCCCCGTATAACGAGGGTGGTGGATTCAAACCCGGTCCTGGCCAAACTGCAACAAAAATAGCCGGGTGTTGTGGCAGGTGCCTGTAGTCCCCGCTACTCAGGAGGCTGAGGCAAGAGAATCGCCTGTTCCCAAGAGCTGTAGGTTGCTGTAAGCTATTAGACGCCACAGCACTCTATCGAGGGTGACAAAGTGAGACGCTGTCTCAAAAAAAAATACATAAAAAATAAAGAATGAGATTCCATCTCTACTAAAAATAGAAACATTAGTCAGGTGTTATGGAACACACCTATAGTCCTAGCTACTTGGGGGGCTGAGGAAGGAGGATCGCTTGAGCCCAGGAGTTTGAGGTTGCTTTGAGCTATGATGCCATAGTACTTTAGCCTGGGGCAACAGAGTGAGGTTCTGTCTCAAAAAGAAAAAGAAGAATAAATCCCATAGGGGAGGGGGACTTTAAAATGCATATCTAGGCTCAGCGCCTGGATCTCAAGCGGCTAGAGCATCAGCTACATATGTCGGAGCTAGTGGGTTCCAATCCAGCCCGGCCCGCTAAGCAACAGTGATAACTACAACAAAGGAATAGCTGGCGTTGTGGTGGGCACCTGTAGTCCCAGCTACTTGGGAGGCTGAGGCAAGAGAATCGCTTAAGCGCAAGAGAGTTTGAGGTTGCTGAGAGCTGTGATGCCATGGCACTCTACCTAGGCCGACAGCTTGAGATTCTGTCTCAAAAGAAAAAAAAAAAGAAAGAAAAAAGGTGTTTCTTTGTGTCACACCCAAATCTATGAATCCAAATTTTTTGAAAAGTAGCCAAAGTGTCTACATTTTAACAAACTATCTGGAGAACATGGAAGGCTGAGAACTACTGATCAAAGATAGCTCTTGCTTTGGATGTGAAAGGGGCTTATTTATCACCGAGGATGGCATACATCAGAGATACTACAAAGGCTTTTTTTTCCTTTTTTTTTTCAGAGACAGTCTCATTTTGTCGCCCTCGATATTGTGCTATGGCATCACAGCTCACAGCAACCTCCAGCTCTTGGGCATTAGGCGATTCTCTTGCCTCAGCCTCCCAAGTAGCTGGGACTACAGGTGCCCACCACAACGCCCAGCTATTTTTGTTGTTGTTGTTGCAGTTTGGTCAGGG
>NW_003852627.1:665951-673177 GCF_000181295.1 Otolemur garnettii
GGGCCCAGGCTGGATGCGAACCCGCCACCTTGGGTGTATGTGGCTGGCGCCTTAGCCACTTGAGCCGTAGGCTCCAAGCTCCTAGTTGCTTATGTTGACTGCCTCAGTATATTGACTAGTTTATCACTGTCCCTTGGGTGGTCAACTTACACTGTGTTTCCTTATTCACTTCCCCAAACAGATTGACAGATTCCTTTCTGAAATACAATGACCTGGAACAAGCACAAAATATTAAAAGAACTAAAAAAGCCTCAACTCACAGCACTTAAGAGGAATACAAGACAACTATACCAGGTGAGACAGAGTAGACAGACGATGCGTTTTATAGCTATTGTTCTTGAGTTTAGTTGTTTCAAGGAATCTAAGGCGAAATGGGAAACATGAGAGAGTGGAAGCTCTTTGCTGTCAGATAAAAGAAACTAAGTTTTGAGAAGGGGATTAGCCTCAGCCCAAATCTAGAAAGAAAATGGCCAAGTTAGCATTTAAAGTTTTAGTATGTTATCTCCGGAACTTCAGGTCCAAGGAAAACACATTTTTATTTAAGTTGGAAGAACTGACAGTGGTTTTCAGTTCCAGAAGAGAAGTATCACCACAGCAAAAGGGAATTATTAGATCAAAGGGACAATTTAATGCACCTTTCCAAGCCACTAATTCGATGCAGAGGTGACAGGAAAACCCTGTTCCCATGACCATGCCAAGCAATGCTCAGGTTGGAAAGATGACTAAATGCTTCCTACTTTGTTTGATCTAAAAAAAAATTGTAATGTTTGTGTTACACTTTACATTTTCAAATAAATACCTCTTTTATTCTTGCAGCATTAAAATATAAAGAACACACAACAAATCCCCAGGAAGCTTCAGGGACAGATAAAAATTTGTTTCATACAGGCTTTCCCCAAATCAGCTAACCACATGCTTTGGGAGCCTTATTTTGAGAGAAATCCAGATTTGGAACTCTCCCTTTCTCCAACTGCTTTGGCTCTTATCTTGCAGCCGAGGGCCTCCTGCTTCCTGTCTGTGGTTCTCAAACAGGAGTGTGGAGGGCAAAGGAGAGGTGATTATTCTTTCTCCCCAGAGGACATTTGGCCATATCTGGAGACTTTTTTTTTTTGACAGAGTGTCACTATGTCACCCTCCGTAGAGTGCTGTGGTGCCACAGCTCACAGCCACCTACAACTCTTGGGCTTAAGTGATTCTCTTGCCTCAGCCTCCCAAGTAGCTGGGACTACAGGCCCCTGCTACAACGACTGGCTATGTTTTGTTGCAGTTGTCATTGTTGTTTGGCAGGCTCAGGCTGGACTCAAACCCGCCACAAACCCACCAGCCTTGGTGTATGTGGCTGGTGCCCTACCCACTGAGCTACAGGAGCTTCCTCTGGAGACATTTTTGGTTGTCACCAGTGGGGTGGAGGGGTGGGGTGGCAGGATGCTCTGGGCATTACGCTAGCTGAGGCCAGGGCTGCTGCTACAGCGTACGGAATGGCCCCTACAGCGTACATAATGGCCCCAACAACCAAGAATTGTCTTGTCTAGAATGTCAACAGTGGCCAGATTGTGAAACCCTGATACAGGTAAACCGACTGTCTCACACTGCAAATTGAGGGCACTTCTTCAGCTCTGGCCTCGGTAGAGATCAGGGTCACTGACCCTGCTTTGACGGGTCCTTCTGGTTAAGGAAGGTGACCCCCAGGGCATAGCCAGTATTGGACGCAGAAACAGAGCTATACTGCTTTGCATAAGGAGGTGGCAAGGCTGTTGTCTGAATGCTGAGAACTGTGGAGGTGGGACGGGGGCGATGCTGAATCCGTGAAGCGCAGAAGCCTAGGATGAAAGTTAATGAACACACGTGGTTGGTTGCAGGGTCTTACCCGCTTTGCCGCAAGGTGTGTGGGGGTGGGTGGGGGGGGTGGGTGGAGGAGGAGGGCCTCTTCTTCACTGACAGTGGTTCTCTAGAGTGTCCGTCAATGAGCTAGCCCCGCCCCTCCGTCGTCCAGCCAATCAGAATCCAGCTGAGCAGGCAGCGAGAACCCTGCCTCCCGCGCCAGGTGAGAGGAAAGTCTCTTCCCATCTGTTTTCCCTGCCACCAGGGAAGGGCCTATTTTAGGATGAAGCCAACATACAAGAAAACTATAGAGGAGGGAGAGACGGAGGAGAGACAGGAGAAGGAAGGCGCCTCTCCTCATACGGGTGCTAAATGAAGCCAGGCCTGAAAGCTCCCCTTGGACTTTTCAGTTTTTTTAATTACTCGCTCCCGGCGTTAGCCCGTTTCGCGTGGGTTTTCTTCGCTTGTGACTAAATGATCTCTAGTTAACACAGGAGAGATGGACGGTTGAGTGTTTCAGGGTGCTGTGTAGCGTTAAATATGCAGTTTCCTGCTCGGGTTGCCAGTACCCCTGCGCATCACCCTCAAACCCAGCGCACCATTCGGCCAGACGCGCTCATCTTGGATTTATGGTGGGGCGTGGGAACGAATCGAGGGCGGCAAGGTCCCTGGGTAAGTAGGAAGTGTGACAGGCCCCGCAACGGAAGCAGACAACAGCGGTGCAGTTTGCAGCCTGTTAAACCTTTAATTTAAGGTGAGAGTCCTGATCCAGTGACTGGTGACGGGAGCCACCTGCTTGAAGAGAAAGGGTGACTCCAGGAGGCTAGAGCCCTCGGGGCCACTTGCGTTCTCCAGGGTGCAGAGTTAATCTGTCGCACCAGCAGCGGGGGCGCTTCTCCGCATTCGCGTCTCCTGTCCCCTTCCCACCAGCATAAGGCCAGCTGGAGGGCTGGGGGGCACGCGGAGGAGGCAGCTCCATCTGCGCCGCCAGCCTCCGCCTGTAGGGGTGGCTGGGAGTGGGGGATTGCACCCCTTTTGGGAGTCAGGATTCCGAGATTGCCGGGGAGGAGGCGGTCCCAGCAGCTGCCAGCTTGCTGGTCCGCCCAGTCAAGCCGGACTTTTGTTACCTGGTGGGAGTCGTAATGAACGGGAACAGCGGAGGGAGGATACGCTCAGCTCCTTTTCTTTTTTTTTTTTTCCTTTCATTTTCTTTTCTTTTCTTTCTTTCTTTCTTTCTTTTTTTTTTTTGGAGATAGTCTCACTTTGTCTCCCTTGGTAGAGTGCTCTGGCCTCATAGCTCACAGCAACCTCAAACTTTTGGGCTCAAGAGGTTCTCTTGCCTCAGCCTCCCGAGTAGCAGGGACTACAGGCGCCCAACACGACGCCCAGCTATTTTTAGAGATGGGGTCGCACTCTGGATCAGGCTGGTCTCGAACTCATGAGATGAGCTCAGGCGATCCTCCTGCCTTGGCCTCCCAGAGTGGTAAGATTAGAGGCGTGAGCCACCGCTCCCGGGCTCAGCTCTTTTTCTTGCATATGGGATGGGGACACCTGGGAATAAATTATCCAGGCCTCCTCTGTTGAGGAAAGAGCTCGAGCTGTTCTGCTTTGGATTCTGCAATACCCTCCCCGCCTTCGAGAATCTTCTGATGCATTAAGAGATATGAAATCACATCCCTCTGGACAGTAGGAATAAGGAGTTTGGGGTCACCAGAATGTGGTCTGGGATATAGGAGGATCTCAATCCTGACTGTGCCCTTGAAATTACCCTGGGGAGATTTTAAAAAAGAAAATACTAATGCTTGGGCCTATTTCCAGAAAGTCTGGTTCAGGTGGTCAGGGGTGGGAGTTGGCCCAGCCAATAGAATTTTAAAGAAGTTATTTTTCCCTTTGAGACAGAGTTTCACTTTGTCGTTCTTGGTAGAATGCTGTGGCATCATAGCAACCCAAAACTCTTGGGCTCAAGTGAGAGGCACCTGCCAAACCCTTGCTCTTGCTCAGGCAGGGTTTCGAACCTGTGAGCTCAGGTAATCCACCAGCCTTGGCCTCCCTCAGTGTTAGGATTACATGTGTGAGCCACTGCACCCAGCCTAGACCTACTTTTTAATTTTGAGACAGAGTCTTACTCTGTCACCCAGGCTAGAGTGATGTGTGTCATAATGCACAGAAACATCAAACTCTTCAGCTCAAGAGATGCCCCTGCCTCAGCAACCTGAGGAGCTGGTATTACAGGTGCCTGCCATAATTCCCAGCTAATTGTTTCTATTTTTAGTAGAGAAAAGGTCTTTCTCTCGCTCAGGCTGGTCTCCGACTCCTGAGCTCAAGTAATCCACCCACCTTGGCCTCCAGAGTGCTAAGATTATAGGCATGTCACCAACCCAGGAATGAATTAACAAGCTGTGGTATATGCACACCATGGACTACTATTCAGCCATTAAAAAAGATGGAGACTTTACATCCTTTGTATTAACCTGGATGGAAGTGGAACACATTATTCTTGGTAAAGCATCACAAGAATGGAGAAGCATGAATCCTATGTAATCAATTTTTATATAAGGATAATTAATGACATGGTGGGTTTGGGGGGAAGTGGAGAGTAGAGAGAGAGAGAAGGAGGGAAGTGGGTGGGGGAAAGGAAGAACAGAGAGAGGGAAGGAGGGAGGAGGGTGAGAGAAGGGGAGAGCCCAGAGAGGGAAGAAGGGAGGGGTGGGGTTTCGTTGTGTGACACACCTTTTGGGGACAAGACACAATTATAGGAGGGACTTTACCTAACAAATGCAATCAGTATAACCTAGTTTCTTGTACCCTCAATGAATCCCCAATAACAATAATAAAAAAAAGATTATAGGCATGAGCCATCATGCTCAGCCATTTTTTTTTTTAAAGATAAGGTCTTGTGGCTTGGTACCTGTAGCTCAGTGGTTAGGGCACCAACCATAATGCACTGGGGCTGGTGGGTTTGAACCGGCCAGGGCCTGCTAAACAACAATGACAACAAAAAAATAGCCAGGTATTGTGGCAGGCACCTGTAGTCCCAGCTATTTGGGAGGGTGAGGCAAGAGAATTGCTTAAGCCCAAGAATTTGAGGTTGCTGCGAGTTGTGATGCCACAGCACTCTACCAAGGGTGACAGAGTGAGACTGTCTCAAAAAAAAAGAGTCTTGCTCTGTCACTGGACTAGGGTACAGTGGCATCAACATTGCTTACTGTGACTTCAAACTCCTGGGCTCAAGTGATCCTCCTGCCTTAGTCTACCACAAAGCTGGGACTGCAGATGCCTGCGCCATGCCCAGATAATTTTTTCTATTTTTAGTAGAGATGGGGTCTTGCTTTTGCTCAGGCTGGTCTTGAACTCCTGACCTCAAGTTATCCTTCTGTGTCAGGCTCTCAGAGTGCTGCAATTATAGGTGTGAACTACCATACCTGTCCTCCAAGAACTTCATTTGAATGGTGAAATTGATGAGTTAGTTCCTAGTTCTTTGTACAAAAATGAAAAGTGTAGGCTCCCAAATTCTGCCTGATCCATACCTTCTTTCCTACCATGGTGGCTCTTCAGAAGACAGCACTGTAGGGTCCTGGAATCACAGACTGAACACTTGTGCTGTGGGTCTACCTCTTCATTTCCAGAAGAGAGCAAGTGACCAGACCACAGCCATTTATCTTGGGAACTATATGTATTTTCTATTTTCATGTAATTACAACAAATTTAGCATCTTAAAGCAACATACATATTTATTATCTCATAGTTCTTCTGGGGTCATGAGTGTGGCTGGGTTTAGTTGGGGCCTTTGCTTAGGTTATCAGAAGGTTAGATGTAGATGTGGGCTAGGGCTGCATTCTCATCTGAAGACTTAACTGGGGAGAAGTCCAGTTCTAACACATTCAGGATGTCGGAATACATATCCTTGCAATTTTAAATGCATGGTGTCTAGATTCTTTGAAGCTAGAAAGGGAATCTCTCTTTGAGGGGTCTCATCAGATCAAGTCAGGCCCGCCCAGAATAATATTTCTTTGGTGAACTCAAACTGATTTCTGGCCTTAATTATGTCAGTAACATCATATGCTATTGGCTAGAAGCAAATCTCAAATTTTACCTATCCTCTGGGGGAGGAGATTACACAGGGTATGACCACCAGGAGAGTGGAGAGTCAATTAGAGTCTGTCCATCCCAGGCTCCAAATGGGATCTTGGCTTCAAACCCATGGCTCTTACCAACAACCCTCAAAACATTCAGAAACATTATTGTTTTGCTCTCACTGCCTTAGATGCTTCAACTAACCATTGCCATTGTTTCTCTTTTTCTTTTTCTTCTTCTTCTTCTTTTTTTTGTTGTTGCTATTGCAGTTTTGGCTGGGGCTGGATTTGAACCTTCTACCTCCAGTATATGGGGCCGGTGCCCTACTCCTTGAGCCACAGGTGCTGTCCTCTCTTTTCTTTTTCTTTCTTTTTTTAAAAGACAGAGTCTCACTTTCTTGTCCCTGGTGGAATGCCATGGCATCATGACTCGCAGCAACCTCAAACTCTTGGGCTCCCGACTGAGGCAAGGACTACAGGCACTTGCCACAGCACTTGGCTATTTTTTAAGAGATGGGGTCTGGCTCTTGCTCAAGGTGGCCTCGAACTTGTGAGCTTAGGCAATCTGCCTGCCTTGGCCTCCAAGAGTGCTAGGATTTGGGGCATGAGCCACTGAGCCCAGCCCTGTTGTGCTTTTTCATCCATGTGTGTCCATGGAGCTAACAAGTGTGTGAGAGGAATGACCTATTGAACAGCCTGTGGTCTCACCATCACTGGCAACCTGGAGGCGTCTTGGACATAAAACTATAGTAAGCAAAACAACCATCTCTGGGGCATTCCTTTTATCACTGTCCAATTTTGGCCATACTATAAAGTCACATATGGCATAAAGTATGCACTGTAACACAAAAATAAGACCAATCCAGAGAGATGCTATTGTTTCTCACCATTAAATCTTGGATCAGTGGAGGAACAGGGTGGGACCACATTAATAGTACTCACCAAGTGCTTCTACCAATCCAAACACAATGGCAAGCCCTTTCTGAACATTAGTTCATTTCATGCTCAGAGCAACTCCATAGGGTGGGTACTATTATCCTCATTTTACAGAGGAGAAGATGGGGGCTCAGAAAGGGGAAAAGACTCACTCATAGTGTCATAGCTAGAAAGTGGCAGGTCTGGCTGCCTCTGGCGGGCTCACCAGCTGGAGTCCACTCTGCTATGTGTGCCCTTTGGTGTCTTTAGTCAATGTCTGAGAAGCCCTCTCTTCTCACTCCATTACATTTTGGGGCTTTGTCCATGAGGTCCTGAAAGGTTTCAACTAGTGTTCAATCCCGAGAGAGTCTGTGACCCCACAAGTTGTGAGAATTTCTCTTGGCATTTTCTTTTTTT
>NW_003852627.1:674808-677629 GCF_000181295.1 Otolemur garnettii
AGAGTGCTGTGGCATTACTGTTCACAGCAACCTCCAGCTCTTGGGCTTAGGCGATTCTCTTGCCTCAGCCTCCTGAGTAGCTGGGACTATAGGTGCCTGTCACAATGCCTGGCTATATTTTTGTTGCAGTTGGTGCCATAACCACTATGCTATGAGTAACAAAGGGCCAGGTGCGATGGCTCACTCCCGTAGTCCTAGCTCTCTGGGAGGACGAGGCTTTAGGTCAAATTTTGAGACCAGCCTGAGTAAAATTGAGGCACCGTCTCTACTAAAAATAGAAAAACTGAGACACGATGATCACTTGAGCCCAAGAGTTGGAGGTTGATGTGAGCTATGATCCTATGACACTCTACCTGGGGTGACAGCTTGGGACTCTGTCTCAAAAAAAAAAAAAACAATGTTAACAAGGCAGATTAAATATAAAAGTTTTTCATATCTAAATCCTGGCATGGTAGCACACATGTGCTGTTTCAATACTCAGGAGACTGAAGGAGGAAGATTGCTTAAACCCAGGTGCTCAAGGCTAGCTTGGACAACATTGCTAGTCTTTATTTTATTTTATTTGAGATAGAGTCTCACTATGTTGCCCTCGGTAGAGTGCTGTGGCGTCATAGCTCACAGCAACCTCCAACTCTTAGGGTTAAGCAATTCTCTTGCCTTAGCCTCCCAAGGAGCTGGGACTACAGGCACCCACCACAATGCCAGGCTATTTTTTGTTGCAGTTGTCATTGTTTAGCTGACCCGGGCTGGGTTCATACCCTCAAGCCTTGATGCATGTGGCTATTTACTTTACTTTTTTGAAAAGAAGTGTACCACAGGCTGGGTGGTGGTTCATGCCTGTAATCCTAGCACTTGGGAGGCCAAGGCAGGAAGCTTACAGGTTCTAGACCAGCCTGAACCAAAGCGAGACCTTGTCTCTAAAAATAGCTAGGTGTTGTGGCAGACACCAGTAGTCCCAGCTACTTCGGAGGCTGAGGCAAGAGGATCGCTTGAGCCCAAGAGTTTGAGGTTGTTGTGAGCTAAGATACCATGGCACTCTATGGAGGGCCACAAAGTGAGACTCTGTCTCAAAAAAAAAAAAAAAAAAAAAAAAAAGAAGTGTGCCACACCTGTAACTATCACATTGTGAATAGCACAAAGAATTGAGGAAAGCTTCCAATTTTCAAAATCTGTTACCCAATTCAGCAAACTTACTCACTATCTTGGTTGTTTTACTTTAGTTACCTGTTACTGTAAATTTAAATATCAGCCAACATTTGTCTGAACTATACCTGGAAGGTCAGCTATAAACATTTATCAGTACACCATGGACACAGGCCAACAATTCCTAAATTAAAAATCCCCACTTTGCTACTTACTTGCAGGATGACCTTGACAAATGTACTTGGTTCTGTGAACTATATATTCCTTTACTGTAAAATACGGCCTATACTACTGCCCTCACAGAATTAATAACAGCTATTATTTAATAGCTATATGATTAGGGCACTAAGCATTTCATGTATACTATCTATTTGAATTTTCTCAGTCACCCATTTTACAGACGAGGAAGTGGGGCCACAGATGGATTTCTAGATTAGTTGTATCAACCTGGGCCCATTACCACAATATATGGGCCACAAACTCAGGTCTGCAAAAATATCCCTTTCTTAGTTTTCTCAAGTTCAAGTTCATTTCCATTGGCCCAAGTCCAAGCCCTTCCTGGAGTTCCCAGCCCCCTCCATGGCTGCGCTATAGTCCTGAAGTCTTGCAATGTACCAGAGCATCCCTTTGTCATGGGTCCACCCAGGTTGCCATGGAGACATGCACCATCTTGGTATGTGCAGCTTTCCAGGTTCTAGAATTCTCTGCTGCTTCTACATCCTAGTCAGGTGTCCAGGGAGCCTAGCTTTGATCTCAGCTCTGCCATTTGCAAGTCTCTTCACCTTTCTGAACCTTTGCTCCCTCACCTGTTCAATGGGTCTGGAAGAACCTGTGATCCTTTTGCTTGGATGCACCAGGCAGCAGGTCCCCCGGAAGAATCCTGTGTTCCACTTGGGAACCCTGCCCAGGGTGGAGGCCCTGACTCAGAGACCCCCCAGATGTCTCTGCTCTTGCCTCTGCTGTTTCTCCTATCCTCAGTAGAAGGGGCTCTGATCTGCTCTGTGGAGCAGGCACTGCCCACCCCCTCCTTCTGCTTAAGGTCGTCAGACTTTACCAGGAGGTCCATTTCATTTGTATAGCTAAGATTTTTATATGATTTTTTATAGGATTACATAGCTTTTATATGATTAAAAGATACTAAAGAATACTATAGAGGAGGGGGCACCCATAGCTCAGTCGGTAGGGCACAATCCACATACACCAAGGGTGGCAGGTTCGAACCTGGCTGGGGCCAGCTAAACAACAATGACAACTGCAACAAAAAAATACCAGGGCATTGTGCTGGGTGCCTGTGGTCCCAGCTACTTGGAAGTCTGAGGCAAGAGCCCAAGTGTTTGAGGTTGCTGTGAGCTGTGACGCTAAGGCACTCTACCCAGGTGACAGCTTGAGACTCTGTCTCAGAAAAACAAACCAGAATACTATAGATGGTGGGGAGTCTCCTCTTGCCTGTCTCTCTCTCCCCACCAATGTCTCACCCAGATGCCAACACTGTGACTGGTTCCTTTTGTCCTTCTGGAGAGCATCTATGCATACATATCCTAGCAACTAGTTCTATATATTCTCCCCCTTCCCACATACACACTGTTTTTTAATTTTCTTGAGAAAAATTCCAAACATATGGCAAAGTAGAGAGAACAGAATAATAACCCCACCCTGGGTGCCATCAGCCAGGTTCAAC
>NW_003852627.1:678550-683078 GCF_000181295.1 Otolemur garnettii
GAGTAGCTGGGACTACAGGCGCCCACTACAACTCCTGGCTATTTTTTGGTTGCACCTGTCATTGTTGTTTGGCGGGTCCGGGCTGGATTCGAACCCGCCAGCTCAGGTGTATGTGGCTGGCGCCTTAGCTGCTTGAGCCACAGGCACGGAGAGCCGAGGTTTTTTTATGTTAAGTATAATTGTGAGTTCATGATAACTGTCCTGTACCTTTCCTTTCCCAGACATTAAATCAGCCCTTTCTCCAAACAGCCATCTGGGAATTAGGGTTCCACAGCTTTCTTTCTACCACTCCCCCTCGCAAACTTTAGAAAATAAACAAACCATTTCTCATCTTACTTCACTTAACGATATGGCTTAGCTATTATCCCATATAATGTGCTACAGACTTCTGGAACAAAAGGCCCAAAGATTCTTTTCTCTCTTTTTTGAGACAGCGTCTCACTCTGTCACCCTTGGTAGAGTGCTGTGACGTCACAGCTCACAGCAACCTCCAGCTCTTGGGCTTAAGCGATTCTCTTGCCTCAGCCTTCCAAGTAGCTAGGACTATAGGTGTTTGCCACAATGCCTGGCTATTTTTAGAGAGGAGGTCTTGCTCTGGCTCAGACTGGTCTTGAATTCCTAAATTTAAGCAATCCAACACCTCAGCCTCCCAGAGTGCTAGGATTTCAGCAGTACCCAGCCCCCAAAGATTATTTCTACAATGATCCCCTGCTGCATGTCCTCGAGGCAATGAACTCTAGAGTCAGGAAGGGGAGATGTAGAAAGAATACTCCGCATCTGTAAAAGCACGAGCACATTAGCTAGTGGGGTGGATACATGATGATTCCATCCTTCTTAGTCACTTTTGGCTCATATCTTTAAAAAATACCTTTCAATTAGGTAATTCTTAGGATCAACAGCACAGCTTCTCAGAGAAGGGAAAATGCACTCGATTGTGTATAATCCTGGGTTGACTATTGATGAGGACATGTTTTGAGAAATGTGACCACAGGTGATTTCACTGTTGTGTGGACATCACAGCGTGCACTTACTAAACAGATGGTGTAGCCCTACACACCTGAGCCGTGCAGTGGAGCCAGTTGCTACAAGGCTGAACAACTCTACTGAATCCTGTAGGGAGTTGTAATGCAACAGTTAGTATTTGTGTATCTAAACATATCTTAACATAGGAAGGGTACAGTAAAAATCCAGCGTTATAATGCTATGAGATCACTGTCACGTATGTGGCTATCACTGACACATCATTATCATGTGGCACATGGCTGTAGTTACCTTCAAATGCATATTGCTGAGAAATCCCTTCTCTGGCCTCATGTAATTTGGGGACGCCAAGAACCATGGTTCTATTCAGGAATTTGAAGAATACAGCACTTTATCCATCTCTCATTTCCCAGGGCCTCACAGAATTTATTTTCCTTCCTTAACGAGTGAGATTGTAGCAGTGATGCTAACCGAGTCCTAGAAACTCCTGTTCTCCCCATTCCCCCCCACTCAGCCCCCTCCCTGCTCGTCTTGTCAGCTTCTGACATGTTTCATCAAGAATCTAAAGTTCAAAAAGTGAAGTTCACGGAACTAAATGCCAGGGAGCCTTGAGCAATCTTTCTTTGCATAATATAGTACTTAGGGTTACTTCTCAAATATCAAAAGACTTTCCACCTAACTTTTCTTTCCTGTTTTTGATAGACAAGTGGGTGTGGAGAAAAATTGCTTTCCTGAAAAAAAAAAAAAAAACAGCAGCTGAAACGCCATGGTGAGTGTTTAAATTTTAGCCTCAACATTGGGGAATCATGGGGTAGAACTGGGGTCCCATGCTTGCTTTTTTCCCCTAAATATTATGCTTTGAGGAGATTTTCTTTGTTTATTTTTGTTTTATTTTGTTTTGAGACAGAGTGTCATTATGTTGCCCTCGGTAGAGTGCTGTGGCATCACAGCTCACAGTAACCTCCAACTCTTGGGCTCAAGGGATTCTCTTGCTTCAGCCTCCCAAGTAGCTAGGACTACAGGCGCCAACCACAATGCCCGGTTATTTTTGTTGTTGTTGTTGCAGTTGTCATTGTTGTTTAGCAGGCCAGGGCCGGGTTCAAACCTGCCAACTTTGGTGTATATGGCCGGTGCCATAACCACTGTGCTATGGGCACCCAGCCCTTTGTTTATTTTTGTGTTGTTTAGAGGCCATGTTTTATTCTCTCCCCCGAGCTCAAGTGCAGTGACCCAACCATAGCTTATTGAAGCCTCCAACTCCTGGGCTCAAGTGATGCTCCTGCTCAGCCTCCTGAGTAGGTGGGACTACAGGTGCACATCGCCACACCTGGCTTCCATGCCCTTTCTAAAGGGACAGGTGCTGCTGAACTCCGGCTGTAGTAGCCAGAGAAAGTACGGGTAAAGTGTCACCAATTCTTAGTAATTTTCAAGAGTAGCTAAAAATATGGAGTTGGATGTTCAAATAATTTATTGAGTCTTTAATAGTGCTCAACATTTTTTTTTTTTTTTTGAGACAGAATCTCAACCTGTCACCCTGGGTGAAATGCTATGGCGTCATAGCTCATAGCAACCTCAAACTCTTGGGCTCAAGTGATCCTCTTGTCTCAAGTTTTCTATTTTTAGTAGAGACAATGTCTCGCTTTGCTCAGGCTGGTCTTGAACTCGTGAGTTCAAGCAATCCATCTGCCTCGGCCTCCCAGAGTGCTAGGATTACGGGAGTGAGCCACCGCACCCAGCCATTTCCTTGCTAGCCTATTGGTTACATAGGTGACCCCCTTTGAGGATGAGAGGGGCCGATACAAGGGCATGGATATCATCAGTAGATTATTAATGGCCATGACAGTACTTTTTTTTTTTTTTAATTTTTTGCAGTTTTTTGGCTGGGGCTGGGTTTGAACCTGCCACCTCTGGCATATGGGGTCCACGCCCGTCTTCTCTGAGCCACAGGCGCCAGTACTGCTACAGTACTCTTGATTTTTTATTTTTGCAGTATTTTTTTTTTTTTTTTTTGGCTGGGGCTGGGTTTGAACCTGCCACCTCTGGCATTTGGGACCGACACCTTACCCTTTTGAGCCATGGGCACTGCCCTAGTACTCTTAATAGTTCCATTTGCAGGCAGAGAAACTGAGGTTGTCTGAGGTTAAATAATTTGCCAAATATCAGCAAGATTTAAACCCCAGGAGGTTGGTCAAACGAAAGGATTGCCAACTTGTTTTCAAAGCCATAGCCAATACCAGGCAATGGTTATATTATAGATTAGTACACTCATTTAACATTCACTAGAGTCCTGTTATGTGTCAGGGTCTATGCTGGGGGCTCTGCTAAATTTCTAGAAATGGGATAATGGGAAGGGGATAAAATTTGGGCCCCATCAGCCGCTCAGACTATTTGTCCATCTATATAAATATTGACCTACTTACAGGCTTGCCTATTCTTTTCTTTTTCTTTTTATGGTACAATTTTTTCTGGGTGCAATGGCACATGCTTATAGTCCCAGCTACTTGGAAGGTGTGGATGGCTTGAGCCCAGGAGTGTGAGCCTGCAGTGACTTACTACCATGTTTCCCCGAAAATAAGACACTACCTTATATTTATTTTTTCTCAAGAAGACACACTAAGGCTTATTTTCAGAGGATGTCTTATTTGTATTAAGTATAATACAACAATCTACATTTATTCAAATATAGTTAAGTCATCCTCTTCTCGAACCTGGGGGGGGGGCTGGCGCTAGTGATGCGTGAACTCCTTTCCATTAGCCATTCGCACGTGCACAATAGGATGCCTGTGACTGTGCTTACCACACGCGAACCTGCGCAAGTGCCAACGGCTCAGAGAAAGGAGCTGTGGCAGATAAAAGGTATTCCAGTCTTCCTTACCACTCAGCACCAAAATGCATGGCGTGGCTTACCCTTTGAGCCACAGGTGCTGCCCCAGTGCTCTTAATAGTTCCATTTGCAGACAGAGAAACTGAGGTTGTCCGAGGTTAAATAATAATTTAATATTTTCACCTCACTGTAAAAAGAAAGAATAGCCATGCCCATCACTAGGTCTTATTATGGGGGAAGGGCTTATATTTAACAAATGCATAGAAATCCTGCTAGGGCTTATTTTTGGGGTAGGTCTTATTTTCGAGGAAACACAGTATACTCCAGCCTGGGCAGCAGAAGCAGAGACTCTGTCTAAAAAAATAAAAAAGGAATTTCTTTCTTTCTTTTTACAGTGAGGTGAAATTTTCATGGCATTAAATGTAAATGATGCAGTGGCATTTAGCACAGTCACATGTTGTGCAACCACTGCCTTTCTTTGGAGGTTTTTTCTGTCTAGAGATAGCTAATATCTCTCCAAAACAATCTCATCACCCCAAAAGAAAACTGCATACCCTCTCAATAGCTTCTCCCCATTCCCTCCTCTCTCAAGCCCCTGACAGCCACCAGCCTGCTTTCTACCTGTATGGATTTATATATTCTGAAAATTTCAAATAAATAGAATCACATCTATGTGACCTTTCATGTCTGGCTGCTGTCACCTAACATAATTTTTTTTTTTTT
>NW_003852627.1:683647-685318 GCF_000181295.1 Otolemur garnettii
TGTTGTTTGGCAGGCCTGGGCTGGATTCGAACCCACCACCTTAGGTGTATGTGGCTGGCGCCTTAGCCGCTTGAGCCACAGGCACCGAGCCACCTCATTCCTTTCTATGGCTGAATACTATAACAATATTCTGTTGTGTGCATGTATCATAGTTTGCTTATTCATTTATCTATCGATGGGCATATGGATTGTTCTACCTTTAGGCCATAGTGAATAATGCCAGTATTCACTATAAATGAACATTTGCATACAAGTTTTTGTTTGAATACCTGTTTTCAGTCTTCTGGGTATGTACCTAGGAGTGGGAATTGCTGGGTCATATGGTAATTCTATGTTTAACTTTCTGAGACACTGCCAAACCGCTTTCCACCACAGCTGTACCAGCTCTCACTAGCAATGCACGAGGGTTCTAATTTCTCCATATCCTCTCCCACACTTGCTATTTTCCATTTTTAAAATTATTACCATTCTTGTGGGTGTGAAGTGACATCGCACTGTGGTTTTGATTTGCATTTCCGTAACAGCTAATGATGTTGAGCATATTTTCATGTGCTATGTGTAACATTTGTATACCTTCTTTGGAGAAATGGCTCTTTAAGTCTTTTCTTTCTTTCCTCTTTTTTTTTTTTTTTTTGAGACAGACACTCAGTATGTCACCCTGGGTAGAGTCTTTGGCATCATGGCTCACAACAGCCTCAAACTCTTGGACTTGTACAATCCTCTTGCCTCAACCTCAAGAGTAGCTGGGACTACAGGCATGTGCCACTATGCTGGGCTAGGTTTTCTATTTTTAGTAGAGATGGGGTCTCGCTTTTGCTCAGGCTGGTCTGGAACTCCTGAGCTCCAGCAATCTACGCTCCTGTATCTCCCAGAGGGCTAGAATTACAGGCCCAAGCAACTACCCCCAGCATTTCTGCTCATTTAAAAATCATATTGTTTGTCTTTTTCTTGTTGAGTTGTAAAAATTCTTTATATATTCAGGATACTGGGCTCTTGCCAGATGCATGATTTGCAATTATTTTTTCCACTTCTTTTTTTGTTTTTTAGACAGAGTCTTACTATGTTGCGCTTGGTAAGGTGCATGGCGTCACAGCTCACAGCAACTTCAAACTCTTGGGCTGAAGCGATTCTCTTGCCTCTGCCTCCATTTTTTCCACATCTGTTCATTTCTTCCTTTTTTCGCTTTCTATTTCTTCCTTCAGAGAAGGGGCATTGCTATGTAGTACAGGCCAATGTGCAGTGGCTATTTATAAGTAAACATGGAACACTACAGTTTGAATTTTCTTTTTCTTTGTTTTCTTTTTTTAGAGACAGAATCTCACTTTATTGCCCTTGGTAGGGTGCCATCGTGTCACAGGTCACAGCAACCTCCAGCTCTTGGGCTTAGGTGATTCTCTTGCCTCAGCCTCCTGAGTAGCTGGGACCACAGGCGCCCACCACAACACCTGGCTATTCTTTTGTTTCAGTTTGGCCGGGGCTGGGTTTGAACCCCCTACCCTTGGTATATGGGGCCAGCGTCCTACTCACTGAGCTACAGGTGCTGCCCAATGTTTGAATTTTCTTGATGATGATTTTTGCTGCACAAAACTCATAAATTTTGATAAAGTCTCATTTTCTTTTAAATATACTGAGAAGCCCAAGATCAAGTGATAGAAGTCTAATTTATCGGCT
>NW_003852627.1:688650-689707 GCF_000181295.1 Otolemur garnettii
TCATCCTTTTGCAGGACTAATTGGCAATAGCTATCAAAATCAAAGCAAGATTCTCCTATGATTTAGTTAATTTATTTCTCATAATTAACCCTAGTCCAACAATTGTTTAAATGTGTCTAGGGCAGTATCATATCAAAAAATAAAAAAGAACCCCACTTACTATACTGAAAGCAAATTCTTGGATAATGTATCCTCTCTCTGCACATAATTTAAAAAAAATCAATATAAAGTGCCTTTGGCTAGCAGGAAAAAAAGGAAAAAAATCAAGGTAATGCTCCAACCATACTTAGAAAGAGAGAAATCAAAAGAAAACAATTCATAATAAAATGATACACATTCCTGGAAGTAAATGCTTAGGCATGACCACTCTGGAAGATTTCAAGAAACAGTTAATGCTATAAATCCAACCTGGGAGGTTCTGATTAGTCAACCATTGGGAGGATGCGAGTTTCCAAAATGGTCAGCGATCTTCATAGAATTCCAGACCAACCACGTCTGATCTCCCCAGGATTTACACGGTACATCCTGGAATACCCAGCAAATAACAAAATAGTGTATAAAGCACTTTATGATTATATATAAAACTGAGGCAGGGGCAAAGCTTATAGCTTCTCCCCCCCTTTCATGAATATTCAATGGGAATGTTCATTCCCTGTGCGGAACTCAAGTAGCAGACACGGAACAAGTCTTCATTTTTGTGCACTGTCCCATGCATTGTAGGTGTCCACGTTTTTGTTCCTGCCACCTCCATGCCAGCAGCTACCTAATAATTACGGGGAAAAAAAGGATCCCGCAGCCCCTCCCCCAATTTCCCAAATGATTTCCTGGTAATTTTCTATTGACAACCAACGTTCTAGGCAGTGCTGTCTGACACTAGAGCTGCCAGCCCCACATTGTGGCTGAGCACATGAAATATGGCAAGTCCCCAAGTTGAGATGTGCTGATGGTGTAAAATACACACAGCATTTCAAGAATTAATATGAGGCTCGGCGCCTGTGGCTCAAGTGGCTAAGGCACCAGCCACATACACCTAAGGTGGCGGGTTCGAATCCAGCCC
>NW_003852627.1:690515-694018 GCF_000181295.1 Otolemur garnettii
GGGTTTGAACCCACCACCCTCGGTATATGGGTCCCATGCCCTACTCACTGAGCCGTAGGCGCCACCCTCACCATAGCTTTATGATGACAAAGTTTAACAAGCACCTGGAGGAATCCACGCCTTTGTCTCCTACCAAGGGACGTGGAGACTCTTAGATGCTTCGGTTCCACTTCTGTCCCACTTCCAGATGACTCACACAGAAAAGCACGGGGCTGACACGTGCTTGCCTTCTGGTCCACCTTGACACTTGGGCTCAGCTCTGCACAACCACTCTGCAGGTCAAGAACCGGAGGTCTCCAAGGACTCGGTCAATCTGCAGGAAAAGGGTTGGGAGACTCTTTTACAAGGGGGAGCGTTAAGGAAGGACAGAATGGAGGCTGAGACCCTCTCGGCTCCTCCAGGGAACAGATTCGGAGCGCCCTGGGGAGTGATTTCTAGCTGTGACGGTGGTGTTGAGGCTGACTGCTGCTCAGTGAGGTTCTGCGGGCCTTCTAGGAGCCGTGGCGAGCAGCCCCCCTCGGCGAATGCCTGCCTCTCAGGAGAGTGGGAGCTGTCGGAGAGCTCGTGAGTGCCGCGAGGTGTAAAGTGTAACTTGCCGAAGCTAGAGTGACGGGCAGGGTCACTTCACAAAGCGGGGCTCGAAAGCCAGGGTGGGGGTCGAGGCGAGAAGTTTTTAACTGCACCCTAAGAACAGGGAATGTCCCCGAAGGAGCTTCGGTGAGGAGGGCTGGGGTCAGGTACGCGTTTGTGGGAAGGATCGCGCTGCCTGTAGTAGGGAAAGCAGCCAGCAGGGGGCGAGAGGGAGGTCGGCGCCCGGAGGTGAACCCGCGAGCGCAGGCGCCCCGGGCCTGCAGTGAAGCCTCTGCCCGTGCAAGCCATGTGTGGCACGGCCCGCTGGGAGGTCACAGACACATTTGTTTATTGTTTCTGTGCTCTAAAAGTAGAAGATGAGTGAGTTTCAGCAGTTATTTATGTGTCATGAATAAATAAATAACCAAACAACAAGCAAATCCGAGTGACCTTACGCTTTAACCTCCAGGGCCAGATGCATGAGTGTGACACCTGGTCCCGAGAAGACTGCCACCCAAATACCACGTTTTTCTGAGTTGGCAAGGTGTGTGCTTGTATGGTTACGAAACTTTGGCTCTTGTTAATGCCCTTTTCTGGACCTCAGTTTCTCCATCTGTAAAAAAGAGCAACAAAAGTTAAGTCCATACGGTGTTGTTATGAGGATTAACTGAGGTAAAGCATGGGAAGGGCTTAGCATGCGTTAGCTTACCTGTGCACTCGGTAAACGTTGACTATTTTTTTCTTAACCAAAAAAGTAAACCACTTATGTTATTATTTAACTTCATAGCTGTCTTTCCCAGGAGACTGCAAGCTCTATGGGGGCAATGTCTGTGTTAGTAGTCTTTGTACTTGCCTTAAACCTAACTGACTTACTAGCAGGAATGAGGGGTGGGGTGGGAGTTGGGGAACGAGACCCAGCCCTGTCCGCAGTGCTGAATCTTCATGACTGGTTAGCACTTGGGTATTTCTTTTGATGCTTCTTCTCCAACTTGTGTCTCCCCAGACCCCTCCGCTATGCATTTACAAACACCTTTATGCACATATAAAATAATGTAGTTCTTCAAGGACTGCCCTTCCTTCCTCTCTGTCTCTGCTCGGTGCATTCCTAATCATCCACTGAGCCCCTCATTTTCTAGAAAGTTTCTCCCAACTTATCTGGTTGTACCTCCAACATCTAGTACTATTTGTTCATTTTGTCGTTCATTTAAATCATCTTGTATTTGCTCATTGTTTAGTTGAGAACCTATCATGTTCTAGGCCTCTGCTAGGTGTGAATAAAAACCTGTCTCTCAAGGACTCTGCAGTCTTGTCAGGGAGACAGAAAAATAAGCCATTACAATACATGGTAATGAGAACAAGCCAGATAGCCTAGGGCACCATGAGAGTGGGGAGGAAATCCCCTACTGTGGCCTGGGGAAATCAAGGAAGGCTTCCTGGAAGAGGCAAAAATGTCTAGGCTGAATTTTGAAGGAAGAAGTAAGAGATAACCAGGAAAAAGTGGGAAAAAGTAGAAAGCAAGATGTGGCTGAAAGAGGAAGAGAAGGACAAAGTGAGCACAGTTCAGACAAGAAACTGCAGAACTCAGAGGGCAAGCACAGGATTCACCTTTTTCCTTATTAAAAATCCAGGCCGGTTGTGCTGGCTCACACCTGTAATCCCCAGCACTCTGAGAGCCTGAGATGGGAGGATCTCTTGAGGTCAGCAGTTTGAGATGAGTTTGAGCAAGAGCGAGACCCCATCTGTACAAAAAATAATGAACCTAGGTGTAGTGGTGTGCACCTGTAGTCCTAGCTACTCCTGAGGCTAAGGATTTCTTGAGCTCAGGACTTTGAGGCTACGATTTTGCCTGTAAATATTCACTGCACTCCAGCCTGGGCAACATAGTGAAATCCTGTTTCTTTTTAAATTGTTTTAATATTTTGGCTCAGTGCCTGTAGCTCAGTGGCTAGGGCGCCAGCCACATATATTGGAGCTGGTGGGTTCAAACCCAGCCCGGGCCTGCCAAACAATGACAACTACAACCAAAAAATAGCCAGGCATTGTAGTGGGTGCCTGTAGTCCCAGCTACTTGGGAGGCTGGGGCAAGAGAATCACTTAAGCCCAAGAGTTTGAGGTTGTTGTGAGCTGCGACGCCATGGCACTCTACCGAGGGCGACATAGTGAGAATCTATCTCCAATAAATAAATAAATAAATAAATAGTTTTAATTTTCATTTTTGAGACAGAGTCTCACTGTTTGCCCAGGCTAGAGTGCCATGGTATCATCAGAGCTCATAGCAACCTCACTCCTGGTCTCAAGTGATCCTCTTGCCTCAGCCTCCTGAGTAGGTGGGACTATAGATGCCCACCACAATGCCCAGATAATTTTTCTATATCTTGTAGAGATGGGGTCTTGCTCTTGCTCAGGCTGGTCTCAAATTCCTGAGCTCAAGTGATCTACCCACTTCAGCCTTCCAGAACGCTAGGATTACAGGTGTGAGCCACCACACCCAGCAAATAAAACCCTATTTCTAAAAAATAAAATCTCAAAAATTTTATGCTCATGCCGTACTTAAATTGTACAAAAATACAAAAATCAGGAGATAAAAATCATCTGTGACCCTACTTCCCAGAGATAATTCATGTTAGAGGGTATTCATTTCAGCATTTTTTCTGTACAGTATATCATTGGATATATATTCTTTTTGTTACCAAAGTGATAGTATATTATTTATTTTGAGACAGTCTCACTTTGTCACCCTCTGTAGAGTACTGTGGCAACATAACTCACAGCAACTTCAAACTCTTGGGCTCAAGTGATTTCTTGCTTTAGCCTCCGAAGTAGCTGAGACTACAGGCATCTGCCACAATAACTGGCTATTTTTAGAGACAGGGTCTTGCTCTTGGCCTGGCTGGTTTTGAACTCCTGAGCTTAAGTAATCCACCTGCCTTGGC
>NW_003852627.1:695058-698621 GCF_000181295.1 Otolemur garnettii
AAGAAAGAAAGAAAGAAAAATTGGCAGGGTGTGGTGGTGTGCACTGTAGTTCCACCTGCTCAAGAAGCTAAGGCAGGAGGATCATTTGAACCCAGGAGTTTGAGGTTGCTGTGAACTATGATAAGGCCAGTGCCCTCACGCCAGTGCAACAAAGCCACGTCTTGTTCAAAACAAAAACAGCACACACACACATACACACACAGAGTAAATACAATTTAACACATTTTTATATCATCATTTATACTCATGTTTAAAAGGAATGTCACTAGTCGGGCGTTGTGGTGGATGCCTGCAGTCTCAGCTACTTGGGAGGTTGAGGCAAGAGAATTGCTTAAGCCCAAGAGTTTGAGGTTGCTGTGAGCTGTGACACCATGGCACTCTACCCAGGGTGACAGCTTGAGACTGTGTCTCAAAAATAAATACATAAATAAATAAATGGAATATCATAAATATTTTCTGAATGAATAAAGCCCTAAGATCTCAGAGCCGAGCTAGACAGGTGCAGGGTAGGGGACACTTAACCTTAAAACAAACGTCTGTAGTGTCTCGGGCCCCTCTCCAGAGCCCTCTAGTGTCCACCTGCCTATCTGAACAGTCCTTCCTCTGGCATCAGGTAGGAGGGTGTGTCCATCAGGTGGAGGGTGCAATTGCTTGCATAAGGATGTCTTTGTCCAAGAGGATGAAAAACACTGGAGCCTCATCCCTGTTTCTCCTCTTTGCAGCTCTGCTGTGGACTAAAGACTGACAATGCAACAGAGCTGGCCCTCCTGAGAGGTATCAGAAGACAGAAGTTTGGATCCTTTCCAGTTTGGAGGTAGCTGATGGTGCCCAGAAGGAGCAGGCTCTCTACATTCCAAGCCCCACCTCCTGGGGGGGCTCTCCGGCAGACAGGATGCCACTTTGGACATTGGATTAGAAGAGAGGATATTCTGTCTCATACATGTTTCACCAAGGAAGCTTCCATCTTTTGACTAAGTTTCTGATGATACCATCAATTTCCATTTGGTGTAGGTTTAATTCAAAAGGGTTTCCCCTATTGTGCCCAAAAATTATTCTCCCAAATAACCCCAACAGACAAATCTGAGACGCACGCTGATGTAAAAAGCATGAGGTGAGGTTTTATTCAGACCGGTCTGGACTCCCCTAGCATGCAGGCCTAGGACGAGCCCCGAACCTGGGGTGGAGCAAGTTTTTATGGGGTACAGAAAGCAAGAAGGGGAGGAGGGTATGAGTACACTTTTGATTGGTGGTTGGTGATTTCATTAGTAAAGGAGGATTTGGATTGGTACAGGTGAGGGGTGGGGGAAGGCAGCAGGGAGTGGCTTGTAGGTTTTACTGGTAGAGGGGAAGGGCTAGGAATGGAGTTTGTGTAGTAAACAGTGGGGCTTGTGTGGTACACAACTAGGAATGGGGCTTGTGTAGTAAACCACAAAATGGAGTTAATCTGGCCCTCTCACCCCCTCTCACACCTTCTATGTTCCAGGACTATCCTGTTGCTGAGGATTAAACAAGGGGAGAGAAATAGTATCTGAAGAATCCCTACACTATGAGGCAGGTAGAGAAACACCTGCCTTTTACAAACACCCTCTCTGTGCCAGGCACGGTGCTTTACAATTATTAATTCATCACCACCTAGGAGCACGGGCAGCACCATCAGTCCTATTTCTCAGATATCTGACACTCTAAGGCCCAAGAAAGTTGTATTCAAGATCATACAACTGCTCTTCCTCAGCCGGCTCTCTGCAAGGAGAAGGCCATGTTCAGCTCCAGCGCCAAGATCGTGAAGCCTAATGGCGAGAAGCCGGACGAGTTCGAGTCAGGCATTTCCCAGGCCCTGCTGGAGCTGGAGATGAACTCGGACCTCAAGGCTCAGCTCCGCGAGCTGAATATAACCGCAGCCAAGGAAATTGAAGTTGGTGGTGGTCGGAAAGCTATCATTATCTTTGTTCCTGTTCCTCAACTGAAATCTTTCCAGAAAATTCAAGTCCGGCTAGTACGCGAATTGGAGAAAAAGTTCAGTGGGAAGCATGTTGTCTTCATTGCCCAGAGGAGAATTCTGCCTAAGCCAACTCGAAAAAGCCGTACAAAAAATAAGCAAAAGCGTCCCAGGAGCCGCACTCTGACAGCTGTGCACGATGCGATCCTTGAGGACTTGGTCTTCCCAAGTGAAATTGTGGGCAAGAGAATCCGTGTGAAATTAGACGGCAGCCAGCTCATAAAGGTGCACTTGGACAAGGCCCAGCAGAACAACGTGGAGCACAAGGTTGAAACTTTTTCTGGTGTTTATAAGAAGCTCACGGGCAAGGATGTTAATTTTGAATTCCCAGAGTTTCAATTGTAAACAAAAATGACTAAATAAAGTATATTCACAGAAAAAAAAAAATAAAAAAAGGTCATACAACTGTGAGCAAAGAGCTGAGATTTCCACCAGTTCTAAGGCTAAAGCCCCTTCTGTGATCTGTCCAGTAAAGGGAAGAGAATAAATGGAAATGTAGAGAAGTTGAATAACTTGCCTAAGGCCAAAGGGTTCAGTAAGCTGGGGAGTGGAGATGGGAACTGAGGTGCTCTGTCCCCTGGCCCTGTGTGCTCAGGCCCTCCACTCCACAGCCTTTCCCAGGAGGTGCCTAGAGGTGAATCTGGGCACTGGTAGGCCCAGCTCCCAGCAGCACCCAAGGTGAAAGGCAAAGACAGTCAGCTCCATGCCTCCACCTACCCCCGTTGGTGCTCCCCATTTCACATTGGGAGAAAGAACAAACAGTGGTGTTAGGGGTTCACTCTTGCCCATCTTTCTTAACCCATCCTGCTCAGTGAGAGTCAGCAGAGAGTCCCCTTTTCCAAAGTACAACTCCACCATTGATGCCATGGTGTTAAAAAAAGAAAAGAATAATAACGCTTTCATCTCTTCAACAACACGTTGTCGCACAACCATAGCCTCTGGAATCGTGCAGTGCATGGGCTGTCAGCAACCTCACCTGACTTCCAATGTATGTTAATACATTGTTTTGTTAATAAAGAAAATAATAAGAGTGTGTACAGGATAATATCAGTGTTGAAAAACATGCTCAGGGCTCGGTGCCTGTAGCTCAAGTGGCTAAGGCACTGGCCACATACACCAGAGCTGGTGGGTTTGAATCCATCTCGGGCCTGCCAAATAGCAATGACAACTACAACCAAAAAATGGCAGGGCACTGTGGTGGGCGCCTGTAGTCCCATCTACTTGGGAGGCTGAGGCAAGAGAATCATTTAAATCTAGGAGTTGGAGGTTGCTGTGAGCTGTGATGCCACAGCACTCTACCCAGGGCAACAGCTTGAGGCTCTGTCTCAAAAAAAAAAAAAAAGGAAAAAAGAAAAACATACTCTTGGCCAGGTGCAGTGGCTCACACCTGTAAAACCAGCACTCTGGGCTCGGCGCCTATAGCTCAACCGGCTAAGGCGCCAGCCTCGTACACCTAAGGTGGAGGGTTCGAATCCCCAGCCCAGGCCCACCAAACAACGACAGCTGCAACCAAAAAATAGCCGGGCGTTGTGGCAGGCGCCTGTGGTCCCAGCTACTTGGGAGGCGG
>NW_003852627.1:698907-700457 GCF_000181295.1 Otolemur garnettii
TTGGGAGGCTGAGGCAAAAGGATTGCTTGAACCCAGGAGTTTGAGGTTACTGTGAGCTACAATGTCATGGTACTCTACCCAGGGCAACAGAGTGAGACTCTGTCTCAAAAATAAATAAATAAAATAAAATAAAATAAAATATCTCAGCAGCTAGGGTGCCAGCCACATACACTGGAGCTGGCAGGTTCAAATCCAGCCCACGCCTGCCAAACTACCATGACAACTACAAGCAAACATTAGCTGGGCATTGTGGCGGACGCCTATAGTCCCAGCTACTTGAGAGGCTGAGGCAAGAGAAGTGGGTAGGTCCAAGAGTTGGAGGTTGCTGTGAGCTGTGACACCATGGCACTCTACCAAGGGCGACATAGTGAGACTCTCTCTTAAAAAAAGAAAAGAAAGAAAGAAAAACATTGGTACAAATTCCTTTGGAGAACACATACTGTGTACATGCAAAAGTATTCCTGAGCATGTTTAGAAAAGTGTATGGAAGGATATGCCAGACTGTTAACAGTGTTTATCATGGTAGAACAGAATTGACAACTGCAGAGAGATTGCATTTTCTAAGTTATACTCTTTAGTATTGTTTTGTGTTTGTTTTAACAATCATCCTCCATATTATTTTTGTTGTAAAAATAGTATTTTTAACCTGAAAATGAAGTTGGTTGAGATACACCTTAGAAAGAGGGATTGGGATCCAAAGTCTCAGGGTCTAAAGTCTCCCAGAGAAGCTTCATTAATTAGGTGTTAGATGCTGGCATCACAGTCCCAGAATATTCAGAAGACAATTGATTTTAGAGTTTTGTGCTGTGTATGTATCAAAGCATTTGAGAGAAGAAAGGGATTTTAGAAACCAGAAAATCCAGCCCTCTCATTTTACAGATGAGGAAACAAACTCAGAGAGAGAAAGGGGAAAAGCCAGTATCACTTGTCTAATCCGAGGAGGCTTGGGAATTAGAACTCAAGTCTCCCTGGCGTCCAGGCAAACACTGTGTGTTCATTCTCTAAGGCTGTCTTAACAAAATTGCCGCAAACTGGGTGGTTTTAAACAATAGAAGTTTACTCTCTGACTGCTCTGGAGGCTGAAAGTCTGAAATCAGGACATTGGCAGTGCCTTGCTCTCTGATGGCTGTGAGGGGAGGATCCTTCTTGTCTCTCCCTGGTTTCTGGTGGTTGCCAGCAAATCCTTCCATTTGTTGCCTTGCACACACATCACTTTATTTTCTGCCTCCATCATCGCGTGGTGTTCTCCTTGTGTGTTTCGGTGTTTCCTCAAAGGGTGCTAGTGATTGGATTTAGGGCCTGCCCTGACCCAATCATTGTCTTCGTTTACATCTTTTTTTTTTTTTTTATTGGATTTTGTGTTTGCTAAGGGTACCAGTGATTGGATTTAGGGCCTGCCTTGATCCAATCATTGTCTTCATTTACATCTCTCTCTCTTTTTTCTTTTTTGGATTGGATTTTGTGTTTGCTCGAAGGGTACCAGTGATTGGATTTAGGGCCTGCCCTGATCCAATCATTGTCTTCATTTACATCTTTTTTTTTTTTTTTTT
>NW_003852627.1:702004-705567 GCF_000181295.1 Otolemur garnettii
AAAAAAAATTAAAACAAATTTTAGTGGGCTGGGTGTGGTGGCTCACGCTTGGAATCCTAGCACTTGGGAGGCTGAGGCAGGTGGATTGCCTGAGCTCACAGGTTTGAGACCAGCCTGAGCCAGAGTGAGACCTCATCTCTAAAAATAGCTGGGTATTGTGGCAGGCACCTGTAGTCTCAGCTACTTAGGGGACTAAGGCAAGAGAACTGCTTAAGCCCAGGAGTTTGAGGTTGCCATGAGCTATAACACTACAGCACTCTACCAAGGGCAACAAAGTGAGACTCTGTCTCAAAAAAAAGCCCAAATTTTAGTGTAGCCTAAGTGTCCAACATTATAAAGTTTACAGTAATGTACCAGAATGTCCTCAGCCTGCACATTCCCTTACAACTTGCTCACTGACTCACTCAGTGATTTCCAGTCCTGCAAGCTCCATTCATGGTAAGTCCTGGTTCAGGTGTATCTTTTTTTTTAAAAGCTTTTATATTTGTGGTCCCCAAACCCTGAGCTGCAGACCCGTACCTGTCTGTGGCCTGTTAAGAACTGGGCTGCGCAGCGGGAGGTGAGCGGGGGTGACCCAGTGAAGTTTCATCTCTACTGACAGCAGCTCCCCATTGCCGGCATCACTGCCCGAGCTCTGTCTCCTGTCAGATGGGAGGGGGGGCATTAGATTCTCATCAGAGCGGAAACCCTACTGTAAGCTGCACATCTGGGGTCTAGGTTGCCAGCTCCTCATGAGAATCTAACGCCCCCATTACCTCTCTCCCAACCCCCCAGGTTCGTGGAAATATTGTCTTCCAAGAAACCACTTCCTGGTGCCAAAAAGGTTGGCATATTTTAGCCACACCTTTTCTGTGTTTAGATGTGTTTGATACACCACTGCTGACCGCTGATACACAGGTGCCTGCAGTATTCAGCCCAGTAACATTCGGCGCAGGTCTGAACCCCGGGAGCAGTAGGCTGCACCCCTTGGCCTGGGCCAGCTCTGTGTCAGCCCATCCTGTGATATCCACACGACAGCATTGCCTAAGGAAACACTTCTCAGAATGTAGCCCCATTGTTAAGTGAAACACGGCTGTACTCTATATGCATTCTCATGTGACTCTCCATACTGCAGACACAATTATTACCCCCATTTAACTGATGAGGAAACTGAGGCCCAGAGAGGTGAAGCAACTTGCCAGCACCTTCTAGGGTAAGTGTGGCAGATTATATTTTCCAAAGACAGTCACAGCTGTTTCCAGACCCTTGTTGCTCACCATAAAGAAACGGAACCTCCGTCTTCTCCATGTGAACTAGGTCAGGACCTTATGGCTGCTGCGGTGAATGACGTACGGGAAAAGTGATGGATGCCGTAACTTGCAAAACTAAGTCCTGGAAGGTGATATGCCCTCCCCCTCTTTCTCTCTCTTTCAGGATGTTTGGCCTTGGAGCCCAGCCACCACATTGTAAGTTTAAGCCAGCCACGTGGAGAGGCCCACATGGATAGGAACTGAGGCCTCTAAGGAGCCTCACCTCCCACTTTGTATAAGGACGGCCGGTTTCTGCCCGTCGAGTCTGCCATCTGAGGTTCCAGACGAGGAGGAGCAGAGACAAGCTGTCATTGCTGCTGTGCTGTGCCTGAATCCTTGACCTGCAGTACCTGAAGGCGCTATGATGTTTGTTTCCTGGCACTAGGTTTTGGGGCATTTTATTTTGTGGTTCTAATAACTGGAGCTGCTAAAAGTGGGGGAGCCAGACTCTGAGCGTAGGAATCTGAAAATCTTTCTACTGTATGGGGACAATTATGCTGGTGAACTCATCCTAGGAGAGGTGCTACCTACTTGACCGTTGAGTGTCACTACCGCCACCTGTGAACTATGCACCATGGCCAGCACCTAGTCCACCCTTCAAAGCACCACTTCTAGGATGAGTTTGCAAAATTAATTGTCAGACCTCATACGACAACAGCTCTGGTGGTCATTTCAGAAAAAGAGTTCCAAAATTGCTTGGAAGAGTGGACTAGCTACTGGCATCAGGGCACAGCTACCCAAGGGAAGTTCTTTGAAGGTGACCATAGTGATAATTCGGCATGAGGCTATGTAGCGCTTTTCCCAGAATGAGTTCACGAATTTAATTGTCTGAACTGCACTTTCCCATTCCCCTCCCCTCTTCCTGCCTGATGCAACTGCCGGCATCGTCAGCTTCTAGCAGCCTTCTCTCTTTCGGCCTGGTGACCTCTGACTAATCTCAAGAGTAGTCATTTTTATTTAGAAAAGAAAGAAGCGGTATTCAGAGACAATTGTTCACAGAATGTGTAAAAACCTCTCTTGGTGACAGCTGTGGTTTGTTTCACAAAAAAGAGCCACCAGCCCACTTATTGCAACCCCCCATAAGTGAAAAAACCTGAGTCAAACAAAAAGTAATGAGGACATCTGTTCATTTCTGCCGCCCATGCTGTTTGCACATGGTGCACGATTTCCAAGATTTGCTAGGCCAGGCATTGTCTTTTCTTTTTAATATTTTATTTATTTATTTATTTATTTATTTGAGACAGAGCCTCAAGCTGTCGCCCTGGGTAGAGTGCTATGACATCACAGCTCACAGCAACCTCCAACTCCTGGGCCCAAGAGATTCTCTTGCCCCAGCCTCCCAAGTGGCTGGGACTACAGGTGTCTGCCACAACGCTTGGCTATTTTTTAGTTGTATTTGTCATTGTTGTTTGGCAGACCTGGGCTGGGTTCGAACCCTCCAGCTCTGGCGTATGTGGCTTGAACTACAGGGGCTGAGCCTTATTGTTTCTTTAAGAAGAGAAAGTCTTGCTCTGTTACCAAGCTTGAGTGCAATAGCACAATCATAGAAGCCTCTAACTCCTGAGATTAGGCAGTCCTCCTGCCTCAGTCTCCCAAAACTCTGGGATTATAGTCACAAGCCACTCTACCTGGCCTGTCATTTCTGTACCTACCTTGTCTCCCTCCAAAACAATGGAGTTTATTCCTTCCATTTACTTGGGCATTAAAAAAAAAAAATCACACTAGGCCAGGTGAGGTGGCTCATGCCTATAATCTTAGCACTCTGGGAGGCCTAGGAGGGGGATGGATCTCTTGAGCTCGGGAGTTTGAGACTGTCTCTATCAAAAAATGGAAAAAACTGGGGTAGTGCCTGCGGCTTAGTGAGTAGGGAGCTGGTCCCATATACCGAGGGTGGCATGTTCAAGCCCAGCCCCGGCCAAACTGCAACAAAAAATAGCTGGGTGTTGTGGCTGACATCTGTAGTCCCAGCTACTTGGGAGACTGAGTCTATTTTTTTTGCAGTTTTTGGCGGAAGACTGAGTCTGGAGGATCACTTGAGCCCAGGAGTTAATATGAGTTAGGGTGATGCCATGGCCGTCTAGCCAGGGCAACAGAGTGACACTCTGAATCCATACTAAAAAAACAAAACAGAACAAAAAAACACACTTAGTTTTATTTTCTCATGGGCAGTCATAGATGTATATCCATGTCTCTAGAACTGAAAACCAAGGTCTGTCTTCTTTCTGGGAATGCAAATCAATTAGAACTCATAACAAAGTTGGAAAAAAAAAAAAA
>NW_003852627.1:705841-707257 GCF_000181295.1 Otolemur garnettii
AAAAAAAAAGAAAAAAAGAAAAAAATGTCAAAACAGGCAAGGTGTGGAGAAAGGGGAGAGGGAGGGGAGGGGAGGGGGAAGATGGGTGGAGGGAGGGTGACTGGTGGGACCACGCCTATGGCTCATCTTACAAGGGTACATGTGAATTTTTCTAAATGTAGAGTATAAATGTCTTAACACAATAACTAAGAAAATGACATGAGGGCTATGTTGACCAGTTTGATGAAAGTATTTCAGATTGTGTATAGAACCAGCACACTGTACCCCATGACTGCATTAATGTACACAGCTATGATTTAATAAAAAAAAAGAAAAGAAAAGAAAACTGATAAGAAAGTCTTTGACCTGAGACTCCAGCCCTCACACCCCCACATTGAGTCAAGCGCTGGGTTTGCAGGAAACAGTATTTGTCTCTTGTAACCTAAATCAAATATTTGAATGGCTTCTTCTGAACTCCACTGTTAAGATAAATTACCACTGAGCCTTAAAAGATAATAAAGAATCTTTCCAGATCATCACAAAAATTCAAACAAACAAACAAAAAAACAAACAGGCAAGGTGTGGTGGCTCATAGCACTTAAGGAGGCTGAGGATTGCTTGAGGTTGAGTTTGAGACCAGCCCCTGGCACCATAGTGAAATCCCCTGTTCCTATAAGAAAAAAAAAATAGGCTCGGCGCCTGTGGCTCAAGTGGCTAAGGCGCCAGCTGCATACACCTAAGGTGGCAGGTTCGAATCCAGCCCGGGCCCACCAAAACAACGATGATGGCTGCAACCAAAAAATAGCCGGGTGCTGTGGCGGGCGCCTGTGGTCCCAGCTACGTGGGAGGCTGAGGCAGGAGACTCGCTTGAGTCCAGGAGTTGGAGGTTTCTGTGAGCTGTGATGCCACAGCACTCTACCCAGGAGGATAGCTTGAGGCTCTGCCTCAAAAAAAAAGAAAAAAAGAAAAAAATAATAATAAAATAAATAAAAATTAAAAATCAGGTTCTCCATAAGCTGTCTGAGTGTCCTCAAGACATGGCAACTGGCTTCTCCCAGAGTGAATGAGCTGAGAGAGAACAAAAGGTAGAAATCAGGCTTTTATTATCCAGCCTCAGAGGTCACATAGCATCACATCTGCCACATTCTAGTCTTGGATAATAAGATGCTCAGTTTGGCCCATATTCAGTGGGAGGGGAATTAGGCTCTACATTTTGAAGAGAGGACTATCATAGAACCCGAGGACCTTTTATTGTACTGCATTATTTAATTTAATTGAATTTTATTATTATTATTTTTTCTTTTTTTTTATTTTAAGACAGAGCTCATTTTGTCACCCCTGGCAGAGTGCTGTGGAGTCACAGCTCACAGCAAACTCAAATTCTTGGGCTCAAGCAATTCTCTTGCCTCAGCCTCCCAAGTAGCTGGGACTACAGGT
>NW_003852627.1:707277-708511 GCF_000181295.1 Otolemur garnettii
GGCTGTTTTTAGAGATGGGGGGTCTCACTCTGGTTCAGGCTGGTCTCGAACCTGTGAGCTCAGGCAATCTACCTACCTTGGCTTCCCAGAGTGCTAGGATTACAGGTATAAGCCACCGTGCCGGGCCTTATTATTTTTCTTTTTGAGACAGTCTCACTTTGTTGTCCTGACTTCTAGGCTCAAGAGATAGTTTTTGTGTCAGCCTCCTGAGCAGCCGGGACTCTAGGCACCTACCACCATGCTAGTTTTTTTATTTTTATTTAATAAAAATAGTTTTTTATTTTTTTTTAATGGGGTCTTGCTCTTTCTCAGGCTTGTCTCAAACTCTGTGAGCTCAAGCAATCTACGCACCTCGGCCTCCCAGAGTGCTAGGAATACAGGCATGAGCTGCCCCATCTGGCCTATTTTATATTTTGAGATAGTCTTACTCTGTTGCCCAGGCTAGAGTGCAGTAGCGTCATCATAGCTCACTATGATCTCAAACTCCTGGGTTCAAGCAATCTTCTTGCCTCCTGAGTTACTGGGACTACAGGCACTCACTACAATGCCTGGATGATTTTTCTTATTTTTAGGAGAGATGGGATCTGACTCTTGCTCAGGCTGGTCTTTAATTCCTGAGCACAAGGGATCTGTCCCCCTCAGCCTCCCAGAGTACTAAGACTACAGGTGTGAGCCACTGAGCCAAACTGGACCACTCATTTTATTTTATTTTATTTTATTTTTTGCAGTTTTTGGAGCCGGGTTTGAACCTACCACCTCCGGTATATGGGGCTGGCGCCCTACTCCTTTGAGCCACAGGCGCCTCCCTGGACCACCTACTTTAAAACCACCACACACATTGGCCAGTCATGGTAGTTCATACCTGTAATCTCAGCACTTTAGGAGAGAAGATGGGAGCATTGCTTGAGCCCAGCTGTTTGAGACCAGCCTGGGCAACATAGCAAGACCTATGTCTCTACAAAAATAATTTGAATAGCAAGGCATGGTGGGGCAGGCCTGTAGTCCCACCTACAGGGGACGCTGAGGCAGTAGAATTACTTGAGCCTAGGAATTCAGGGTTACAGTGAGCTATGATTGGGCCACTACACTCCAGTCTGGGTGACAGAACCAGACGCTGTCCAAAATAAATAAATAAATAAAAATAAATAAATGTATTCATTACAGAAGTGGGAAGTTTAGATGCAATTAGATTTTCATTTTCTTTTCTTTTCTTTCTTTCTTTTTTTTTTTTTGA
>NW_003852627.1:708601-710349 GCF_000181295.1 Otolemur garnettii
TTTTTTTTTTTTTGAGACAGCTCACAGCAACCTCAAACTCTTGGGCTTAGGCGATCCTCTTGCCTCAGCCTCCCGAGTAGTTGGGACTACAGGTGCCCTCCACAATGCCTGGCTATTTTTTTGTTGCAGTTTGGCCGGGGCCAGGTTAAAACCTGCCACCTTTGGTATACGGGGCTGGCGCCCTACTCACTGAGCCACAGGCACCGCCCTATTTCATTTCATTTCATTCTATTACTTTTTTGAGACAGAATCTCACTCTGTCACCCTGGGTAGAGTATCATGGCATCATAGCTCATAGCAACCTCAATTCTGGGGTTCATGTGATCTTCTTTCCTCAGCCTCCCAAGTAGCTGGGACTACAGGTGCCTACCACAATGCCTGGCTAAGTTTTCTATTTTTAGTACATATGGGGTCTTGCTCTTGCTCAGGCTATCCTCGAGCTCCTGAGCTGACAGGTGATCCACCTGCCTCAGCCTCCCAGAGTGCTAGGATTATAGGTGTGAGCCACTGTGCCCAACCTACGGTCAGATTTTTTTTTTTTAATTGCAATTAATGTGAGGGTACAACAACCAGGTCACAATATTTGAATTTGCTGCAGTTAGATTTTAAATGAGGCTGATCCAGGGGCTTTGACAATATACCATCAAGACTCAATCCCTATGCTCTTCAGGGGACAGGACAGGGTCTAGCATGGCCCTTCTACAGTTGGAGAAGGTTACTTTCTCTGTGCTATCTTCTTTTTTCTGGATCTTCTTTGGGGCTTCCTGTCAACTTCAGGGTTTGCTTATCATGGACCCAATACAAAGGCACGCTAGTCTGGGCTGCAGAGTGAGACCCTGTCTTAAAAGAGAAAGAAAGGAAAAGAAAGGAAGGGAAGGGAGAAAAAAAAGGAAGGAAGGGAAGAAAAGGAAGGAAGGAAAAGTAGAAACAGTTGAAAGTGATGAGCAATGGAGTTTACAAATCAACAATGGCATCTTTGTGCTACGGAACACCACACAGGACTGCCAGAGAAGGAGACATACATGAACAGACATGGCTGCTCTCTAGGAGACATTAAATGAAAAAAGCAAACTGCAGAAGATGCACAAGGTATGATCCCATTTATAGAGAAAAATAAAATATCTGAGAGGTCATAGGTGCAATGATTATGAATATAGACTCTGGAACCAGGCTGCCTTGGTTTGAATTCTGGCTCTTTCTTTCTGAAGCTGGGTGACTTTGGGGACATTGGTTCATCTCGCTGGGTCAGAGTTTCATCCTCTGTAAAACAGAGATAATAATAGAATTTGCCTCATGGGGAATTGTGAAAATTAAATAGATTAATACACGTAAATTGTTTGGTGCAGGGGCTGATTCATAGTAAGTACCCAGTTAGTGTTAGCTATTAGCTCTGTACATACATATTCATTAAGAAGACTGTAAGGGTGTGCTCCAGACTGAGGATAGTGGAAGCTGGTGAAGGGGGACTTCACATTTTGCTCTGCACAGATCTAGATTGCTAAAACCTTTCACAATAAGAACAGATTAATAGGCTCAGCGCCTGTAGCTCAAGCAGCTAAGGCACCAGCCACATACACCAGAGCTGGAGAGTTCGAATACAGCCTGGGCCTGCCAAACAACAATGACGACTACAACGAAAAAATAGCCAAGCCTTGTGGGTGCCTGTAGTCCCAGCTACTTGGGAGGCTGAGGCAAGAGAATTGCTTAAGCCCAGGAGTTGGAGGTTGCTGTGAGCTGTGATGCCACGG
>NW_003852627.1:711958-713568 GCF_000181295.1 Otolemur garnettii
GGAGTTGGAGGTTGCTATGAGCTGTGATGCCACAGCACTCTACTCAGAGTGACAGCTTGAGGCTCTGTCTCAAAAAAAAAAATTAATTTAATTAGTGCTTCAAATAAGTCATGCATGCACAGGGTTATGGTTGATGGTTATCCATCCAAGAAAACATCACAGCAAGAGCCTCTGCCAGGCAGGAGGCTGTCTGCTGCCGGTGCTCAGATCTTACAACCACCTCAGATTCCGGCGTCTGGGTCTGCAGGCTCTCCGGGGACTGCTGGCCTGGACCCACATCTGTGGTTGTGTCTGGGTCAGACTGTCCCAGCCAGTAAGGCAGGCCTAGAGGGATGAGATAAGAGGGGAGAAGGAACTCTGCTGAACCCCTGGCCTTATCCCGGCAGCACGCTCGCTCGGGGAAGAGGCCAGGAACTGAGATCTGAATGAGTCGGCATAGAGGAAAGCGGAAGTGATGACTCAGTTCTGGGTCATGATTTGCCTTCTCTTTGCCTAAGACACGCGTCATTGCCTTTCTGTCGAGTTCTCAGACTTCAGCGGGTGGAGGAAGCTGAGGAAGCAAAGTCCCCTGCAGCATGGGCTGTGCCCCCAGAAGGCCCTGAGTTTAAACTCAGTCCGTGCTCTTAATCCCAGGACGTGGGAAATCACAGAGCCTGAAATCCCATCTGTAAACTGGGGTGCTGATGCCTACCTTGCAAACCTCTTTACCTAATGGTGCCAGGCGCTGGGGATATGGTAGAAAACAAAACAGATGAAATCCCTGCTCCGCAGGCCGGGTGTGGAGGCTCAGTGGATCACCTGAGCTCACAAGTTTGGGACCAGCCTGACCCAGAGTGAGACCCCATCTCTAAAAATAGCCGGGCATTGTGTGGTGGGTGCCTGTAGTCCCAGCTACCTGGGAGGCTGAGGCAAGAGTATTGCTTGAACCCAAGGGTTGCTGTGAGCTATGATGCCACAGGACTCTACCCAGGGTGACATAGTTGAGACTCTGTCTCAAAAAAAAAAAAAATCCTTGCCCCAAGATGCCATATATGTACATGAAACACACATAAAACACATGCTGGTATATACCAGTACATAATGTAATGCACTTAGGGGTAAGCATGCTGAAGAAAAATTAAAGAGGTGAAATACAGAGGTAAGAAAAGATACCAGGATTGGCAGAGGAAGGCCTTATAAAGTGTCTAGCATGGGGCACAGCACATAGTAGGGATTCATTGAAGAAATTCAAATTTCCCTTTGTGCAGTGTAGGAAGTAAGGGCCATATGTTTCTCAAAACTGAACAGATGGGCCAGGCGCGGTGGCTCATGCCTGTATTCCTAGCGCTCTGGGAGGCTGAGGTGGGCGAACTGCTTGAGCTCAGGAGTTCAAGACCAGTCTGAGCAAGAGCAAAACCTCATCTCTGCTAAAAATAGAAAAACTAGCTGGGTTTAGTGGTAGTGGTAGGTGCCTGTAGTCCCACCTATTCAGGAGGTTGAAGCAAGAAGATTGCTCGAGCCCAAGAGTTTGAGATTGCTGTGAGCTATGATGATGCCATGGCACTCTACCTAGGTGACTGAGGGACGCTGTTTCAAAAAACAAAACAAAAACAAAACAACTGTATAGACGA
>NW_003852627.1:714346-715816 GCF_000181295.1 Otolemur garnettii
TTGTTTAGCAGGCTTGGGCTGGACTTGAATCCTCCAGCCTTGGTGTATGTGGTGGGCGCCCTACCCACTGAGCGGCAGGCACCGCCCGTCACCCGTAACTTTTTTGGTCTGGCTTCTTCCCCTTCCCGTAATGTGTTGGAGGTTCATTCACGTCGTAGCATGCCTCAGTGTTACATTCCTTCTCACGGCGATAATAACTTGTCCTGTGGATATGCCACCTTTGTTCACCCAGTCATCAGTTGACATGCCTCCTTAAGTTTCATGGTCTTGATGCTTTTCTTGTCTCCTCCTGCTGCCAGCCCCGGGAGACGATTCCAGGAATGGCAGAGCGGGAGGGAAGTGAGGAAAGGCAGAGCAACCAGCAGAGGCTGCAGTACCTGTCAGAGCGGCTGTCCTGGGGGCGGGGAGCCTGGGGCTTTTATTCACACAACTCCTAGCCTGGCTGGAGGAGGGGGCCCTTGGGACTTCAACCCCCTGATGTTTCCATGGGAAATGCTTCAGAGCTTTGCAAATACCAGTGCATGGATTTCTCACAACAGTCCTTTCAGAGAGGAGATGTCATTGTCCCTTTTTCACAGATGGAGAAACTGAGGCAAATAGCTTCTCCGAAATCAGAAAGCTAGTCAGGGGCAGAGCAGGATTCAGACTCGGGGGTTTGTGACTGTCACCAGCGTGTACTGCTCCTGCCCACTCGTTTTTGCTTCCTTTCATGCCTTCCATCAACACTGTGCACCAGCTCTACCTGGACATTCCTCGTGCAGGACACGATGCCTGTTAGGGTGACCGGATTTAGCAAATAAGTATCCAGGATGCCCAGCGAACTGTGACTTTCAGACAAACAAAGAATATCTTTTTTAGTAAGAGTATGGTTTTGGATTTTGTTATTTTTAAGACAGAGTTTTACTCAGTCACCCTTGGTAGAGTGCCATGGCATCATAGCTCACAGAAACGCTTCGACTCGAGCGATCCTCTTGTCTCAGCATTCCAAATAGCTGGGACTACAGGTGCTGGCCACAACGCCCAGCTAGTTTTTCTGTTTTTAGTAGAGATGGGGTGTTCCTCTTGTTCAGGCTGGTCTGCAACTCCTGAGCTCAAGTGATCCACTGCCTGGACCTCCCAGAATATAAGGATTACAGATGTGAGCCACTACACCATAAGGCCTCGTTTTGGGGTTTTTTAAAAGAGGTAAAATATTATGTGGAATCTACCTCTATTACAAAAATTATTGGCCGTCTGAAATGTAAATGTAACTGGGTGTCATGTATTTCATCTGGCAGCTGCAGTCCTCCTCCTCACTCACTGTCCTAGGATGGGACTGGAAGCTGGTGGGAGGGAGCAGGATAATATATATATATCTTTTCTTTTCTTTGAGACAGAGCCTCAAGCTGTCCCCCTGAGTAGAGTGCTGTGGTGGCATCACAGCTCACAGCAACCTCCAACTCCTGGGCTCAAGCGAGTCTCCTGCCTCAG
>NW_003852627.1:716349-720053 GCF_000181295.1 Otolemur garnettii
GTAGAGTGCTGTAGCATCATAGCTCACAGCAACCTCAAACTCTTGGGCTTAAGCAATTCTCTTGCCTCAGCCTCCCAAGTAGTTGGGACTACAGGTGCCTGCCACAACATCCGGCTATTTTTTTTTGTCACAGGTGTCATTGTTGTTTAGCTGACCCAGGCCAGGTTTGAACCTGTCAGCCTTGGTGCATGTGGCTGGCACCTTAACCACTGTGCTATGGGCACTGAACCTATGACTATTTTTAGAGAGGGGTCTAGCGCTTGCTCAGGCTGGTCTCAAACTCCAGAGCTGTAGGGATCCACCTGCCTCAGCCTCCCAGAGTGCTAGGATTACAGGCCCGAGCCACTGTGCCCCACCTGAAGCCCATATTTTTCTACTCATATGTTTTGGGCTTAGCCTCTTCAGTAAGGTGACCAGATTTTAACATTGGTAAAGTGGGATACCATGGTGGGGGTGGGGAGCTGACAACAATGCAAACTTTGATAAGCAGTTCTCGACAATCAGTTCTCAACAATTATTTGTTATTATTAAAGTTTAACATTATAAAATTAACAAAAATAATACAAAATGCATATCCTGGTGAAATAGCCACATGGCAGCCGAAAACCATATATTCCCTTCCTGTTCTCCTGTGTTCCCTAGCTTGTTGTGGATTCTTTCTAAAAATTGGGGCTTTTTAAAAATGCCACAGGACATAGGACAAATTGTTAAAAATTGGGACTGGCTCACCAAAAGTGGGACATCTGGTCACCTTACTCTAGAGAGGGCAGGGCTACTTGTTTGTTCGAGACAGTTTGGCTCCTTCTGAGCTAACTGTCCTTGCCTAGAAGCAAGGGAGGGAGCCAGTCTCCTTCTGATACCTTGCCCAAGAGGGAGTAGGGAGTTTACATTAGCCTTTTCATTTCCAAATGAAGTTACATTAACCTCTTCATTCCCAAATGGAGTTATATTAACCTTTTCAGCAGCCAAACTGTATATTCCCTTCCCATTCTCCTGCTGGCTGTTCCCTAGCTTGTCATGAATTCTTTCCAAAAATCAGGACTTTTTTGAAACACCATGGGATGTGGGACAAATTGTTCCAAAGCTGGACATCTGGTCACCTTACTCTTCAGGTGGATTTTGTATAATTACTAGCTGCTGTAACAAAGAAACCTTCAAATCTCAGTGGCTTACTACAAGAGGAATTTATTTCATGCTCATGTGAACTCCATAATGGGTATTACCTATGGGCAAGCAGCTTTCTGGACCAGGGCTCCTGCTATATTGTGGCTCCACCTTCTCTATCAGACTGGGGAAGAGGAAGGAGCTGGGAGGTTGTCATTTGCCTGGCCAGAAAGAGACAGTCCTTACATCTTCTTGCATCCCACTGGGCATGACTCAGTCAGGTGACCACTCCTACCAGCAAGGAGTGCTGGGAAATGTAGTCCAGCCATGTGCCAAGGACCAGGCTGGGACACCATTTGGCCAACTCTTAAATTACTCCAAGGCTCTGAGTGACCTGGTCTGACCTCACTCCATCCTTCTCATTTGTTCTGCTCCAGGTGCACTGCCCACTCCCTATAATTCCTCAAAATTCAAACCTGTTTCCCACCTCAGCTTTTGGCTAAAACGCCCTTCCCCTCTGTCCATCTGTCTAGCTCCTTTTCATCCTCTGGGTCTCGTCTCTTCCTAGAAATCTGCTATGACCAGCCTATCAAAAGAGACCCCTCCCAGCAGTATCTGTCTCAGACTTCAGTTATCCTCATAGCACCTAACAGTGTGTAATGGTTTTATCTGGTTTACTTGTTTACAACCATCCCCCCATTAGACTTTAAGGCCCATGAGGGGAGGAGCCCATCTACCTTGTTCACTACTGTACCTCAGTTCCCATCTCAGGGCCTGGCTCAGGGTAGGAGCTTAATAAACACTAAGAGCACCTGCAGTGCAGTTGATTAAATAAATGAACCCAACATCCCAAACAGACTGGTATCATGTTTCTATAGGCCTTGTGTATACAAATTACACTGTTTTCCAAATATTAATTAATGAAGCCTTTGGAATTTCCCGGAGGAGTTGGTGGAGGGTGCTTTCATGTGGATGATCCAAGACACAAATAGAGCGAAATGATTTATTCTGGGTCACTGGTGACTCAGTGTCTGGGAATAGAAACATACTCTAAAACCTTTGCTCTAATTAGTCAAGGTAATTATTAGGCACAATAATTAAACATGAATGACCTCAGTCAGGCTGTTTTGTAACCCCTGGAATTTAAGACCTGTACTAATTTTGCTTTAATGATGATATTTGTTTTGGCTTGCTACCACCCCAACCCTTCTTGCTTTTTCTGACCAATCATTTATCTCAAAATGTGATATTTTTCAATAATGAAGCCTTTGAATTACTGACTGTCACATTCCAGAGTCCTCTCTCAAATTATTTATCTCTAAAATAACTTGGAGGGGTTCTCTTGTTTTTGTTTTTGGTTATTTTTATATGTCAATTTTCATTTCACTAAAACCCTTCTTCCGGATCTTTTATTTAATGAATATTTTATTGGGTCTCCTTTCTGTGAACAGGACTCTATGTGGCAAGCTGGGGATAATGACAAATGAAACACAGTTTCCACTCTGAAAAAAATTCGCTGTGCTTGTGGTGGTATGAGGAGGGCTTATAATATTTTAGTTATTTCTTTACCTTGTTTTTTTTTATTGTAATTTTACTCAAATTACTATGAGGATACAATATTTAGGTTACATTGTTCTCACTTCCAGGGTAAAGTTCCATCTGCAGAAGAGCCCCCACCCAGGGGCGTGTTATACACCCTCACAATGGGCACATTAGGTGAGCTCTCGCTCATGTCCTCCCTCCTTCTGCCATATGGCCTCCCCCTCTCTCCCCTCCTGCTCCCCTCTATCCCCCAACTGGACCAGAATAGTGTTTAATTGTTTTTAGGAACATGTCATTGTTTATACATTGATTTCTTATTAGTATGGAGTACACTGGATATTCATCTCTCCATTCTTATGATACTTTACTAAGAAGAATGTATTTCACCTCCATCAGGGTAAATGTAAAAGATGTAAAGTCTCCATCTTTTTTAATGGCTGAATAATATTCCATGGTATACATATATCGTAGTTTGTTGATCCATTCGTGAGTTGATGGGCACTTGGGTTGCTTCCACGACTTGGCAATTATGAATGAATTCTTTACCTTGTTTTTGATGAATAGCCAACATTTCCTGATGTCTTACTCAATATGAGGCATGACATTATTTGAACTTACTTATGGAAGCTTCAAAACAGTCTTAAGAGGAACATGCTGTTATCAATATTATCATTCCCATTTTACAGATGAGGAAACTGTGGCACAGGGGGCTTAAGTGAGTTAATCCAAATCACACGACTGGTAGTTAGGTGATGGTGGTGGAATCTGAACACAGAGAGTTGACATAGAAGCTGTGCTTTTACTTCCTATTTAGACTCACTGTACTAGGTGTTTTGACTGTCCAGAAATATTAACTTCTCTGATATTACACATTCCCCTATTTATTCACTCAGCAAATATTTTCTGGTAGCTTGGTGACTATCTAGAGCCAGACTTTGGGCTTGGCCAGCAGTTAGGATTGCAGATTTAGCTCATAAAAATACAGATCACTGGCTTGGCACCTGTGGCTCAAGTGGCTAAGGTGCCAGCCACATACACCTAAGGTGGCGGGTTCGAAT
>NW_003852627.1:720720-723853 GCF_000181295.1 Otolemur garnettii
AAAACAAACAAATAAACAAACAAAAATAATGTCGGGTTTGGTGGCTCACACTGGTAATCCTAGCACTCTGGGAGGCTGAGGCAGGTGGATTGCTTGAGTTCAGGAGTTGGAGACCAGCCTGAACAAGAGCAAGACACTGTCATTACTAAAAACAGAAAAAATTTAGTTGAGTGTTGTGACAGGCACCTGTAGTCCCAGCTACTTGAGAGGCTGAGGCAGGAGGATTACTTGAACCCAGGAGTTTGAGGTTGCTGTGATCTAGGCTGAAGCCACAACACTCTAGCCTGGGCAACAGAGGGAAACTGTCTCAAAAAACACAAAACAAAAAACACAAAACAAAACAAAAAAAATCCAAAGAATGAAAACCCTTCCAAGCTCCCAGGGCACCTAGATAAAGCCCAAAGGGGTGCAGGGTAAACATGGGATGTGAAGGAGGACAGAAGATGGAAGACCTGGGGGGCTGAAATAATGTCGCAGGCCACAGTTGGTCTATTTTGAATCCATCCTTCTCTCTCCAGCTGCTTCTACTGCTCTGTCATGGCTAAGCTCCGTATCCTTTGCCTACACAGCTGCAGTAACCTTCTTACTGGTGCCTCAGCTTCCATGAGCAATAGACTAGCAACATTTTTATTATAGAAATTTTCAAAAACTAGACTATAGTGACTGGAATAATGAACTCAGTTTCAGTAATTATCAGCTCACAGCCAGTCCTGTTTCACCCAGTCCTCAGCGCCTTGGAAGTTTGAGTTCCTCCTCTCTCTGGGGATTTTTTTTTTTTTTTTATTTTGAAAAATTTCAGTCTCAGGAACAGGATAATCTGACTTTTCATCAATTTCCCGGCATTACATCTATGGTTTGTTGTGGCACAGACTTTATTCCAAGATTCCTTTGGCGATTTGCTTTGAATCCAGTGTTTTGGTACTCAAAACCAAGTGCAGAGAACTAAGAGGAAAAAGAAAAAAGAAAGACACAGATGGGGTGGGGAAGTGTCTTTTTGTAAATTTTGCAAATCAAAAGCCTTGGCTTTCAAAATTAGTGTTTCTGCCATGTATTTCAAAAGCCTGCTCAGGAACTCATAAAAGCCCAACTATTTGACTTTCTTTTTCTTCTTGTTTTTCTTTTTTGGATTTGGTTTGAGTTAAGCCTCTCTAAGTGGTTTGTCCAGAATGATTCAGCCTCAGCCTCAATACATGATTTTTCTAGGGAGAAGGGTCACAGGATTTTTTAGAAAAGAGAATAAAGGCTTGGTGCCCGTAGCACAGTGGTTACAGCACCAGCCACATACACCGAGGGTGGTGGGTTTGAACTCAGCCCAGGCACCTAAGCAACAATGACAACTGCAACAGAAGAACAGCCAGGCATTGTGTTGGGCGCCTCTAGTTCCAGCTACTTGGGAGGCTGAGGCAAGAGAATCGCTTAAGCCCAAGAGTTTGAGGTTGCTGTGAGCTGTGATGCCACAGCACTCTACCGAGGCTGACACAGTGAAACTCTGTCTCAAAAAAAAAAAGAAAAGAATAAATATAGCATTGCAACAAGTGAAAAAAAATGTTCCTCATTGCTATTTTTATTTTTTTTGAATAGTAATTGTAGTGAACTTAAATTATTTCTCCGAATGTTCACAGGTCATGATGTTCACTAGTCTGTTTTTTTCCCCCTATGACTTTAACCTCAACTGCAATTTCTCCTAATATGAAGTTTTGCAAGATGCTAAACTCCCGTGTTTGGGGTGGTTATTTTTCTTTTCTTTTTATTAAATTTCAGATTAATGTGAGGGTACAAACATTTAGTTTACGATGTTTGCATTTACAGGCCCTATTGTTGCTCTGTTCCCCACTCAAAAGATGTGCCATATACCCTTACATGTGCCCATTAAGTAGAAGCGCACCAATCCCCTCCTTCCCCACTCCCCACAACTTGAATAGAGGTTTTCTCCTGTGTGGATGTGTATTAGTTCGTCTACTGGCTTCATATTAGTATTTTAGTACATTGGATACTCGCTTTTCCATTCTTGTGATACTTTACTAAGAAGAATGTGTTTCAACTCCACCCAGGTTATGAAGCACTTAGTTTTCAGTTCACATGTCAATATCCAGAGCTCTCAGAGCTTTGCACTGCTGCATGCTTGCAAACTGGAGTCCTGGATGTCATATAAAGTCCTGTGTCATCTGGAAGTCCCACACTCCTGCTTAGCCATGCATCATCTGATCTCCTTAGTCATAAGCACTGGCATTAACGTTGAGCTTAGGCACCTGTTAAAATTAAGTCTGATTTTTCTTTTCAGGCAAATCCACTGAAATCTCCCAATAGTGTATTTATCATCAACATCAAAGTCTCCTAGATTCGGCTTGGTGCCTGTGTCTCAAGTGGCTAAGGCGCCAGCCATATACACCTGAGCTGGCGAGTTCAAATCCAGCCCGGGCCCGCCAAACAAGGATAGCTGCAACCAAAAAATAGCCAGGCGTTGTGGTGGGCACCTGAGTCCCAGCTCACTTGAGCCCAGGAGTTGGAGGTTGCTGTGAGCTGTGATGCCACAGCACTCTACCCAGGATGACAGCTTGAGGCTCTGTCTCAAAAAAAAAAGTCTCCTAGATTCCAGTCTCATCTGGACAGCATGGTTCAGGCCCAAACATGACACATACAAATGGCAGGGGTAGGAAGGACAGTTAGCAGGCAGAACCGCTCGCTGAGAATAGAATCACTTGTGTTTAATCTCAGCTCAGCCAGCAGCTTCCCTGGCAACCCCAAGTGCCACAGCTGGCTCAGTTTTCTCATAGGCAGTTTTTCCTGGTGACAAAATCAGAATAGTCTATGTCCTCACAGCCAGGGGTAAGATCACTTGTGTTTTTTTAAAGTGGCCCAAATGATTATGATCGGAAGTGCTCTGATTGCTTCTTTTTTTTTTTTTCTTTCTGAGAAAGAGTCTCACTATGTCGCCCTCGGTAGAGTGCTGTGGCACCACAGCTCATAGCAACCTCAAACTCTTGGGTTTAAGCGATTCTCTTGCTTCAGCCTCCCAGTAGCTGGGACTCCAGGCACCCACCACAACGCCCAGATATGTTTTGGTGGCAGTTGTTATTGTTGTGCAGTCGTTGTTGTTTTAGCAGGCCTGGGCTGGGTTAGAACCTGCCAGCTT
>NW_003852627.1:724327-729521 GCF_000181295.1 Otolemur garnettii
CCCCGCCACAACGTGTGGCTATTTTTTTTGGTTGCAGCCGTCATAGTTGTTTGGTGGGCCGGGCTGGATTTGAACCTGCCACCTTGGGTGTACATGGCTGGCGCCTTAGCCGCTTGAGCCACAGGTGCCGAGCCTGATTGTTTCTTTAATAAACTTTTTATTTCAGAACAGTTTTAGATTTATACAAAAGGTGCAGAAACGGGCCAGGCATGGTGGCTCATGCCTGTAATCCTAGCACTCTGGGAGGCCCAGGCAGGCAGATTGCCGAAGCTCACGAGTTTGGGACCAGCTTGAGCCAGAATGAGACCCTGTCTCTAAAAATAGCTGGGCATTGTGGCGAGCACCTGTAGAGGCTGAGGCAAGAGAATCACTTGAGCCCAAGAGTCTGAGGTTGCTGTGAGCTATGATGCTACAGCACTCTACTGAGGGCAACAAAGTGAGACTCTGTTTCCAAAAAAAAAAAAGAAAAGAAAAAAAGGAGCAGAAATGGTACAGAGCTCAGAGCTCCCACAGACCCCAGACTCAGTTTTCCCAGTGTTGTTTTCATACTATAAGGATCTTACGTAACTGTTGTATATTTTTCACATTTAATGAACCAGTATTGATATGTCATTATTAAGTAAAGTCCATGCCTGATTCAGATTTTCTTGGCTTTTACTGAATGTCCTTTTTACCGTTTCAGTATCCTATCCACATTATATAGTGACATTTTGGCATCTTGTCTCCCTAGGTACCTCTTGGCTGTGACAGTTTCTCAGACTTTCTTTGTTTCATTTTGGTCTGTCTTAATGGAAATAAAATTCACATGCTACAGAGGATACCAAAAATATATATATCCATTTTAAGAAAGTGAAAAACTAGGCTGGGCATGGTGGCTCATGACTGTAATCCCAGCACTCCAGGAGGCCGAGGTGGGTGGATTGCTTGAGCTCACAGTTTCGAGACCAGCCTGAGCAAGATCAAGACCCTGTCTCTACTAAAAATAGAAAAACAGGGTGACACCTGTGGCTCAAAGGAGTAGGGTGCCAGCCCCATATACCAGAGGTGGCAGGTTCAAACCCGGCCCTGGCCAAAAACTGCAAAAAAAAAAAAAAGGAAAAAACTATATTAAAATTGTAATACTCAATATATATCAGTAATGTTTGTTAGCTTGTATATTATATCTTATATCTCTTATAATTGCAGAAATCAAAGTTGATTTGAGTATTACAATTTTTGTTTTTGAGACAGTCTCACTCTGTTACCCCAGGCTAGAGTGTGATGGCCTCAGCCTAGCTCATAGCAACCTCAAACTCCTGGGCTCAAGTGGTCCTCCTGCCTCAGCCTCACAGAGTGCTAGAATCCTAGGCATGAACAACTGTGCCTGGCCAAGTATTACAATTTTAATATTTTTTTCTTTATTAAAATGTGTGTGTGTATTTTTGGCACCTCTGTATGATATCTACCCATTTAAAGCACATAATTCTGGGCACAGGGGCTCATCCCCATAATCTTGACACTTAGGGAGGCTGAGGCAGGAGTATCTCTTGAGGCCAGGAGGTTGAGACCGGCATGGGCAGCACAGTGGGGCCCTGTCTCTACAACTTTTTTTTTTTAACTCATAAAAATAAATAAAAATAGGCTGGGCACAGTGACTCATGCTTGTAATCCTAGCACTCTGGGAGGCCAAGGCAGATGGATTGCCTGAGCTTAGGAGTTTGAGAGCAGCCTGAGCTACAGGGAGACCTCATCTCTTAAAAAAAAAAAAAAAAATAGCTGGGCCTTATGGCAAGTATCTGTAGTCTCAGCTACTTGGGCGGCTGAGGCAAGCCCAAGAGTTTGAGGTTAGTATGAGCTATGATGCCCCAGTACTCTACCCAGGGCAACAGCTTGAGACTCTGTCTCAGAAAAAAAAAAAAAAAGAAAAGAAAAATAATTAAAAAATAAGGGTGGTGCCAGTATCACAGTGGTTAGGACACTGGCCACATACACCGAGGCTGGCAGGTTTGAACCCAGCCCTGGCCAGCTAAAACAACCATGACAACTGCAAAAAAAAAAAAGAAAAAAAAATAGCTGGGTGTGTGGCAGGTGCCTGTAGTTCCAGCTACTTGGGAATCTGAGGCAAGAGAATCACTTAAGCCCAAGAGTTTGAGGTTGCTGTGAGCTATGATGCCATGGCACTCTACCCAGGACGACAGCTTGAGACTCTGTCTTTTGGGGGGTGGGGAAGAAAAAAGAAAAGAAAGAAACCTGACAAATAACTGTATCATCATGCAAGGCCAATACTGCTCTACCACTTATTATTGGTATCAGCCAAAGTCCTGCACATAAGAAAGGGCCACTTGCATTGGGTGATTGGAAGAGAAGAGAGTGTGGTACAAGGCACTGTAAAGTGCTCTGAGCCCAGTAACAGCTGAGATACTACCCTGTGTTGGAAAGGGTGAGGGGAGGGAGTGCTTTTTAGCACTCAGAATGGACAAGGCCTCAGGTCCAGGAGACACCAACCTCCTGAAAGGTAAGGAGCAGAGGGGATAAATACCCAGCTCATGGCTCTACTTCCCTCTGAGCTACTCAGCCTGATCCTACCAGAAAGGAGAGGGCATCCCAGTCTCTTGAAGGGGGCCATGAAGTTTAGCCTTCCAGGACCCAGAGCAGGGTGGGGAAGATGTAGAGTGGATTTGCAGGCTTGTGTGGAGTAAGCCGGCACACTGGCCCTGTGGCCTTGGTTGAGGCCGCTGTGCTGCAACAAGAAATATATTTGCAGGAGGCCGAGGTGGAAGGATCACTTGAAGACTGGAGTTTGCGACCAGCCTGGGCAACACAGTGAGACTCCATCTCTATACACACAAACACACACATACACACACACACCCCTGCCTGTAGCTGAGGCAGGAGAACGGTTTGAGCCCAGCAGTTTGAGGTTGCAATGAGCTAAGATTATACCACTGAACTGGGTGAGTGCACTAGATGAGATTAGCCTGGGCAACAGAGTGAGATCTTGTCTCTAAAATATAAGTAAATAAAAGAGAAAATGAGAATAAAAATACCAACCTTTACTTGATATCTTGTGATACAGGAAAAAATTACCAACCTTATTGGGGAACTGCAAGGATCAAATGAGTCAACACATAAAAGACTTATCACAAACACAACAGTACGTGGGACTGTGTGTGGTGGAGAGACTTTCTGTTAAAATGTTGTTAGTAATTGTGAAGCCACCTGGTTCCCCAGCTTTAATATGTATGTAAAGATGCTGACCACCTCCAGATGGCAGCTGCATTAACTCTCCTTTTTGCCATATGCAATTGATATTCAGACTGTTCAGTATCCAGGTCTGCTTTTTCTTTTTCTTTATTTTGAGACAGAGCCTCAAGCTGTCACCCTGGGTAGAGTGCTGTGGCATCACAGCTCACAGCAACCTCCAACTCCAGGGCTCAAGTGATTCTCTTGCCTCAGCTTCCCGAGTAGCTGGGACTATAGGCACCCGCCACAACACTCGGCTATTTTTTTGGTGTAGTTTGGCTGGGGCCGGGTTCGAACCAGCCACCCTTGGTATATGGGGCCGTCGCCCTACTCACTGAGCCACAGGCGCCACCCCAGGTCTGCTTTCCAGTTTAAGTTTAGGGTCCTCTCAAGTTAGGCAGGGCCATATGACCAGTTCTGGCCAGTAGAATACGAACAGAAGTGATGTTTCACTTAGTTTCTGAGGCAGCAAAAGGCTCTTGCAAGATTCTCCAGGCTTTGTTTTCCCCCTCGTGAAGGAGGCTTTGGGTGGAGTCACAAGATAAAAGCTGCCTGGATCCCTGAGTCACCACATGGCATTATGTGGAGGAGAGAATCCCTGGAGAGTTCCCTGGACCGAGAGCAGGCTTTGCCTGAACAAGAAATAAACTTGCAGTGGTTAGCCAATTAAATCTTTGTCATTTTTGTTTGTTCATTTATAGCAGCATTACCTGCCCTGAGCGGTACATCCAGCAGATCAACGAACGTTTCCAGAAAACAACGAAGACAGTTTGGAGGATCCAGGGCACTGTCTCTGGCTTCTTTCATTCCACCACACTTCGATGCATCCCCCATTCTCCTCTGCTGTCGAAACCACAGAAACACACACTGTCCAACTGTGTCAGCACCATCAGCTATGATGATTACAGGAAGAAAAAATGCTGGTTTTGTTTTTGTTTTTAAGAAGGAAAGAAGATGGCTTTGTGAAGGGTTCTGACCTGCTGCCAGCGTTTGCCTTCTCAGACTCCTGCTTGTTTGCGTCTGCCACCTACAGTAGGCAGTCTCTAAGAGAGCCCCTAAAGATGTGCTGCTCTTGGAGTCGTATGATACTCATCCCACCAGTGTAGGCTGGATTTAGCTAACTTGCCTCTTATGTGACAGATGTCACTTCTGAGAGTTGATTATACAAACTCTGGCTTCTGACTCTCAGACACCTATTTACTCTCTCTCTGTTCTGTAAGAAGCTTGTGCGCTGGCTGCTGTGCAGAGAGTTAATTAACACGACTCTCACCTAAAGTGTTTTCCTTCCCAAAGGGGATTTGAATGGAATCCCTTTTGTAATCCCTCCTTCTCTCCATGCCCCCCCAACCTCTCGAGGCAAACTGCTCTGTTTTCTGTGACTATAGGTTAACTTGCATTTTCTATAATTTTATGCAAAAGGAATGAGTCATAAGCGTGAGATCTTCTGCATAATTAATGTGAGGTTCATCCACGTTGCCTTGTGTGCTACTTGTTCATTCCTCTCATAGATTCTTGGTGTGAACACAGTGCAGTCTGTTTATTTGTTCACTTGTCCATGGATATTTTCAGGTAGGACTGATTTAAACGATCATGTACAAGTTTGGACAAAGGCTTTCTTTTCTCTTTGGTAAATACTTAGGACTGGAAAGGCTGGACCATTTGGCAAGTGGATTTTTAAAGTAACCGGCAAGTTATTTTTCAGCTGCACCATTTTACATTCCCACAGGCACCGTACAGAAGGTGTAACAATGCTGGCAGTCTGGCAGTCACCCTAGATGCCAGAGGTCCACCATCACTGTGACAAGCCAACACCCCGTCTGTGACCAGCTGTGCCAACTATCACCAGGTTGACAACTGAGAACCACTACAGGGGCGCTCCTTTTGTTCCTGTAGTAGCAAAGACAAGCCCCCATTTTGGAACTAAAGAAGATGTAGGACGAGAAAAATATCTTTTTAAAATTAATTTTTTTTT
>NW_003852627.1:730113-733498 GCF_000181295.1 Otolemur garnettii
TTTTTTTTTTGCAGTTTTTGGCTAGCTCCAGGTTTGAACCCGCCACCTCCAGTATATGGGGCTGGCGCTCTACTCCTTTGAGCCACAGGTGTCGCCCAACAATTAATTTTTTTTTAGAGATAGGAGCTCTCTCTGTCACCCAGGCTAGAGTCCAGTGACCCTATCACAGTTCACTGCATCCTGGAACTCCTGGGCTTGAGTAATTCTCCTGCCTTAGCCTCCCAAAATTCGGGGATTACAGGTGTAAACCACTATGCTTGGCCAGAAAAGGTATCTTTTCTCATTCATTGATAGGTGTTTGGTGGAAGTCTCTGTAACAAAAAATAGGTTAACAAAGGTATTTCTTTCCAGCCCGAGCCAGACTGAGACCCCATCCCTAAAAACAGCCAGGTACTGTGGTGGGTGCCTGTAGTCCCAGTACTCAGGAGGCTGGGGCAAGAGGATTGCTTAAGCCCAAGAGTTTGAGGTTGCTGTGAGTTATGACACCACAGCACTGTACTGAAGGTGACAAAGTGGGACTCTGTCTCAACAAACAAACAAAAACAAATGTATTTCTTGTAAATTTAAGGTGCTATGGCAGGCTCTGAAAATAAAGACCCAAAGAAACAGAGAAACCTCGTATGGAGAAGCATGACTGGACAAAGCAGCTATGACCTAATGGCAATAAACTGGAAGGAATTTAGCAAGGCCTATTTGTTTGGGGTGTTCTCTGTATCCCCGAGTCTTCAGAGATAAGGACAGTTCCTTTCCTCCAGGGAAGGCACCTCACATAGGCCTCTGCTTTAGAGAAAGCTCAGAGAATGCTTTTTGGATTTTATGGCTTGCTTGGGGGCGAGAAGGGGAGGGGGAGGTGAGAATGACACCTGCTTCTGCTGTTTTCTCAAATGCCAAGGTGCTGTATGTTAGGGTAGTGTGTCTGGAAGCCTACCAAAGAAAACTTGTGAACCCATATTCTGAACTGAATTCACGGTGAGCCATTTCACAAAGTGGTGACAGAAGGGAGATAGGGCTGTGAATGGCGTGTTCTGGCTTGGCTTTGCATTCTGTGGTCTTCAAAAATGCTCTTTATTTAAAGAACCACGGTTTACAGGCAGTAGTAAGGGACAGTGTGGTGCTTAGAGAGAGTCAGATGATCCCTTTTCTTTCTATTCTTAACTTTCTGTCTGGCCTTGGGAGCCTCCCAGAGCCTCCTTGGGGAAAAAATAAGTGGTATTTGGTAATCCCGAGCTGAAAGGTGGTACTTAAGTCAGAAGTACACCTGAACTCAGCTAATTTGCACTAATCACCATGGATTAGCCAGAGGGGAAAACATGATGATGCAACCACAGCCACACTTTGCAGGACCTAACCATTCTTAAACACAATTTGATCTCTAAAACCTTCTCAAACCCTTAATGCAGCAGTTGTCAAACTGGAGCATGCTTCAGACTCCCCAGGAGGGCGTGTCAAAAACGCGGATTGCCTGGTCCCTTCCCTAGAGATAGACTAAGAGAAGGCCTGACAATTGTCCTTTCTAACAAGTTCTCAAAAGCTGCTGTTGTAGCTTGGCCCAGGGCCCTCACTCCGAGATTCATTTCCATATCGGTAACTCATACTTGCCAATTCAAAGCTGTCCATATCCAACTATGGCAGTGAGCCTTAATCAGGGCAATTTTGCCCCCAGAAAACAGTTTGGGTTGCTGTTACTAGCAGGGGCAGGTGAAAGAGTGCTGGTGGCATCTGCTATACCTCCTGCAATCCAGGGAACAGCCCCGCACCAAATACTAATGTGGCTCAAGATGTTCACAGGGCTGGTGTTGAGAAACCCTGAACTACGGGGGATTGCTTTAAATGAATAGAAGAATATTCTCACAAGAAATAAATGTTACGCAGTCATTAAGAAGACTGCTCCTTACGACACCTTTAAAACACTTAGAAATATTCATGATATGAGGGCAGGGGCGGGCGGGGAAGGAAGGTCAAAAAAGCATATTCAACATGTGACTTGTTTTAATTGGTTTTCTTCATACTTCATCTTTACCTACAATTACCTTGTTTCTTGATATGTTTACTTATGTACCGTTGGCCTCCCCTTACCAGGATGAAGCTCCTGGTCTATTGTAGGGAAGCATGAAATAGTTGCAGACACACGAATGAGTAAACCCCATGACTTGTAAGTAAAATCAGTGGTGTGCTGGTCAATGTTTAACAACTCTCTGAAAAGGAAACCCCTGTAGTGTAGTAACTGACGATTTCCCACGGTGTAAACACTCCCTCTGTGGCTGATTTCAAGTGACATTCTTGTGACATTACTGAAGTAGGAGTTGGGCAGAGACTGCATGACTGGCTAGCAAGCTCATAGGAGCTGAGTCCAGCACACCACTGGAAATAATTGTTAAGAAAAGATGAGGGGCAGCGCCTGTGGCTCAGTGAGTAGGGCATTGGCCCCATATACTGAGGGTGGCGGGTTCAAACCCGACCCTGGCCAAACTGCAACAACAACAACAACAACAACAAAATAGCTGGGCATTGTGGTGGACACCTGTAGTCTAGCTACTCGGGAGGCTGAGGCAAGAGAATCTCCTAAGCCCAAGAGCTGGAGGTTGCTGTGAGCTGTGATGCCACAGCACTCTACCAAGGGCAACAAAGACTTTATCTCTAGAAGAAAAAGAAAGAAAGAAAAGATGCAGGCTGGGTGCTGTGGTTCACACCACTGTGGTTCACACCTATAATCCTAGCACTCCAGGAGGCCAAGGTGGGTGGTTTGCCTGAGTTCAGGAGTTTGAGACAAGTTCAGGAGTTCAAGAGTGAGACTCCCATCTCCAGTAAAAACAGAAAAACTAGCCAGGTATAGGGGCAGGTGCCTGTAGTCCCAGCTACTCAGGAGGATGAGGCAAGAGGATCACTTGTGCCCAGAAGTTTGAGGTTGCTGTAAGCTAGGGTGCCATGACCCAGAGTAATAGAGTGAGACTCTGTCTCAAAGAAAAAAAAGTAAAACAAAAGACATGAAGGAAAACCGCTACAATGTTCATAGTAGAACAGAGGGATCATATGCATATCAGAAACCATAAAGTTCGGGGGGGCGCCTGTGGCTCAAAAGAGTAGGGTGCTGGCCCCATACGCTGGAGGTGGCAGGTTCAAACCCAGCCCCAACCAAAAAAAAAAGTGAATTTGGCTCAGTGCCTGTAGCTCAAGGCTAGGGCACTGGCCACATAACACTGGGGCTGATGGGTTTGAACCTGGCCCGGGCTTGCCAAACAACAGTGACAATTATCAAAAAAAAGAAAAAAAAGAAATAGCCAGGCATTGTGGTGGTGGGTGCCTTTAGTCCTAGCTACTTGGGAGGCTGAGGCAAGAGAGCTGAAGAGTTTGAGGTTGCTGTGAGCTGTGGTGCCATGGCATTCTA
>NW_003852627.1:735426-740921 GCF_000181295.1 Otolemur garnettii
GGCGCCGAGCCACGTCTCCATCTTTTTAATGGCTGAATAGTATTCCATGGTGTACAGCACAGTTTGTGGATCCACTCATGGATTGCTGGTCATTCAGGTTGCTTACACAACTTGGCAATTATGAATTGAGCTACAATAAACATTATGGTGCAAATGTCTTTGCGGTAAAATGATTTTTGTTCTTTTGGGTAGATACCTAGTAATGGGATTGCAGAATCCTGTGTAAGGAGTTTCTTATAAGGATCTTGAGGCTCGGTGCCTGTGGCTCAAGTGGCCAAGGCGCCAGCTACATACACCCAAGGTGGCGGGTTCAAATCCAGCCCGGGCCCGCCAAACAACGACAACTGCAACCAAAAAATAGCCAGGCATTGTGGTGGGCGCCTGTGGTTCCAGCTACTTGGGAGGCCGAGGCAGGAGACTCGCTTGAGCCCAGGAGTTGGAGGTTGTTGTAAGCTATGATGCCACGACACTCTACCCAGGGGGACAGCTGGAGGCTCCTGTCAAAAAAAAAAAAAGAGAAAAAAAAAGAGGATCTTGAAAATGTTTTGGAATTAGTGGCGATGGTCGTACAACAGAGTGAATTTATTGAAACCACCTAATGATACACTTTTATTTATTTATTATCATTATTTTTTAGAGACGGAGTCTCACTTTGTCACCCTCAGTAGAGTGCCATTGCGTCACAGCTCACAGCAACCACTAGCTCTTGGGCTTAGGTGATTCTCTTGCCTCAGCCTCCAGAGTAGCTGGGACTACAGGTGTCCACCACAATACCCAGCTATTTTTGTTGTTATTGTTGCAGTTTGGCTGGGGATGGGTTTGAATCCACCACCCTCGGTATGTGGGGCTGGTACCCTACTTACTAAGCCACAGGTAACGCCTGAATGATGAACTTTTAAATGGTGAACATTATGGTATAAAAGTTAGATCTCAGTAAAAGAAGTAATTTGAGGAAAGTGTACTTTGTTCTCATTTGCACATAGGCTAGAAATGTATGAGCTGGTGGCTGTCTCCAAATCGTGGGTTCTGGGGTCTCATCCTGGTGATCCTGGAGATGGAGTGGGAGGCAAGCAGTTCCCAGAAAAGAGGGTAAGGTTCTGTGCTGGAAAAACACAGCCTGCTGGTGCCTGCTCCTGCCTGTGGGCCTTCACTATGCCCATGGATGTCATCTTTCTGTTGTTAGCATCTGAGATTTTTTGGTCTGCGGCTTTGCTCTGGCTGTAGGAGTGGGCTCAGCCAACCTGGACCAGTACAGACAGTTCCCCAGTCTCCTTGTCCCTTGGATGGGGTGACTCTGGGACATGTTCTATACAGCCCCAAGATATCCTTAGTGGGAATGAGCCCCAGTTGCCCACAGCAGTAATCTGCTCCTTAATGCTCACTGCTTTCAGCTGGGCATGGTGGCTCATGCCTGTAATCCTAGCATTTTGGGAGGCCAATCTGGGTGGATTGCTTGAGCTCACATGTTCAAGACCAGTCTGAGCAAAATCGAGACCCCATCTCTACTAAAAATAGAAAAAATGAGGCAAGAGGATTGCTTGAGCCCAATAGTTGGAGGTTGCTGTGAGCGGTGACACAGTCACTGCACTCTAATGAGGGTGACAAAGTTAGACTCTATTTCAAAAAAAAAAAAAGTCTTGAGCTATCTCAATGAGACTGCCTTGCTTCTGGAGGAATGTTCTGTCTGAGGAAGAGGTTGAAGACATTTTTCAAGCTCCCTTGCATGCAGGCCACTCTTTTAGGCATTGGAGATGCAGCGATGAACAGGTGGCTGGCGGACTCGGCCTCTGCCCTTGTGTGACATCCCAGTTCGGATTAGGAGAGACAGACAACAGCAACTAAGAGAATGAAGATACCTTGTTCAGCCCAAGGTGAGTCTGAGGAAGAGAAATTAGAATGAAGGAAGAGAAAGTGACTGTCTCCCTGGAGTCAGGGAGCTCTGCTTTGGGCTGGCTGGCTAGGGAGGGCAGCTCTGACAAGAGACATTTGAACCTAGAACTGACTGAGAAAGAGCAGAGGTTGGGCTGGAAGGTGCTATCCTGGCTCGGCGCCTGTGGCTCAAGTGGCTAAGGCGCCAGCCACATACGCCTAAGGTGGCGGGTTTGAATCCAGCCCAGGTCCGCCAAACAACAATGATGGCTGCAGACAAAAAAATAAAATAAAATAAAATAAAATAAGCCAGGCATTGTGGTGGGCGCCTGTGGTCTCAGCTACCCAGCTACTTGGGAGGCAGAGGCAGGAGACTTGCTTGAGCCCAGGAGTTGGAAGTTGCTATGAGCTGAGATGCTATGGCACTCTACCCAGGGAAATAGCTTGAGGCTCTGTCTCAAAAAAAATTAAAAAAAAAAAAAGAAGGTACTATCCTGGTCCAGATGCAGTCTATGAGCCTCGGCAGTGCAGAGAGACCCCATCTCTACAAAGTAGTGAAATTAGTGATGTGTGGTGGCTCATACCTGTAATCCTGGCACTCTGGGAGGCCAAGGTGGGTAGATCACCTGGGCTCAGGAGTTCAAGATCAGCCTGAGCAAGAGCAAGACCCCATCTCTATTAAAAATAGAAAAATTAGCCAGGTGTTGTGGCAGGTACCTGTAGTCCCAGATATTTAGGAGGTTTGAGGCAGGAGGATCACTTGAGCACAGGAATTTGAGGTTACTGTGAGCTATGATCATATCACAGCAGTCCAGCCTGGGCGACAGATGGAGATCCTGTCTTAAATAAACAAACAAAGATGGAGTCTGTGGACCAGTAGCATGGGCATCCTTGCCGGGGGCTCATCTGACATGCAGACTCTCGCCCCAGGCCTACAGAACCAGAAGCTGTTTTGACTACGAGGCCTCTGTCACCGCTATTTGTGGATGCAGGTCATGGTCAGACCGTGCAGTTCCATTATGTAGTTGTCTTGTCTCCTTGAGAAGCTGATTCTCTTGTCTCCCTATGTTGGCCAGTGAACCTGAGGCTTTGTTTTCAGAGCCTTGCCACTTTTAGGATAGTTTTTTCAGGAAAATCAAGGAACCATTCAGTTGTCAGAAGCAGGAGGCCAGAGAAACCATCTATCACCAGGCATCTTTCTCAATGATACCACCATGGGGCTGAAGTGTACCTCCATCCAGGCCTTGGGAATCACACACAGAATGGCTGCAGGTCAGCAGGGCAGTGTTTCTGAAAATACATTTATTTGCCTGTAATTTAGTCCTCAGCTAGCAGTCAGAGAGAGTAATCACATTCTTATCCTGAGTCCTATCTGATAACTGGCAACAACTCCCAGCAACAGTTCTACTATGGAGGGAACACGCTGCTGTTATGGGGAAAACTTGCACAGCGGGTGAAACCAGACCAAAAACAACAAGCAATAGCCTTGAATCTCCTTAAACTACAAAGTACCGGCTTGGTGCCTGTGGCTCAGGTGGCTAAGGCGCCAGACACATATACTTAAGGTGGCAGGTTCGAATCCAGCCCGGGCCCGTCAAACGATGGCTGCAACCAAAAAATAGCTGGGCATTGTGGTGGGCGCCTGTGGTCCCAGCTACTTGGGAGGCAGAGGCAGAAGACTCGCTTGGGCCCAGGAGTTGGAAGTTGCTGTGAGCTACAATGCCACAGCACTCTACCCAGGGAGACAGCTTGAGGCTCTGTCTCAAAAACAAAAACAAAAACAAAACTACAAAGTACCACAACCTGACCACAGTTGCTTACATAATATGAAATACAATTTTATTTTTCTCTCTCTTTTTTTTTTTGAGATGAAGTATCACTCTGTCCTCAGGATAGAGTGAAGTGGTACAATCATAGCTCACTGAAATCTCAAACTTTTGAGCACAAAGCATCCTCCTGCCTCAGCCTCCTGAGTAGCTGGGCTCACAGGTGTGTGCCACTATCACCCAGCTAATTTTTAATTTTTTTGTAGGGATGGAGTCTCACTATGTTGCCTAGGCTGGTCTAGATTTCCTGGCCTTAAGCGATCCTTCCTGTAAGGTCTCCCAAAGTACTGGAAATACAAGCATAAACCACTGTACCCAGCCTTATTTTTCTATACTTTCAAAAAAGGTCGGGCTGGGCATGGTGGCTCATACCTCTAACCCCAGCACTCTGGGAGGCTGAGGCAGGTGGATCGCCTGAGCTCAGGAGTTTGAGACTAGCCTGAGCAAGAGCAAGACCTCATCTCTATTAAAAATAGAAAAACTAGCGAGACCTGGTGATGTACTTGGTTGGCTGAGGCAAGAGGATCTCTTGAGCCCAAGAGTTTGAAGTTGCTGTGGGCTGTGACGCTAAGGCACTCTACCCAGAGCAACAGAATGAGACATTATCACACACACACACAAAATGTGTGGAGGTAGGTAGCCCAGGGATGCCCACAGATCCATTAGGGATTCCCCCCCTTCCTCTGCCATTTTTGGGACACGGCTTCCTTTCTTAAGGTTACCTCAGGCTCTAAGATGGCTGCTGCAGCCCTGGGTATTTTGTTTGTGTTATGGGCAGCAGGAATGAGGAAGTGGCAAGAGCCAAAGGGCAAGCTAAGTCATTTCCCTTTAAATAGCTTTCCTGGAAGCCCCACCCAATGACTTCCTCTTATTATTTCATCATCCTCCTTTAGCTGCAAGGGAAGCTGGGAAATGTAGTTCCTAAAATGGGCATATTGCTCATGTAAGTGAAATTAAGGCTCTGCTGCTAGCAAAGAACAAAAGTGGAATGGCTGTTGGGAAGGAAGTTGGCTGACTCCATTAGGTACATTTTACCCCATTACATACTCAGGTTTGAGATACCCTTGGGAAAATCTACCATTTCTCCCATAAGGTCTGAGATTATTTGATATTTCTGGGTTGAAGCTTTTCTGTCTCATAGATAAGAGACTAGAATATTTCCTATTGTTGTTTTTAAGACAGGTAGAATTTGTTTGCCCAAAGTAAACTGCATTTTACAAAAAAGATAGGAGAGCATATAAGTCTTCTGATTACTTTTTCCCCTTCCTTCCTCTCTCCCTCCCTTTCTTTCTTTTTTCCTGATAGAGTCTCACCCTCTTGCTCCAGGCTAGAGTGCAATGGCCTCAGTTTGGCTGACAGTAACCTTAAACTCCTGGGTTCAAGCCATCCTCCTACCTCAGCCTCCAGAGTAGCTGTCCCCACCATGAAGTCTGGCTAATTTTTCTGTTTTTTCTAGAGACAGGGGTCTCACTCTTACTCATGCTAGTCTCAAACTCCTGAGGTTAAGCTAGGATTATAGGTATGAGCCACTATGTCAGGCCAGACTTTCAAAGAAATTGCTCCCCCCCCCCCAGACATTATCTCACTCTGTTGCCTAGGCTGGAGTGCAGTGGCATCATTATAGCTCACTGCAGCCTCCAACTCCTGGGCTTAAGTAGTCCTCCTGCCTCAGCCTCCAGAGTAGCTTGGGACTATAGGTGTGTGCCACCATGTTCAGATAAATTTTTATTTTTCCTCAAGTACAGTAGTGAGAAAAGGGGAAAGAGTACAACAAGGGGTTCATTCTTTTTTTTTTTTTGA
>NW_003852627.1:742019-744104 GCF_000181295.1 Otolemur garnettii
GCAGGAGACTCGCTTGAGCCCAGGAGTTGGAGGTTGCTGTGAGCTGTAATGCCACGACACTCTACCCAGGGGGACAGCTTGAGGCTCTGTCTCAAAAAACAAAAACAAAAACAAAAACAAAAACAAAAACAAAATTTAACTTTGTTGGGCAGGCATGGTGGTGGTTTACACCTGTAATACTTGAGGATTGCTTGAAGTTAGGAGTTTGAGACCAGCCTGAGCAACCTATTGAGATACCATCTCTATTTAATAAACAAAGAAAAAATTTGACTTTGTTTGCTATCTGTGTTTCTATTTAAAATTTTAAAACAAGAGTTTAGGGAGAGACAAGCCCATCTGGTTGACCAAATGTGGTGAACAAGTTATGACTTGATTGCTCAGGTTTGTCTTGAACTCCTCAAGCAATCCACCCGCCTTGGCCTTCCAGAGTGCTAGGATTACAGGCATGGATCACTGTGTCTGGCCCTATTTTAATTTTTTTTAGAGATGGAGTCTTGCTCTGTCACTCAGGCTGGAATGCTGCAAGCATATCTTGAACTCCCAGGCTCAAGCAATCCTCCTGCCTTATCTTTTGGCTAATTTTTAATTGAGTTATTTGTCTTTTTATTACCAAGTTGTCAGAGTTTTTATGTATTCTACATATTAGTCTCTTATCAGATATAATATGTGTTGGGATCACAGGCATGAGCCACCATAACTGGCCAACGTATAGTGGTTTTAAAGCAGGTCTTCCAGGCTGGGCTTGGTGTGAAGAAAAAATGAGATAATTGCTGGGTGTGGTGGCTCACGCCTGTAATCCCAGCACTTGGGAGGCTGAGGCAGGTGGACCGCCTGACCTCATGAGTTGGAGACCAGCCTGAGTCAGAGCGAGACCCTGTCTCTAAAAAATAGCTGGGCATTGTGATGGGTGCCTGTAGTCCCAGCTACTTGGGAGGCTGAGCAAGAGAATCTCTTAAGCCCAAGACTTTGAGGTTATCGTGAGCTGTGATGCCATAGCACTCTACCAAGGATGCCAAGTGAGACTGTCTCCAAAAAAATAATAAAAAAAATGGCTTGGCGCCAGTAGCGGGGCGTTGTGGCGGGCACCTGTGGTCCCAGCTACTTGGGAGGCTGAGGCAAGAGAATCATTTAAGCCCACGTGTTTGAGGTTGCTGTGAACTGTGATGCCATGGCACTCTACTGAGGGCAACATAGTGAGACTCTGTCTCAAAAACAAAAACAAAAACAAAAACTTAATTCATGCACCTTCTAACCATGAAAACTATTTCTGAGGATATAGATTTGCGTACACACCTATACATACCCACATATAATGATGTTCACTGCAGCATGTACATGTAATAATTTGCAATGACTAAAAGAATGAATAAATCTTTATATACCAATGCAGAAACATCCAAATTATTTTATAGGAAAAAGATTTATAGACTAGGACACATAAAGTGAACATCTTATTTTCCTCAAGAGCATGCAGGTATACACTTATATACACATACACATAACATAAACATGACTCAGTTTTCAAAGGTTATAAATTATTTCTGGGGAGTAGAAGAATTGGAAGGATCTGGAATGATATAATGACTTTCATTTTTCACTTTATATTTTTCCCTCAATTGGAATTTATTTTTTTAGACAGAGTATCATTATGTTGCCCTTGTAGAGTGCCATGGTGTCACAGCTCACAACCTCCAACTCTCGGGCTTAAGTGATTCTCTTGTCTTAGTCTCCCAAGTAGCTAGGACTACAGATGCCCTCCACAATGCCCAACTATTTTTTATTGCTGTCGTCATTGTTGTTTAGCTGTCTTGGGTGAGGTTCGAACCCACCAGCCTCGGTGTATGTGGCTGGCGCCATAACCACTGAGCTACAGGCACTGAGCCTGCAATTGGAATTCTTTTTTCATTTTTTGGCTGGGGCTGGATTTGAATCCACCACCTCCAGCATATGGGGCCGGTGGCACTCTGCTCCTTTGAGCTGCAGGCACCACCTGGAATTCTTAATATTGAAACATGGGGCTCGGCGCCTGTGGCTCAAGCGGCTAAGGCGCCAGCCACATACACCTAAGGTGGTGGGTTCGAATCC
>NW_003852627.1:744649-753929 GCF_000181295.1 Otolemur garnettii
AAAAAAAAAAAAAAAAAATACAGAGCTTTTGCTAAGTGATTCTATTTTTTGGAATCTGTCCAAAGGAAGTAATTGAACAAGTGTGCAAAGATAAATGTACAAAGATGCTGAGTACTTCTTGTTGTATTAAAACTCTGGAAACAACCTAATTGTCAGTTAGTAGGAAACTATTAAAAACATGATGCATTCATGCAACAGGATGCAACGTCATTGTTAATAAGAGAGAATGAGGCAGTTTTGTTGTCATGGAAAAGTTTCCCAAGAGATACTATACAATAGAAAGTAAAGGTAGGTTTCACAACAAGCTGTACGATGTGATATCTTTTATGTAAGAAGTACTTATATATACATATTTAAAAGTCTGGAGTGGTGTTAAAAACCAAAGTATGTGGTTAACCCATATTTTCTTTTCTTTCTTTTCTTTTTTGTTTTTTTGAGACAGAGTCTCACTTTGTGGCCTTGGGTAGAGTGCCATGGCATCATAGCTTACAGCAACCACAAATTCTTTAGGCTCATGTGAACCTCTTGCCTCAGCCTCCCAAGTAGCTGGGACTACAGGCACTTGCTACAGTGCCTGCCTATTTTTTAGAGATGGGGTCTTGGTCTTGCTCAGGCCGGTCTCGAACTTGTGAGCTCAAGAGATCCACTCGCCTTGGCCTTGCAGAGTGCTGGGATTACATGTGTGATCCAGTGTGCCCAGCCCAACCCATATTTTCTTGAGCCATTAAACTCAAGAAAGTTTAAAAGGATTTTTATTTTATTTTATTTTTTGAGACAGCATCTCACTTTGTCAACCTTGGTAGAATGCTATGGCATCTTAGCTCACAGCAACCTCAAACTGTTCGGTTCAAGTGATCCTCTTGCCTCAGCCTCCCAAGTAGCTGGGACTATAGGCACCGCCACAATGCCCAGATACTTTTTAAAGATGGGGTCTTATTCTGTCTCAGGTTGGTCTCGAACCTGTGAGCTTAGGCAATCCACCTCCCTCAGCCTCCCAAGTGCTGGGATTATAAAAATGAGCTACTGGGCCTAGCACTGGATATTAATTTTAAATGGATATAAAATATCCAGACCTTAGCTCAGAGATGTCCTATTCTTTGTGGCATATACAGGGCTCCCAATTCCAAGGTTGGAGGCTAATTTTGGAGTACTTTCTCAGGTTCTTGGAGCACTAGTGTTTATTGAGAGTTTTTCTTTTTTTTTTTGAGACAGAGTCTCACTATGTCGCCCTTGGAAGAGTGCTGTGCTGTCACAACTCATAGCTACCTCAAACCTTTGGGCTCCGGTGGTTCTCAACCTGTGGGTTGCGATCCCTTTGGACCATGGGAAAACACATCCTGCATATGAGATATTTACATTACAATTCATAACACAAGCAAAATTACAGTTTTGAAGGAGCAACAAGAATGATTTTATGGTTGAGGGTCAGCACAACGTGAGGAACTGTATTAAAAACCACTGGGCCTTAAGCCATCCTCTTGCCTCAGCCTCCCAAGTAGCTGGGACTATAGGCAGCCACCATCACACTCGGCTATTTTATTTTTTTGTTGCAATTGGCCCCAGCCGAGTTTGAACCTGCCAGCCTCAGTGTGTGTGGCCGTGCTCTACCCACTGAGCTACAGGAGCTGCCCATTGAGATTTTTTTTTAAGAGACAGAGTGTCACCATGTCGCCCTCTGTAGAGTGCCAGAAACCTCAAATTCTTGGGCTTAGGAGATTCTCTTGCCTCAGCCTCTGGAGTAGCTAGGAATACTATAAGTGACTGCCACAGCTCCCGACTATTTTTTGGTTGCAGTTGTCATTGCTGTTTAGCAGGCCTGGGTGGGATTTGAACCCACCAGCTCCAGTGTATGTGGCTGGGGCCCTACTCACTGAGCTATGACCAGTGATCTGGTCTTCAGATTTATGTCCTGAGTGTGTGTATGTTGGTGAGAGAGTAGGGAGAGAGAAAGATTGATTGATAGAGACTGAGATTTATGTAAGACTTTGGTATACTGCAGAAAAAATCTAACTTATCACAGAAAACATTAAAATACACTGGCATTAAATATTTTTTTGCTGTAAAAATAACTGAAGATTTTTCAGATTTTTTCTACTGTAATCATTAATCAAAAAACAATTTTTTTTCATGTCGTAAAATCAATAAACTGTGTTTTTGTAGGGCCTGTACAAAACAGGCCCTGTGCTTCTAAGTGTCTGCCAGCAGCTCCCCTCCCGTGCTGGTCGGCCTAAAGAATTTGGGATCCCCTGACAACACCCAACTCCCTGCCTTTGCATTCCTCCTCCTTTCCATTGGTATGTTCTTCCTGCCATATCCCCCACCCTTCATTCTTCTTAAACCCTATTTATTTTTAGAGGATTCAGCCAGGAACAAGATTGACAAGATCCCTGCTCTCTTAGAACTTATTTTCTGGTAAGAAGGAATGCCTGGTAATGGTATGAAAAAATATATCCAGGCAATAGGAGAGAGCGGACAGGTGGTACTTTAACTCAGCTGGTCAGCCTAGGACTCCCCGCAAAAAGGCACTTTGAACAGAGTGGCAGAGTCTTTCTTGTTTTTGAATCCGCCACCTCCAGTATCATTGAATCCGCCACCTCCAGTATCATTGAACCACCGGCCTGCAGAGCCTTTTGAGGAATGAACTTCTGGACAGAGGGAACGGAGGCAGAAAAGAGCTTGATGGCGGAGCGCTTGGCTCCCACCTGCAATCCTAGTACTCGGGAAGGCCGAGGCAGGTGGATTGCTTGAGCTCACGAGTTCCACGCCAGCCTGAGCAAGAGACCCAGTCTCTACTAAAAATAGAAAAACTGAGGCAGGAGGATAGATTGAGCTCAAGAGTTTGAGGTTGCTGTGAGCTATGAGGCTATAGCACTCTATCCAGGGTGACAGCTTGAGACTGCCTAACCCCCTCCGCTCCCCCCAAAAGAGCTTGTTCTGGGGGAACCCAAAGCAGGCCAGTGTGGTGGGCTGCACGAGCCAGGCAGAGGTTATAAAATGAAATCAGAGAAGGCAGGGACTTGTAGGCCACAGTGAGGAGGTCAGACTTTATCTCAAAGCTGCACTGCTCTGTACAAGCGCACGCTTGCAGACGCTGGGCACAGATCCCCCGGTGCACCTCCACAGCCTCAGGCTGGCCCGGGCCTCCGCCGGCAGTGTGAGGCGGGTCTAGAGGGCCAGTTTGGCCTCTGTGAGGTCACCGCTTGTGCTTGTGGCTGCCCCCTACCCGACTCGATCCTGGGGAAGCCCCTAGCCCGAAAGGCTCCAAGCGTCACATAGGCCAGCATCCCGCTCACCACCGGGAAGCCAGGCCTGCCTCCCTGGGGCGCCGCCAGGAGGGGTCCGGCCAGGGAGGCAGAGGCCGGCGCATGACATAGGAGGCCGCACGTGGCCCTGGAGCGTGCTTGTGGGGACAGGTGCGGGAGCCACCACGCTCGCGGAGGCGCACACCAGGCCAGAGGTCTGGCTTCTCTGTATAGTTCCGTGTCCTGGGGGTTGTGTGGGTCGACCGGGAGGCCGCTAGGGTCTGGTTCGCAGGGTAGGCGCGACGTCCCCGGGTGGACGCCAGGGTGCCGGTCTCCCTCTCGAGAGCCTTTCTGAGGGCGCTGACGCCCGACTCGCCCATCAAAGACGCAGGGGCTTCTAAATGAAAGCGCTTTGCAAACTTGGACCTAAGTTGCACATTTCATTCACTTTTTCCACTTCCTCCCTCCCAATGGAAGCTGAAGGGTTTGCAGTAGCACGCTGCCACCCACCACACCCCCGAGTCCGCTGCACCTCGGTTCTACTTCCCCAGGGCCTGGAGGCACTGGAAAAGCCCCCGCGGGGTGCGGTAGCTGGGCTGGGTCACGTGACCCGGCTGGACGCCCCCGGGGAGAGGGGCAGCTAGCGAGAGCGCATGCGCATCCCTTTGTATGTCTCCCTTCCCCTGTTGGCTCGGACGCAACCCCCGTCAACTCCTCCCCCTCCTCCCTCTTCATCCTTCCTGACATTCACTGCCTTCTCCCAACCCATTGGTTACGTCAGGCGGACAGGCTGATGAACCAATCATGACGCTGCGTTCAGACGCTGGCTCGCGGAACCGGTGGGATCGGACCAATGGAGGCCCTCGGAGCGGGCGTGCCCCAACCGGGCAGGGGAGCCGGGGTCGAGTGGGCGGTGCTTCCTCAGTCAGCATGTGGGCGGGGGAGGGCGGGGACCAGAAGCCGCAGAGGCGTCGACGGCGGCGGCGCCGACGACGTTGCTCAGTCTTCTGGGTGGGCTCGGCAGCGCAGACCCGGCTGTGCGGAGGGCTTGGCTGTCAGCGGCGGCGGCCCTAGGGAGGCCGCGGCGCCATGGGGGCGCGTTAGAAGGGCTCCGGCGGGCGAGGCGAGGGGCAGCGGTCATCTGGTCCTCAGCGACCTTCAGCGGCGCCCGGGGGTGGGGAGGCCCAGGGCGGGGGTCGTCCCGGGCGGCGCGGGGCCGCGGGGCGGGGCTTGCCGGCAGTCGGGGTACGGGAGGCCTGGGCCGCTGCGAGGAGGCGCCGCTGGCAGCCGGGCCCCGCCGCCGGGCCTCTCGACGACGACGCTCCCGCGTGGGCCTCGCCTGAGGAGGACGCGGCGGCGGCGGCGGCGAGGCCGCGGGAGGCCGCGGAGGATGGAGGAGCGTAAGGAGGAGGGCGAGGCTGAGATCCAGGAGCACGGGCCCGAGCACTGGTTCTCCAAGTGGGAGCGGCAATGCCTGGCTGAGGCCGAGCAGGACGAGCAGCTGTCCCCCGAGCTGCAGGAGGAGGCGGCGGCCGCCGCGCAGCCCGAACACAAGCAGCAGAAGCTATGGCACCTCTTCCAGAACTCGGCCACCGCCGTGGCCCAGCTTTACAAAGGTGAGGCCGCCGCCGCCATCTTGGCACCGCCCGGCTGTCCCTGTCCGCTGTCCCCGCCCAGGCCCGCACCCTCTGATCCGGTCCCGGGGTCAGCAGCCCGGGGGACCGGCCGGTCGCCGGCTGCCGCGGTACCCCCTCCCCACAAGATGGCGACGCAGGAGGGGGCAGCGGGGGGAAGTTTGGGGCGGTCCGCCGTCGGCGTGTGGGGAACCCCGAGTGGGGCCGTGCGAGGGGGCCCCAGCTACCGGGGTCGGGCCGCCCGGCGTCATCCGGGCTGGGGAGGGCAGAGGAACAGCCCCCAGTCACAAAATGGCGAAGGGAGGCGGCGGGGCCGGTGCTATTGTGCTCCGGAGCCGGGCCCAGGGCGGGGACTGCGAGGGGGGCGCCTCCCTGCGCCCCGGCTCTGCCCCGGGCCGCGCCTCCGAGCCCCGCGGCGCTACCTTCCACCGCCGCGACCCTCCTTCCTTCCGCCCTCCCACCCGGTTTGGGATCCCGAAACCCTTGAACAAAATGGCGAAACCTAATATGGCCGTTCCGGAATGACGCCCAAATAACATTCTCATTCTTTCTCCTCTTTTTCCTGTGTGTTTCTTTCTCTCTCTGTCTGTGTCTCTTTTTTTTTCTTTTTATTGGTTTTCAGACCGAGTGTGTCAGCAGCCAGGACTGTCTCTCTGGGTCCCCTTCCAAAATGCAGCCACCGCCGTCACCAATCTCTACAAAGGTAAAGATAACCTTTCTGCATTGTCGATTAAGGGGAAGGGCAGCCTGTATCAGGGTGTCAGTCTTGCGTTCCAAGTGTGTTTTCTGCTCCTTAGGCCAGCCACTAACCTTGAATGTCTTGCAACTTGAGAATCCAGGAGGTGATTCTCCGCATTACTGGGAGGCGATTTTGACACCTCCCTTCGCCCCCCGGGGACATCTGGCTATGTCTGGGGACATCTTTGGTTGTCATCACTGAGAGGGGAATGCCAGAATCACTGAGGGGAGCTGCTGTTGGTCTCCAGTGATAGAGGTGGTGAATATCCTGCAGTACCCAAGACAGCCCCCCACCCCCAATCCTCAGCGAATAATTATCTAGTCACAAAAGTCGGTAGTGCCCAGATTGAGAATCCTTGAGCTGGAAGAGGGGTGAGACTGTGCTTTATCACTGGTAAAGACCTCAGCGGAAGAAGAGTTGATGTTTTTGTGCCACTGTCAAGAGGTGAGACTGACCTCATGAAAGAGTCTTGAGTTTGGCAGTTTTAAGAGCATGGCAGTTTGATAACATTTAAGCGCTTTGACCAAACTTCCCTTGGAATCATCTGTGCCATATTAACATTATGGTCTTTAGGAGTTTTATCAGATGTTTTCCTTCATAGCTATCTTGTGTCTATCTGGTAGTCTTTGGCAGGAAATCTTTTATCAGAGTTTTGCCTTGATAGGTTTGTGTTTCATAGTGGTGCTTTTCTGAAGTTAATTTTTATCCCTGTGTGACGACTTGAAGATATGTTAGTGAATCTTCTTCCTTTTTATGATCTCTTCCCAATTGGTTTAGATTTTGTGCCATTGTGATTTTGAATTGTATCAAGGTTTTGGCAAGGTTTTCATGGACAAAAGATTTAAATGTGAAATTAATAAAAATTAATTGAATGCTTTCAAACTTTCAAGAGATGCTGATAACAGTAATGGAATTTTGTGCTTTTCAAAAATATCGAAATAGATTTAAACAAGGAATGGAGTATCTTCTTGACTTTTAGATTCTTATTTTTGTGTAAGAATGTGCAAATGACAGCAGCAAATATTGTGAGATTTCTTTAGACTTCGTGATTTTTTTTGTGACAGTAATTTGAAGATTGTTAACAAATTGTGAAAGGGGAATGTTAATTTTAGAGAATAAGGAACCAATAGTCTAGCCTTACTGAGAAAAGGGAAACAATTAAGTGGCACCCCAGTAGTTCACTTTGATTTCATATAGCCGAGTTTCAAAAATTTTGACTAGTAAGTAAATTGTTTCAGTGTCCATCAGTGCTTGAGGGTCTTGAGCATTCTCTTTGGATGGGCTCTTGGTTCCATCCAGAAAGAGAATTTAGAAATAATTCACTTAAACTCAATTTTTTTGAAATTCAGATTTTTTGAAAATATAATTAACTTACAATAGAATTACCATTTTCAGAAATAAACTTGGATTTCAACAAACCTGTGGTGTTAGCAAATAGAATCTAGCTATCCTCCCACCCTCGCCCCTGGCAGTCACTGATCTGATTTTTGTATAGTTTCCTTTTCTATAATCTCACAAATAGAACCATAAAACATGTAGCCTTTTGTGTCTGGCTTACACTTAGCATAATGTTTTAAGATGCATTAAGTTTGCCTTGAAATATTAATAGTTCTGTGCTTTTTCATTGGAGAGTATTCTGTTTATGGAGGTACCTTGGTTGGTACCTTGATTTATTGTTTTTCTTTCCTTTTTTTCTTTGTAGAGACAGTCTTACTTTGTCGCCCTTGGTAGAGTGCAGTGACATCACAGCTCACAGCAACCTCCAACTCCTAGGCTTAGGCGATTCTCCTGCCTCAGCCTCCCAAGCTGGGACTATGTCACAATGCCCGGCTATTTTTTGTTGCAGTTTGGCCGGGGCTAGGTTTGAACCTGCCACCCTCAGTATATGGGTCCAGCGCCCTACTCACTATCCTTTTTCTTTTTTTGCAATTATTCTTTTGCTTGAAGGACTGGCAACATTTTCAGTGTTTTTTCCTGTGTGCCCAGCTCTTAGCGTAGGTCATGTACAAATGTGAATGTGGCTTTGGTGCTTTCATGCGTACTTGTAGAATGTAGTCTTTTAGGGCTAAGCTGGCAGTTTCTTTGGTGCTGACTGTTCATCTAAGTAGATGGGCTCAGAAGTTGAACTCTGAATACTTCAGTTTGAAAAACACTTGTAATTTTTTAGATTTTCTTTGGTCAGAATACTTAATGAAGGACATTAATTTTAAATAACATCACACGTAGTTTCATGAATTATTTTCAAAAATGTTGAATTGTTAGTATGAACAGGTTTTGTTTTGTTTCCTGTTTCTGTGAAATGAAACATATACCTTCTCCTAAAAGGAATGGTAAATTGTGTTCTGTGGAATTTGATAGTATAGCAACAATCTTATTCTTGTTTGATTCAAGGAGAGGGTGGATAATAAATAAATACCCTGTAGATCCTCCTACACTTTTCCTCCTTTTTGGGGTGTGGGCATCAGAAAACTGGCATACAGCTGTAGAAGAATATTGGTTCCTTTAAATAGAACCAATAAAATTAGTAAGGTAGCGTCACAAGTACATGCAGCATTTAAGTAGTGGTAAGTTTAAATCAGATTGCTCTTAGTTCTGAGTAAATATTTAAATGTAATTGGGGGAAAGATTTTTCTGGGCAATATTCCTGTACTTTGTAGAATTAATCATTTCTGGTAGGCAATAAGTGGCTCATTTGGCAGCCTGGGGAGAGTTTGACACTGGGAACAGCTTTTTGGTAACTCCAAAGTAAGCACATGGGAAGGTCAGAATTGAGGTGAAAACTTAGCAGAGGGACCCTTTTAATTGCCAGTGGGTTTTTGAAAAGTTGGTTGTGGAATGTGGCGCGGCTGGAACGATTTGGTAGTAGAGTGTAAGTTGGAGTTGGCTTCTCACAGTGAGGACAGAATTCAGTAAAATGGCGTGCATGGATCCTTCTAGTCCAGGTAGTAGGGTCAGAATTTGACTTCCTTTTTGGAAAGGAGAAGCAAAATTCTTACTGCTGTTTCTTGATTTGATAAATCCAAAGAAGATGGTGTTTCTTCAATTTTAGTAGTGTCCTTGGCTGATTTTTTGATAAAACTAAAGGGAGTTAAAAAGTTACTGTGGTGGTTTAATTTTGGCAGGGTTGGTGCTTACTTGGAAAATAGTTGGCCAATCCCAAGCCTATCTGTGTTTGTATCTTGAATCTACTTCCCATTTCTTTGGGTGACTGGTTTCAATCTCTGTCTGTTTCTTTATTTGGTAAGTATTCTTATCTAATTCTAAATTCCTTCTTGTTGGGGCTACTTAATTTAGGTGGGACTTGTGGTTGTCCCCTAGGGAAAGATTATTTATACTGGGTAGCCTGAACTGGACACTGGTGCTCTCGCTTTTCAGGAGCTCGTGTGTGAACCGTTTTTCCAGTTGGTCTTTCTCAGCTTTTTCATAGTTTTCTTTTTTGAGTCTTGTTTTCTTTGCCTGCTGTAGTTTAAAACTGCATTTGAAGCCTTAGTTCCATAGTTTTCTGCCACATGTGTTGAACTTCTCTGGCTATTGTTTAAAGATGTTTCTGATTTTCTTTTTTTTTTTTTTTTTTGAGACGGAGCCTCTAGCTATCCCCCTGGGTAGAGTGCCATGGCATCACAGCTCACAGCAACCTCCAACTCCTGGGCTCAAGCGAGTCTCCT
>NW_003852627.1:754712-759060 GCF_000181295.1 Otolemur garnettii
TGAGTAGCTGGGACTATAGGCGCCTACCACAATGCCTAGCTATTTTTTGTTGCAGTTTGAAATCCTTATTTTTGATATGTGTTGATGCCATGCTCTCTTTATGTTTTTGTTTTCTCACTTCAGTGGCCAATCAAGTCAGTGGACTGACTTGTACACTGAAGGGGAACTGAACATACATTTGTGGGCCCAGTGGTAGGGCGGTTAACTGATGTATATAAACCATTGATCAGACAAAGCATATTCCAGAGAAAGTATATTTTATCTGGAGACAGAGGGAGCTGATTTTCTACTCACCTTGCCAAAAAAAATTATCAGTGAATTTTGAGTCTCTTCAAAGTTGTTTAGTGTGGATTACAATTGGAATCTTAGAATTGAGTTGAACCAGGTGTGGTAGCTCATGCCTATAATCCTAGAACTTTGGGAGGCTGAGGTGGGAAGATAGTTTGAGATCAGCCTGAGCAAGAGCAAGACCCCATCTCTACTACTAATAGAAAAAGTAGCAGGGTATTGTGGTGGGCACGGGCAGTCCCAGCTACTTGGGAGGCTCAGGCAAGAGGATCCCTTGAGCCCAGGAGTTTGAGGTTGCTGTGAGCTGTGATGCCATGGCGTTCAATTTCAGGGCAATAGTGGGCTCTTTTTTTTTTTTTTGCAGTTTTTGGCCGGGGCCAGGTTTGAACCTACCACCTCTGGTATATGGGGCCGGGGCCTTACTCCTTTGAGCCATAGGCGCTGCCTGAGAAATGCTAAGTCTTAAAATTTATTTAGTGTTAATTGTAAGAAGCAGTAGCTTCAGTCATTTGTAATTTTGTGGATTGTCTAAATTTTTATAGAAGACAAGGCCTTTATATGTGTAACTTTTCTGTGAAAGAATATTTTGGTTGGAAATGTTAGAAAACAAGTTAGACTGGCTTCCACAGCATGGATTGGCCCCTCTCTGACTTGAGGTCTTGGTAGGTTTGATGACTTCAGTGTCTTAGTCTCACCTGCAGATCTCTCTTTGTGGAAGTTCCACTTTGTCTTCAGGCTGGTTTCCTTGTGTTGTCAGAGTAGCTTGTAGCTCACATCTTAGGGCCACTCTGAAGCCTAGAAGAACCTGAAATGACTTCTGTCTCCTGGCCAAAATTTGGTCACTAGCTTACCCAGAACCAATAATAAACCAGGTATGGAGTTATGTGCAGATTACTTTAGGACTAAGCCCCCAAATTCCACCCCTTGAGCAAATGTGGAGAGAGCTTCCCTCAGAGAAGGTGGTTGGCTATCCAAACAAAAATTTGGAGTACATTTATGAAGCAGAGAACAGAGATTGGATGCCAGGCAGATAGGTAGCAAACGGTGGCTACGATCATTGTGACCTGGTTCCTGTCCTTTGTTCTGTATATTAGGTGAAGATTAAGTAAATATATAACTAGCTAAGAAGGTAGTGCTTATTTTTGAAACTACTTCAAAATTCTTAGGTATTATTTTCTCAAAACAATTGGAAAACTATTATTTTGGCTGTCACTCAGATCTTTATGTTCTTAAACATTAGATCTTTTTTTCCTGTGGTAGACTGGTTGATTAGTGCTAATTTAATTCTTAAGTTCAAATATTTTGTATTCCATACCTTAGAAATGTTGCTTTGATCTAGCAGTGTGCTCTTTAGGGTTTATAGGTTTTCTAAGGAGGATGTGCTATGGCTTCTCTTATTGAGGAAGAAGGTAGATGGTAGAAGGAACTCAGCCCCTTACCCAGCTTTGGACATAAGGCTCTTTGAACCTCAATTTCTTGTTTATGAATTGAGACTTATATTCTGGCTAACAAAGCTGTAAATAGTGTACTCTTTAATTTTGTCTATTATGTAAGAAAGTTGCATTTGATTTTCACTTTGGAATCAGTGTGATTGTTTGCCATCATCTACCCTGACCCCTCCAACCCTTTTACAGTTGTGGGAGGATTAGACTTCTAAAATCTCTTAAATTCAGTTTCAGATGCTTACATAAAAACTTTTATTTTTATTTATTTATTTATTTTTTGAGTCAGAGTCTCACTTTGTTGCCCTGGGGTTGAGTGTCGTGGTGTCTTAGCTCATAGCATCACAGCAACCTCAAACTCTTGGGCTTGAGTGATTCTCTTGCCTCAGGCTATCAAGTAGCTGGGACTGCGGGCGCCCACCGCAACACCCGGCTATTTTTAGAGACGGGGTGTCACTCTGTCTCGAACTCGAGAGCTCAGGCAATATACCTGCCTTGGCCTCTCGGAGTGCGGGATTACAAGTGTGAGCCACTGTGCCCTGCTTTACTTTTTTTTTTTGGAGACCAAGTCTCACTTTGTAACTCTTAGTAGAGTGCTGGGGCATCTTAGCTCATAGCATCTTCTAAACTCTTGGGCCCAAGTGATTCTTGTGCCTTAGCCTCCTAAGTAGCTGGGACTATAGGTGTTTGCCTCGCTAGTTTTAGACACAGAGTTCACAGTCAGGGTTAGGCTGATCTTGAACCTGTGAGCTCAGGCAATCCACCCACCTTGGCCTTCCAGAGTGTTAGGATTATGGATGTGAACCACTGTGCTCAGCCATAAAACATTTTTTAAAAAATGGGAAACATAGGATGTCTGTGACTGTTGTGTGAATCAGCTTGTTTATTGAATAAGGAAATGAATATGTTGTGATTAAAGGTTAGGTTGACATTTTAATGCCCTTGGGGTTTGCCTAACCTTCAAGCATATGGATGGCCCTTTTAAACAGTGGCTTTATTCCATCGTCAGACTTAAAAGAACAGTATTAAGAATAGTATTTCTAAGGAAAGACTTTTAGGTGCTCTAATTAATACAGGCCTATCTTTTCTAAAAATGTCAGCAAAGGGAAGATAATCACCATGGACGGTTATTAGAGTAGAAGATGATTATACACAGTGTTGTTATTAAAATTTTTTTTACTGGGCGGCGTCTGTGGCTCAGTGGGTAGGTTCCCCGCCCCATATACTGAGGGTGGTGGGTTCAAACCTGCCCTGGACACACTGCAACAAAAAAGTTGCCGGTGGTGTGGGGGAGGGCGTCTGTAGTCCCCGCAACTTCAAACTCTTGGGCTCAAGTGATCTTCTTCAGCCTCCCAAGTAGGTGGGGCTACAGGCGCCCAACACAGTGCCTGGCTATTTTTAGAGATGGGGTCTTGCTCTTGGCTTGGGCTGGTCTCAAACTCCTGAGCTCAAGCAATTCACCCGCCTTCACCTCCTAGAGTGCTAGGATTACAAGTGTGAGCCACTACGCCCGACTGAGGAGGGTTTATTTTCAACCAAGTATCTGTTTCAAAGTCTTAAAACAGGGGCTCTGTAAATGTTTAGCATATGTCTGAGACTTCATATTTAGGGATGTAACTGAGATTAGATTAATTTGGGTAGTAAAGTAATTGGACTTGGCTTTCATGACAAAATCAAGTTATGTCCAGGTAGTGCAAAAACATGGACCTTAAGATCTCAAATGTTGGGCGGTGCCTGTGGCTCCGTGGGTAGGGTGCTGGCCCCATATACCAAGGATGGCGGGTTCAAACCCAGTCCCAGCTAAACCACAACAAAAAAGTAGCCAGGTATTGTGGCAAGCGCCTGTAGTCCCAGCTTCTTGGGAGGCTGAGACAAGAGAATCATCTAAGCCCAGGAGTTGGAGGTTGCTGTGAGCTGTGTGACGCTGCCCTGGCACTCTTACAGAGGGTGATAAAGCGAAACTCTGTCTCTTTAAAAAAAAAAAAACCTTAAATGTTGGTGTGCTCCCACCTAATGGGCACAATGTAAGGGTATATGGCAAAAAACTGTGTGTAATATACAACAGGACCTTACCTAACAACCATTGCAACCTAATCACTTGTACCCTCATATAAATCTGAAATTAAAAAAAAAATCTCATTTCAAATCTTGTATTTTCTTTTTTCCTCCAGTACTTTCTGGTCTAAGTCAGTGTTTACAAAATACGTGATTTTTAGTGTGCTTTTAGTTGGTTCTGATGTAGAGACTTGGTCATAATTCTTGAGATGAAATAATTGGTCAGTTGAATAATTTTTAAAAGAGGTTCCCAAGTTGATACATAACTGTCCTACATCCAAACCAGGGCACTATTGAGTATTAAGTTTTCCAGGGTTCGTATCTGCTATGAAAATGCCAGACCCTTGTAGATTTAACAGTTGGGACTTCTGTCCTCAGTCAAAACAACCCCAAACTTGGCTGGCGCTCTTTATTCCCAGGATAGTCAGTTTTTTAAAACTACCACACAGGGCCCCTTCCATTTATTTGGCTTTTGAGTTTTGTATCAGATTAAGTTGCTCCTTTTTGCTGTCTGGTTTGTCAGGTGTACGTTTACAAGTCTGCTTCATCTTTCTTTGCACTCT
>NW_003852627.1:759702-760624 GCF_000181295.1 Otolemur garnettii
ATCTGGGACTACAGGTGCCCACCACAACACCTGGTTTTTTTTTTGTCGTTGTTGTAGTTGTCATTGTTTATTTTAGCTGGTTTGGGTTGGGCTTGAACCCGCCAGCCTCGCTGTATGTGGCTGGCACCCTTAACCACTGAGTTATGGGTGCTGCCAGGGTTCAGATATTTTTATATTTATCTTCCTTCTGTGGTCCCGTGCTATTGGGCTTAGTAGTTGACTTGATTTCCCTTAATAATGCAACTTGATTTTCCTTAATAATGCCTCTGGTCTTTTAAGATTTAGATGGAGTATTACAAGGTCATCTTAGGTTTGTCCATCTCTGTAAGGTTGGTTTCATCTAAGTCTTTTTCCAAAGAGAAGGGAAAGGTTCTGTATTATTTTCTTGAATGCCATTTACATTTAAAATGGAGTTCTGGGCAGCACCTGTGGCTCAAAGGGGTAGGGCGCCGGTCCCATATACCAGAGGTGGTGGGTTCAAACCCAGCCCTGGCCAAGAAAAAAACTGCAAAAAACAAAACAGAACAAACAAAAAAAAAATGGAGTTCATGGTTGAACTGCTTATGATGAAATGAGAAATCGGAAGGTTACTGATTGATGTTGTGATTGTTTGTTTTTAGTAGTGAGACACTGGAGAAATTAACTCCCAAGGCTGCTTTTTATACCTATACAATTAGATGAAATTAATAATTAGATGTAATGAAATTACATAAATTTCATGTAATTTATGGCTTTTACGGCAAGTTTTTTATTTTATTTTATTTTATTTTATTTTTTTAGAGACAGAGTCTCACTTTATGTCCCTCACAGGGAGGTTGCTGTGAGTTGGCATCAGAACTCACAGTAACCTCCAACTCATGGGCTAAGGCGATTCTCTTGCCTCAGCTTCCTGAGTAGTTGGGACTACAGGTGCCCACCACAA
>NW_003852627.1:761851-779174 GCF_000181295.1 Otolemur garnettii
AAGCAGCAGGGACCACAGGTGCCCACCACAATGCCCAGCTGTTTTTTGTTGCAGCTTGGATGGGGATGGGTTTGAACCCACCACCCTCGGTATATGGGGCTGGCGCCCTACCCACTGAGCCACAAGTGCCGCCTTCCCTTACTATTTCTAAAATGTTTGCTATTACTTTCAGTATGTTCCTTATTCTTGGTCCTGAACCTGTCAGTAGGAAAGCATCCCTAAAATGACATGGTAAAAATCCAGGTGAGCATGGTGTGAGTTATGCTCAAGATTTAGACATCTGTGAAAATGACTTGATGCTTTTACTTAGAATTTTTGAGTATTCACTTGGAAGAGATCACTAGAGCTGAGTGGTTAAAGGGTCCCAGGCTATAGAGTAAGATTCTACCATATATTCTGTGGCCTCGATAGTTACTCGTGACTCTTAATTTTCCTAGTTTGCAGTAAGGGGACAGTAGTACCTGTCTCAGGGCAGACACATACTATTAATATGTCATTCTGGTTGATAATTAGCTGTTCTCAGTATTAAATAAACTAAATTAGATTAAGTATAGCATGTTATTTTAGATAGTTTGTCTAAAAATAAGTAGTAGCCTCTTACCATCTGTCTCTACATTTTTTCTTTTGAAGAACAAGACGGAAACTCTTGACCAGCAGTTCTCAACCTGTGGGTCATGACCCTCAGGAACTGTATTAAAAGGTGGTATTAGGAAGGTTGAGAACCATTGCTCTAGACTGTATGATGAATAAACACTGAATTTAGACCCTTTAGTTTAAATGTCATGTATATGTTTCTACCCTAACTGAAATAATTTTAGTTTAATAAATTACTGGTGGTCTAAGATATTCAGTGATACTCATTTAGGTTAACTTGTAAAATGGTTTTCTTTAGAAGGGAATACAGTATGGTTCTAATGATCATCACATATCTTTTTTCTTTTTATTTCTAACAGAAAGCGTGGATACCCATCAGCGAAGTTTTGATATTGGAATTCAGATTGGCTATCAGCGACGCAATAAGGATGTGTTGGCTTGGGTTAAAAAACGCAGAAGAACTATTCGTAGAGAAGATTTGATCAGCTTCCTGTGTGGAAAAGTTCCTCCACCACGAAACTCTAGAGCTCCCCCAAGACTGACTGTAGTGTCCCCTAACCGAGCTACTTCAACGGAAACTAGCTCATCTGTAGAGACTGATTTGCAACCCTTCCGGGAAGCCATAGCTCTGCATGGTAAAGCCGTTTAAACATATTTCTTTGGAAAAATGGTTAGGAGTGTGCCTGTGGATCTTTTTTCATGTTTAGGTTTAGGTCCAGATATATTGTCTGTTTTTTGTCTATTACAGTAAACTCTTACTCTAGAACTGTTACATAGAATGTAAGCTAAGGACGTATATGGGCAATTTTTGACTGTCAGCTAGCCCATTCTCAAAATGTTTTTAGAAAGGTAGTTTGAGCTTACTGGTGTTCAGTGACAGAATTTTTCCATAAAATGGATTAGAATTTATTGCTTTACACTGTTTTGCTGTACATGTCTTCTTTTGAATCAAAGAGGAATTTCTTGTGTCTAAAAAATTCTGTTAAATTTCTAAATGGAGTCTGGTCCATGACAGCAAGTAAAGCAGGTAATTGTTGGGTGGGTTCTCAAGGGAATTAGCAATTTCCTTTGACATGTATCTCAATCTAATGTGCTGTAGAGGGTGAAAAGTTGACAGCCCAAGTGGGAAGAGACAGATAAAAAAATCGAATTTCCCCTTGCCTGCTGTCCCATTCCTCAGGTCCTTTGGTAGTTCAGGATCGTCAGAGAAGACGCCAGTGGACAGGCCCATCACCCATCTCCCTGGGCTAGTTCTGTTACAAAAAGGCATTTTTGGCTCAGGGGTTTTAGTATTACTGGAGAGGCCTGGGGAATGTAGTTAAGTCTGTTGCATGTTGCTGTGTAATACAGACTTCCAAGTGGAGCATACCTTTTGTGTGACAACATTTAATACTGTTGTTTTTAAAAAACCTAACAAAGTACTTGATAGAAATGCAGATGGCTAGGCAGGTAGGAGTCACTTAGTATGTTAAGTCATGAGTTTTGTTAAAAGCTAACATTTCTGGCCCAGTGTAGATGGTCTAAAATAAAATAGTAACCTGGTAATAAGAAATAGTGGGATGGATACGCAACACACATATGTACATATATATAAAGGGCTTCTATGTTATTGAAACTTTAATGCCCGTCTTGTCTCCTTGGCAAATCTTGGATTCTTCCCTAAAACCCCAATTAGAACACAGAGTTGGGAAGTGTTTTTTGTTTTTCAGCCTTGGATTTTGAGTTTGTTTACGGCAAGGGTAGAACAAAAAAATAAATTGCAAGAAAAGTCCATGTTGTATGGATGCAGTACTTAAGACTGCATGTTTCTTCTATTAGTGGAATAGTTAATGCTACTAGAATTTTTGAAACTCAGGCAAAACTGAGCTTGATCTGTTTCTATTGAATTAAATGAGTTTGACATCTTTCGACCTTAAGTTTGGAATCAATTATTAGAGGTGTACCTAGTTTGTCGGATTAGTTTTTGTGTGCAATAGTATTTTATGTAGTTTTCTTTACTATTGAGTGGATTTGTGATTCCATACTTCTCTTAATGGATCTTATTTTGGTATTACACTATTTTTTTTTAATACTATTCTTTAGAAGATAATTTGAAGAAACATAAAAGCCATGCTTGTTATCTTAATGTAGTAGCAGTGTACATAATAGTAAAAAGGGCAAGTCAGCACCTTTCCTTGAAAAGCTAGCCTCCAACTCCCATCATTTTCTCAAATCTGTTCCAGTTGTGATTTATTATTTTTCTAAAGTTATGGGAGTTTTAGTGATGATACAGGAAGGGACTATTATAAATTTTGACTTACGTTTAATTTGTGAGGGATTTAAAAGGCCTAAATATGAAACTTAACATGTAGAAAAATAATCTTTTAAATAAGTTTATAATATAATATATACACACACACAGTATATATTGGAGACTCTTATTTTTATGGCTCATGACTTGAAGTCATGTTGGAAACTGTTGTGAAGTAGTAATAAGGCCCCCTTGAAAGAACTACAGAAGCTTAAATTATACTGAATTTTGTGCTAGTATATTGAGGACATTTTTAGTCCAATTTGATGGAAGTAATTTGAATGAAGGGCATTGTTAAGTAAATAGTAATGTACATTGATGACTTTAACTGAATGTCCATCTAATTTGTTGAATAGTCTATAAACTGAAGTGAAAACCATTATAGTGGCTTGGCGTCCTTTGCTCAGTGGTTAGGGCACCTGTCACATACACCGGGGCTGGCAGGTCAAACTCAGCTCTGGTCTAGTAAACAACAATGACAACTACAACAACAACAACAAAAAGATAGCTGGGTGTTGTGGTGGGTGTCTGTAGTCCCAGCTACTTGGTAGCTGAGGCAAGAGAATCACTTAAGTCCAAGAATTTGTGGTTGTTGTGATCTATAACGCCAAGGCACTCTACTGAAGGTGACATAGTGAGATTGTCTCAGAAAAAAAAAAAAAGAAAACTATTACAGTAATCTTTTGAAATGAATTTGGAAACATGTTAGGGTAAATACAGAGCCAGAATTCACCTTTGCATATAATTACTTAGCCAAATTATGAAATATAAGAGAGGTCAAATTGAAAGTTTTGGCACTCTATATTGGAGGGAGAAGTCTAAATTCCTGGAAGTTTTCAGAGTCTTTAAGTAGATGTGGGGAAATAACTGGTATATTGAGGCAAATTTGAGTTTTTAGTTAATACAAACTCATATTCCTCTTTCTAAGAGAGGACAGTGTTCCCCTATAGTTTTTCTTTGTCAGCTCCTAAACACATGGCTGCCACTGCCTCCACCCAGCACACTCACAGATAACCTAAAATATACTCTTTATTTGAAGAAAAATAGCAGAGACTTGTAGAGGATTTCATGTAGGCAAGGTGTGGCAGTGCATAAGATCAGTATTTTCAACAACCTTGGACCCTAGGTTGGCAAGATTCTATAAACAGTTTTAATCAAAACTGCTTTAATTAATTGTTAGCAGGGCTTAAAAGAGAAGTGCCTTGACTCTCGTCTGCAACATGCTGCTTGTTTTCTGTGTAGTATGGGATCTAGTTTTCTGGCAGTTAGATAAATACTGTTAGATTGCTTGTGTATTCCCAGAGAGATACATAAGCATGTACTTAATTGATTTTCATCTTTGCCTTGTTATTTCATGTCTTAAAGGAAGAACACTATTGTAAATTTTCTGAGAGCTGAATTAATAACTGGCAGCTTGTTTTTTATGTAAACAGATTACTTCAGATAGACCAACAGTGATCTGGACCACTTTGTGGTTCTTCGCCTCCCATTCTGATGAGCCTTCTTTTCATCCCTCCTCTTCTACCTTCTTTTTTTCTTGGCTTCTGTTCTGTGGCCATTTCAGTCTCCCTGACCTTTCTTCAACTGCCCTAGGTTACTTACCTTTGGGCCCTCACACTGTCTTCGGCAGGCCCTACAGGGTCATCTCATTCTTCACTTCCAATTCTGTACTACTTGTTTAGACCACCTCTCTTGACTGCCAGACACACACACCTGTGTCACTGTCTTGTGGTGCACATCTCCCATGGTGTCCTGTGGGCATCTGTCGCAGGTGAAGATTCTGATTGGTCTCATCATTCTACCCCAATAGCAACAAATAATGATTTCTTCCTCATTTAGCCATTCTGCAGATTCTGCTGTGACAGATTCTTTTTCCTCTCTCGAAGTGCATAAAGTGAATATAGAGTTCTTCCTTTTTCTGTTGAGGCTAACATGTATTTGAATAATTTCTTTTAATGCTAAGATGTGGCATGTGTAAAATACTCAAGAGGGGGAAAAAAGGGTCATTTCACAGTGCGTTCTTGCCATGGGTTCAGGGCAGGCCATCTGGAGGATGTAAGCCTGGGCTCTTGAGCAAGTCTCCTGTCAGTTCTTGCTTCCCAGTCTCAAGTTATCGAAGGTGCTAGTCTGTCTGTCTTCAGACCATTGGACTCACTGATTTCTTGATCTTCTTTCTTCACTGTTTTTTCTCTGCCTACACCGTGAGGTCTGAATTCAGGATGGCATTGCAAGGAAGGCCTTTATGATCTGGTCTCAACTACAGGCCATATGTTATAGTCATGCTGTCTAATCCCTTGAATACCTCCATGTTCTTTGACTGCTCCCCCTCCCCTGCTACCTGTTGTTCATCCTTTAAGATTGATACAGACCTCACTTCTGGTTCCCAAGTCTCTGGTTCACTGTGTATCTGTTCCCCCACTTGATTTGTCTCCATGTTGTTTCAGTTTTCTGAGTTATATTACATACAGCCCTTATGACAGTCTAGCAATGAACCTGTTAGACGTGTGTTCTCAGTTTTCCATGGGGATTAATACATGGTGTGTTATGTGAATGAATGCAACATGGTGGAACCCAAAACTTCCAGAAAAAATTGAGGATTACCGTCCTGGGTGACAATAATTAGGGAATGTAAGCTGTATACTTAGTATGGTGCTACAAAGTAATTTCATATTAGAACCAATGGGCCTTATGGTGATAATGGCATCAGAGCCACTCTTTCAGTGTTTACTTTGTATTAGCACCATGCTAGGAGGTTCTCATTTAATCTTCACACTTATACACTAGGTTATTAGCCACTTTGTTATGAAGAAAGGTTTGTTTGGCTAAGAAGGAAACGTTAGTAAGTGGTAGAGTAGATATTTCAGCTCTGTCTGGCTCCAGAATGCATTTTAAATCACTGTCTCCTCTATATTTGTTGATTTAGGGTTTCTCTCCACTACCACCTCTCCCCAATCCCCTCTTGGTAGGGCTTAGGGATTTGTGTGAGAAAGATATTCAGGCTTTTCTTTGTGAAGTTGATCAGAAAGTATGTGAATTTTGGCCAGGTGCAGTGGCTTACACCTGTAATCCCAGCACTTTTGGAGGTGAGGCTAGAGAAATGCTTTAGTTCAGGAGTTCAAGACCAGCCTGAACAAGAGCAAGACACCTGTCTCTACTAAAAATAGAAAAAACTAGCCAGGTGTTGTGGCTGGCACTTTTGGTCCCAGCTGCTCAGGGGGTGAGGAAGGCTGAGGCAGGAGGATCACTTTGAGCCCAGGAGTTTGAGGTTGCTCTAAGGTAGGTAGACACTATGACACTTGAGCAGGGGTGACAGAGTGACACTCTTGTCTCAAAAAAAGAAAAAATATAAGTTTTGTATCTCTCTCTGGGGTGTTTCCCTCCACCCCCTGCTCCAGAGGTGAATCTGGATAGACTTTGAAGATCAGTGGTTTGTGACATGCTGTATCCCTAGTTCACTGTGGTAGGGAGAGTATATAATAAGGCTGTGTTCCATTTATAACCCTGGGCAACATACTTGACCTTTCAAGTCAGTCTCCTTTGTGAAAGGAGATGTATTTTAGTTTTAAGGCAAAATTAAATGGCAACCTAAGCAAAGCAAATTATCCATGCTAACAAGACCCTGTGCAAGTATTTTTTGCCTTGAAAGGATTGTGGATTGGTTTTAGGTCCCAGGAGTGCCCTCCTAGCCGTTGGGTGGTGTTACTTACAAAAACAGACCTGGAGCCCAGGACAGTGGGCTACTGCATCTGCTAGCTCTAAGTGCTTAAGTTAGGCTTATCTCACCTTTAATAGGAGAATTTCAGGAAACAGCCAAAAAACCAAATAAGTGAAGCATTTTTATTTTTAACTAAAATACTTTTTGAATTAAAGACAGCTTCTTATGTTGAAGGCTGAGGCTTTTTTGGTTTAAAACTTTTCTTTGTGGATCTGGTATTACGAATTGTTTTCTGCAGTTAAAATCCCGTAGAAGGTGTGGTTGTTTAAAAATAAAATGTGCATTGTGGTGCTGTATCCTTTCCTATTGCCCTGCATTTACTAAGCATGCTATTGGAGAGGCTAGCTGTAGGGTCAGGTGACAAAAAAAAAAAAAATGAATAAACTAACCTCAAGAAGTTTCTGGCCTAATAGAGTTAGTTACATTAGACAGTTTCAGTCAGATTGAGGCAGGTTCGGTGACTTTGTCTTGGGAGTACAGGCTCCATTTCTGGCTTCTCCAGTTTTTGCCTAACATTGCCTTTCTGTGGACTACCTGGAAATCCTTATTCCCTTAAATCATTAGGTTGCTTAACAGATTGTTGGATCCGGAGGAAATGGATGCAGGTCCCTATTAGAAAAGTGTAATCATTTGAAATCAGATTCACAGGTATGAGGTTGGATTGGAATTTGTACCCTCCCAACCCCCCAAAAATGTAAGGCAGATTTCCTAATTTGTCACACTCAAAGCATAAAAATTCTGTTTTTTCTGTAGAAAAGGAAAGCTGGCTTTAGGTAGTAGGATTTTCTTGTCTGAGCACAGGTTTTTGTAGCTTTTTTTTTTTGTAAAAACATTCCTTGGTCCTCCCTGTGCCAGAGTAATACAGAAGAGAAGTTAATAAATTTTGTGAAAACATATCTTTCCTAATAAAATATCTTAGATAGTTGATAACATTTAAGAAGAAATTTAATATTAGTGTTGGGTTCTGTCTCTGTCCCTTTCCTGTCATTCTTCCATCTCTTCCATCAAGATAGCTTTAGAAATAGGTCTGACATCTGACACAAGTGTTTAAGAATTTTTAAAATGACAGTATAATATGAAAGAAACTCTTGCAATTTTCTGTTGCAGAGGTTTAATTAGATCTGATTGGTGGGGGATTTGTATTCATCCATCTTTGAGAATCCTTTTTCTCCTGAAAAAACTCACACACCGAGCAGCGTGTGGAACACAGTACATTCTTAATGGTTGTTGAATGTTGCAGTCTGGATCTTCTTGAAATAACAGAACTGTTCATAACTATTTAACAGTAAAATGTCTAAAAAACTTATATGAAAATTAATATGTAAGAGATTAATGCACCAAAACAGTCTTTTAATTGCTTAAAGAGGATTCTTTGAAATTTTATCTGTGAAGGTTGGAATTTCTAAACTATACCCCTTTGTTCAGACCAGCCTCTGAAAACAAGAACAATTAAGGCAATTAAGATAGTGTTAAAATTTTTGATGAAAAATGGACATTACCTGCATATTAAGATTAGACATTTGCTGTTAAAGTGTCTGGAGGTCAGACTTAAAGCTTCCAACATCGGTAATGCAAAATTGTCTTGAACCTGCAATAAAATTTTGTCGGATTTTTTTTTTTCATTGATGCAATGCCTCAGAATCAGTTTATTCATCCTGGTAAGAAGTTTAATATTTGAGTTTAATTTTCTTCCTAATTTTCTGATTTATAAATACTAATTTCTTGGAAAATGAAATTTCCATAAATTATAATTTCAGTATCTTGTTATCCCACTATATAGAGATAACTGCAGTTAAATGTTTGGTGCATTTTCTTTTAGTATTTTTTCAATGTATAAATATGAAAATTATTTCATAGTTGAGATCATACTGCATATATGGTACTGTATCTTGCCTTTTTCGTTTTAACGTCGTGAGCATTTTCCCCATGGCATTAAAAACTGTCTTTGAAAAATGAAAAGCATTTTGGGCTGTCAGCATAATTGAACTGTTTTCTTGGTATGACACATGTATCTTTGTAATTGGTTTGATTTAGTATGCTTCAATAAAAATTCAGTTTTATAATTTACAGATTGGGGTGGGGAGTGGTTATCTACTTCAAGTTACCAAAACCTTCCTGGTAGGTTTCCTTTTTAAATATTTGAATTCCCCTGATTTATCTAAAACACTATATTGACACTACAAGTGCTTGCTTGGCCTGGCACATCATCACACAACATTGTGCAAAGGGAGTGCTGTGCATCTGAATAATGCAATTCATTTTCAGTGCAAGAATGCCAGATTCTTAGGGCTCCCAGCTGGGATGTTACCCACTTCGTTCAAGTTGTGGTATTTCAAATCCCCCTTTTTTCAAGGTGGTAAACACAGTGGAGCAGATCTACAGAGGGCCCTAAACATAAGCTGGTGGATCAACAGTGTGCCTTGTCACTTCCAGGGCCAGTCCTCTTATCCCACGGGGGTGTGGGGGCTGGGAATTAAATAGAAAATGTAGGCAAGCCCCAGGCCTCTGGAGTCAGTGAGAGGGACCGGGTCTGCATTTGCTCTTTTCTCTGCTGGTGTGTGACCTAACTATGTGCCTGGAAACTGGGATTACATGTTATTAATGCTGCAAACAGGATTTTCTCATTTTCCTAAGCATGAACTTGGTGTGACATTAATAGCTATGTGCTACTTTTAATTATTTGCCATGTAACTTGGATTCCTATTATCTGGACTGTAAATTTGTTTTAGCTCCAGTGTGAGTTTTCAAAGTATGCTTAAATCATCTTAATTTTTTTTTTCCGTACTCCTGCACTAATTATTTAACATGGATGCAGAAACTTTTAAACTGATACATTTATCTTGTATTGAGCACTTAAGACTTTTGTCTAATCATGCTATTTGTTCTGCTTTTGTCAATTGATAACTCCCATAGCCCTTTTGAAAAACGTCTGTTTTGGGTAGAAATTAAGTTGTATGCCCTCAGGCCATACAATTTAGTTTTTTAGTTCTGAAGCATGTTTAGATTTCTCTGTACTTGTATAGGCTTGATTATTCATGTGGCTTAGCTAAGGTTTCTTCCTAAAGCATCTTCTAGTAGCTGTCATTGGTTTAAAAAATAAAATTTGGGCTGTTTAAAATGCATATATTTTTTGGTTGTTAATCTTAAATTTTTTTTTTGGACACTTATGAAAAGCCTTTTTGGGGAAGATTAGGTAGGCAAACTTTGAAAAGATTTTCACTGCAGAGAGGTGTTAATACATTTGGGTGTAAGATGGGGTAGGCAAATTTTGAAAAGAATTTCTGTGAGAGTGAAATGATAGGTAATGTTTGCACATTGTGATTTTACCTGAGCTGCCAAACTAAATAAGTCATAAACCCAATAGAAAAAGATGATTTTCCAGAAGATATTGAGAAATTTTCAAATAGATGTTAATAGATATATATCTATATATTTTTTTTTTTCCATGGAACATTAACAGGTGAGATAAGAAACATTATTTACGTGTCCAGTTCATTCCTGATACAGTGTTTTATGAGCCTTCACTATTCTGAGGTATTAAGCATACCTCAGGACTCCTACATGATAAGAAGGGTTTGTGGAATTCTTTTCCTTTGAAACGATAGAGGGAATCTTGAATCAAATAAGTTGACCATTTTATTGCTGAATGAACGCTGTATTTATGTTTACCTTAGAACCTTTTCCATTATGAAACAGGTATGAGAAGGTTTTTGTTATAGTACCTTTTAGTAGTATAGCCAGTCCCTGGGTTATGAATGAGATAGATAGGTTCTGTAGGTTTATTCTAAAGTTGAATTTGTATGTAAATTGGAACAGGTACCTTTACCTGTAATAGCTTCCATTTGTAAGTGCAATTGGTAAACTAGATGTTTGTAACTCAGGGACTATATGTTATGGACTAGGAGATTAGGAAAAAAGACGACACAACTCTTCCCCTCAAGAAGTTTACATACGGTTTTGGTGTGGAACTGGATGAGTGGGTGATTGAGTGTTAAACTTGATGGTAATAATTTGAGTGGAGATAACCAACTGGGCATTGGAGAGGTGAATAAACAGCTGATCCTTGGATTTCATGGATTTCAAAATGAGGGGTGGGGTTTTGAAGTATTTTTCCTTTCAGAATTGAATGAACATTATGCGCCAGGTACTGTGCTAATTAATAAGTTCATTAGATAGAGTTGAAAAGATATGGTCTATCAGAAGAGATGGTTGATTGTACTGTGATATATATATGTATTTTTTCGAGACAGAGTCACTGTGTTGCCCTGTGTAGAGTACTGTGGTGTCACAGTTCACAACAACCTCAAGCTCTTGGGCTTAAGCGATTCTCGTGCCTCAGCCTCCCAAGTAGCTGGGACTACAGGCGCCTGCCACAACGCCCGGCTATTTTTTTGGTTGGAGTTGTCATTGTTCAGCAGGCCAGGGCTGGATTCAAACCCGCCGGCTCTGATGTATGTGGCTGGTGCCCTAGCCACTGAGTTACAGGTGCTGTGTTATATAAAAATAGCCCAAGGTGTTTCTTTTCTTTTTCTTTTTTTCCAAATAAACCTGTGAGGTTTGGGGATGTTCAATTTGAGATTTCTAGTAGGCAGATAGAAATCTTGATGGTTCCTGTGAGAAATGTTTGTTCCTGTGATGTCTGTGGGTAAGCTAAGTTCAAGGGTGTCACCCTACTGACAACAGCTTGTAGGGGAGAAGAGAACCCCATAAAGAAGAATGAGCTGGCAGGCTGGAGATGAGGAATGAGTGGAGAGTTTGAATTTTAAGCAGAAGAGGAGCCAGCCAGAAACTAAAAAGAAGTGGGAGAAGCAGGAGAGAAGGAGCCTCTGAGGGGAAGTGTGGTACAGGCCTGACTGATTTAAAGAGCTGCAAATTGTTGGTAGTGCATGATTGAGTCCTGGGGTGGGGGTAAAGAGGGCATGTATTGAGAGAAACTGTTAAAAAGAGATGGGGCTTAAGAGGCAGGCCAGCCCTTGACCCTTACTAAAATACTCTAGATTCTATGAGGAAGTTGTATAACAGTGAATAGGAACACAGATTATGCTTGGAGTGAAAGTGCCAGCTCTTGTTTAGTACTTGTTGACCTGGGATGGATTATTTATATTTAGCCCTTTAAACTTGGATTTGACATAGGTGCGAAAGGAAATAAGAAGTATGGAGTACCTGACACAGGAAGTACTCTAACATTAGCATTTTCATTTTTTAAAATAGGTGCTAGCCTTTGAAATGCTTGGAGGCTAAGAGGGGACACAAATAGATCTCTGATCACTGAAAGGAAAGGAGCATGCATCTTATGCAAACAGACCAGCCAGAGGACTGGATTAGTGCACAAAGAAGAGTAGAATGGCACCTGGAGTAGAGAGTTGAGCAGAAGGGAGGTGTGGACCAAAAAATACTGTGGTAGAGGGCATGCACTTGAGAATGTTTAGAGTTTGTGGAGTGAGAACAGTTGGAAAGGGAATTTAGTAGACTTGATGTGGTATGCATAGGAGGCAGAGAATCTTCTCAACTTATTCAAATTTAAGCCATATATTTAGAGTTTCAAATTAGAAAGAATTGGCCCCTGTCAAATCAAATCAAATCTCTAACCTTTAGCATCTTAAGATATAAGTTCTATTCTTTGAAAACTAATTCATTGTATTAGATCATGTTGTTAAGTTTAGTCAAGGAATAAGAAAATCCCTAGCTAGAATAGCCGAAGGGAAGATTTATAAGTTAGAAAATCCACTGTGGATTTTATTTTCTGGCCTGATTTCATGCCTTTCATAGGTTTATCTTGAATATTTAGGATTGGAACGTAAGTTTGGCTCCTTGAAGGGTTTAAGAAATGGTCTTCAGCAATAAGTGCTGATGTATATTCTGGATTCAATAACTCTTAACCTTGAAATGAAAGCAAAGTGAAGCAGGATCTTTATAGCCTCTCCCCTCATGAAGGATTTGAGATGATATAGGCTGTCCTAAGGGATATCTCTCTGCCAAATATAGTCCAGAGCTTGGGGTGATTATTTGTCCAGGACAGACCTACTTTGTACCCCGTGTTCCACCATAACTTTTAACAGTGACCCCTTTTTGGACTTGATACATTATTTTGGATGATAAATTATATGGTCACCTTATCTAGAAAGGGAAATTAAAATAAGCCTACCCAGGCCTGGAAGTAATTTCTTACTTCCTTGAATACCCCCTCCCCCCCACACACAGAGTTTCTCTCTTTCTCTCATCAGAGGAATCTTTTGGAATGGTGAGTTAAAATAACCAAAATGTCTTTTCTGTTTAAAGCAAACACCTGTCCTCATCTGTAAATTCTATACAATGCCTACCTAGTAGGTGGGAGAACTTCATGATAAAGTTGTACATCTAGCATGGTGTTTCACACATACATAGTAAGCTTTCAGTAGTTGGTAGTTACCAATAAAACATTTTATACGTCACAGTCAGATGATCCATTTTTCCAGAATAAAACTTTTGATTGCTTGCAAGTGACCTCTTAAGAAGAAATAAGCAGACATCCTTTGACACTAAAACAACATGGAAAGTAAAGTGGGTTGCTTTCAAAAGGGTTAAATAATCCAGCAACTCTAAAACCTTTTTTCTTCTTCCTAGGTCTTAGTGGTGCAATGGCTAGTATAAGCGTGCGTTCGAGTACCCCAGGCTCTCCTACACATGTAAGCAGTGGATCGAATGCTAGTCGAAGGAGAAATGGACTCCATGATGTCGATTTGAACACTTTCATATCAGAAGAAATGGCACTCCACTTGGACAATGGTGGAACTAGAAAGCGTACCTCAGCCCAGTGTGGCGATGTCATTACAGACTCACCAACCCATAAACGCAACAGAATGATCTAAACTGCAAACATTTTCACACCCACCATGCTGCTTGAAAGCCACTTGATCCTCAACATATACTATTATTGCAAAGGAAACATGAGGCCATCTTCCCTTGTTCACTGTTTAAGACAAGTGAATCCTAAAGTGGTTGCCATAAAAGGAAGTTCTAGGTATTTACAGTAGATGCCTCTTGTAACTATGGCTTTCTTAAAACTATAATCCTAGCAGAGGACATCAGATATCGTGTAGTCATTAGCAAGATCATCATAGGCAAACATATATCCGTTCCAAGGCTAAAAGTGACCTTAACTGTGTTTATTCTCAAAAGGAAAGGAAATATCAGATGTTTATTTGGTTATAGAATGCCCCCCCTCCTTTTTTTTGGTCCATTTCCTGCTGTGTAGAGTATTTTGCTTCACAGTATTGCCAGATTCCTAAAATTGTCTAAAAACATGATTTGGCTTCCATTTTTGCAGCAGTACTGTACCAGTGCACCTGGTTTTCTATATATTAACAGTGTGCAACTTTAATTATTGAACTGTGCCCTGTCTTTAGTTTTCAAAGCAGTTTCTAATTCTGGTGATTGTGTGATGTAAAGAGGTGCTATGATGGTCATGCAATTAATACTTAATATTGAAATCAATACACAGAACTTTATTGGATTCACTTTGTGTGTGTTAGTGCTCTAAAAGTAGCAATATTATTAAACTGCCCCCAAATTAACCCTGTAGGCTTGAAATATTCAGTTTTAAGAGAAGTACCACTTCCTATGCTGGGTACTTTACTTACGGTAAATGTAAACATGTAGACTGCATTCAAAGATGACCTAAAGTAGAGAGGTCATGAGCTATGAGAATGGGCTTCCTTTTTGGTTCAGTATTAGTGAGAGGGAGATGGATGGTGGGGGCAGGTATTCTAGTCTTTCATATCTTGTTTCACATTTTTCATGGGTGCTCTGCTTTGAGCAGTTTCCATGGAATGGGTGGAAGATGATAAAGCTCTCTTTTATCTACTAATAATGTGATCACAACTTAAATAGCAAAACCCAACTCTTCCCGTCCCTCTAGTCCCTCTCCTACCTCTCCTAAAAGGTGCAGTTTGGATTCTCATTCTGGAAAAGGTGGAATCGCATGGAGGTTCTCTAGATGTTAGATAGACCTAAACAAAAATTCTCAATAGATTCCTCTTTTTGAGTAACATAAGACCTCTTGTAGCTACAATGTTTCAGAGCATGTTTCATCTTCATTTTTAATATCTTGACCTGAATGATAGTATTTTTTAGATGAAGAACTGATGTCAGCCTGCCAGGTACTGTAATTTATTCTATCATATTATATTATATACAAGTAGGACAGTGAAAAATGTTTCCTTGCAAACTTATAGTCCAGTATCAGTTACTTCCTATTTTTATCCTTAAAAGACCATTGCAAATCAGTGTAAGGGTTTTTCCAGTAATTACTCACAGCACTTTGTTAAAGTTTGCAATTTCTGCAGCCATTTAATAATATCTTTCTGTGAAGAAACTTTGCTAAGTTAACCATAAGAATTTCATTGACTGGGTGGGATGTGAATGGAATGTTAGAAATGTTGTGTGAATTGAAGTTCTGTATTCATTATAGATATAGCCCTTATTTAAAAGAGTAGATTCCATACCAAAACTAGGAGTGAAAGTGAGATATTTCTAAATTTTTGCGAAAGTGGATCATTTTTTTGTTTGAATATAATAGCAGGAAGAATTATAGCAATCTGTCATTTTACCTGAAACGGACAAGCCTATGTATTATGAATACTTTCAAGCTTTCCTTTGGAATATACGAAGAAACGCATTTGGAGTTATCTTTGTTTTTTAATCGTTGTAAATGTAGATTCTGGAATTGGGGTTTGGTGGTGTGATATCCTCACAAGTGGCCAGAACTCCTGTTCCTGAAGGATTTTGAGATTGAGGAACACATATTTAATCTCCCTTTTATGCCTTGGTTCTAGTTCCTCTTTCCAAGTTGAATAACAATTTTTTTTGGTTGTTTTGTTTAAGTTGGTGCTCTGAAGCTTAATCTCAGTACCCTTTACTCTGAATTGTCAAATTTTGATAAAATATGTGCCATTTTCTTTGCTAAGAGAAAGCAGGTCTTAATGTCTGCCAGAACACAATTTATATGCCTTATTGGCTCCATTAAACTTTTACAAAACTTCAGCATTTGTTACTTTTTTTCCGTTGCATTTAATCTCAAAATGCACCCAATGCATTTGTCACCTTCTCTGTCCCATTGCTCTCTCCTGTGCCCCCAGTGCAGAATAACCTCAAGGCCCACTAGTAGAAAGGAAAATGATTTTCTCTTAGGAAAGCTTAGTTCTGGCTTCTGGATTTTTGAAGTGTTTCTTTGTTCCAGTTTAGTTGCAAAACAAATCATGGAAGATTGCATACTTGTGTGGTACTCTTTAAAAAGGAGATTGACTTTTTCAGTCTCTTGAGAACAGTGTAGGCTGAATTGAACAACTGAACAGTTTAGTCTGGGAGAATAGATGACCTCTTCATTCTAAGCTAGATTTCTCTGATTCTTGTGGACATTGTAGCTCATTAGTTCTGTTCCCGTTGCCCTAACTTGGCATGAGTGGGTTGAGTTCGTCCTCAACATTGCAGCATTCTGAGCATGACTAAAGGCACTTAATTACAATGTTCAAAATTTTATAGAACAAAATTAATGGAAAGCATTAGGTTGAATCTAAAGACCTGCAGTCCAAATCTTCAATGTGGCTTACCCCACTGGTGTAGTGATAAACACCTTAAATCATAAAATGAATAAATCATTAAAAAAACAACCCCCACGGGGCTTGTCTGCAGTTTTGTTTTGGTCATCATATCTGAATAACTTTTTGATGAAATCAAATGAAGTTTAGGCTTTTAAAAAAGAATTAGTGTTCTAAATTTTTTTCTTAAGTGCTTACTGGAACTCAACAAATTTGAGTAATTGTGGGTTTGGGCCTGAAGGTTTCCCTACAACAATGAAAGCTGGCCAAGCTCTTGACTTGGAGTAACTGAGTTAGTCAACCTCAGAGGGTAAGGAAGGGAGGCGCAAGATGCTAAAACATTCAAAGCGAGGCCTTTAGCTGGGGACATGGGCAGCACAATTCATTTTAGAAAAGAATGAACAGAATCATTAAATTTTTGGCATGGCTACTACCTGTAATAGTGACTACGTTAGCAGATTTTCCTCATTGCGTTTCATTTCATAAAGTTTGTTAGAACCTGGCACTGTTTAAATTAATTATTGAGGTCTTTAGTTTACTGAGGTTGGGGATCTTCAGAGATAGATTTTGGATTCCTGGATTGAAGTGACTTGAAAGGTTCTACCATAGGAAATTTTTATTGTAAAGTTGAAAGGAGGTTAAGGTTCATGTGTTTAGTTTAAAGGAGGTTGTTCTGGTCAGATTTTTATAGTACTCTGTCACAGCTTTGATAGTTCAGATGACCTTATCCCCATAAGGCCAGCTTATAGAGTCTCTTTGGAATGTTTGAGGTGATGTTTTAGTGGGTTATATATAATATTTGAGAGGAGCAGGCCTGAGCACCCACACTGACTGTCACACTGGTGCATTTGACATTGTGAGATCCAGGGTTTACCTCCTACCATGGGACCTGCACTCCTTTTGTGAAGTTCATTAGATAACAGCATGTAACCTGGCCAAGCTAAGACTTACTGATTATATTCCAAGTTTCTGATGGTCCCTTATATTGATTTAAGAGTTTTAAAAACATTGAGAACAGCAAAAATTCAGTCACATGATGGCTTACAAGTGTATGCAGATCTTTCTCCACCAGGATATGTATGGTGAAATTTTATGGCTGACTAGTATTCTCCTGTATGTACGGGCCTTTGTGCAGGTCCTAGTTTTCCA
>NW_003852627.1:780076-784283 GCF_000181295.1 Otolemur garnettii
TTTTTTTTTGCAGATTTTGGCCGGGGCCGGGTTTGAACCCACCACCTCTGGCATATGGGGCCAGCACTATTTACATCTTTATTTGAAATTTTCCTTCCAGTTAATGGAGTCCTTGAGAATTCTGGAATGTGGCTATTTTTTTTCAACATGTCATTTAAAAATTAGAACACATGCATTAAAAAATTAAATTTTTTTGAGTAACAGGGTCTTGCTCTGTGGACTCAGGCTGGAATGCAGTGATGTGATCATAGCTCAAGGCTTCTGCCTCTGCCTCCTGAGTAGCTGGGACTACAGGTGTGCTGCAAGCTCATTTAATCTTTTCTCTCCTCCACTCGTTTACTGCTCCTCCCCACCTCTCCAACCTCAAATTCTTGGACTCAAGTGATTCTCCTCCTTTAGCCTCCAGAGGGCCTAGGAAAAAGTATGATGTAAGTCATTATGGGAGACTGGAACTTGGATGGTCCTGTCTTAAATTGATTTCATCATGTCCTGGGGCAATTTGAAACTGGGGCAATTTGCCAGAAATACCTCGGGAAGCTTGTATGTGCTGTGAATATGTTAGTTTTTTAAGTCTTGGGCTTATTAATAGGTGAATGAGATCTTATTTTTCAAACTGAAGTTGGGTGCCTACCGAGGAGGTGTGGGGCAGGTTGGCAAGTACAGGCTGGCTAAATTCTCAGGGGGTACCAGGTGCTGATCTGTTTGCTTTTGATTTGAAGGCATTTGAACTGCTGCTTCAACTGCAGGTGCTAGTGAGGGTTGTGGCAGTCTTTCGTTGGGTTTTATGGGCGTGTTTTCTTTGCTGTTGTAAATGTTCAGGGCTCTGATTATTTATGGAACTGCCTTTCAGAGTTTTAGGAGTCTTAGGTTTTATCCAGCTTGAGCAATGAGGAGGATTTAGGAGGCTGAGAATAGTTTTTACAACATGACTGAGGAAGAAAGATTTGGGAATACTTGACTGCCAGCCATTACCAGTTTCCCTGGGCTGCTTTTAACACCTGGGGACATAGTATTTGTATATGGATTTATAATCCAGATGTCCTCCCTAAATCCATGCAGGTATGTGCCACTATAACTGAACTCCAGGGAAAGATTTTCTGACTGTTGATATCTATTCCTTAGGGGTGGTGGTGCTAGGGTTGAGGTTCCTTGGGAAGAGGAGGGATCACCTTTCAACCTGACTGTTCTTTAGTGCAGTGGGAAGACGTTGATCGCTTTTTCCCAGACTCTTCTTCCCAAGGTGAATCTCAAGATCACAGTTAATGGCTATATTGATTTCAGAGTGTATTTAGAAATTTGTGACTGCTAAAAAGTCCCTCATTTGCTGTTTGAGGACTCTCAGGTTAACATAAATGTATAGACGTGATTCCAGTGGTTTACACAATTATATTTGGCATTGAAGGCTTGCCTCTTGCCCATCTCATTGTTTGTCAGATGTTTTGTACTGATCCACAGTAAGAAACCTTTTGTAATAGACACAGCATAACAGAAACAAGTCTCCGAAAGTAGTCCTCACTTTCCTGGGTACCATGTCTTCCACTTTGTAGTTTGCTGCTGTTTCACTGAGCATTTTGGTATGTGTGACCAACTGCCTTAATTCACAACCAGCTTAAAACCCTTGGCTCTGGGCATCAACACCTGGCACAAGGTAAGTATGGACGTTTCATGAAGGAAGTGAGTGGATAAAAGGTAGCTTGAATAAGTTTTCTTTTTTGTTTTTTTTTTTTTTTGAGACACTCTTATCATGTTGCCCTTGGTAGAGTGACGTGGTGTCACAGCTCACCGCAACCTCAAACTCTTGGGCTTAAGCGATTCTCTTGCCTCACCCTCTTGAGTAGCTGGGACTAAAGGCACCCATGACAACTCTTGGCTATTTTTTTGTTGAAGTTGTCGGGTTTTTTTTTTTTTTTTTTTTTTTTTTTTTTGCAGGTCTGTGCAGGGTTCATAACCACGTGCCTTGGTGTATGTGGCCGGCACCCTAACTATTGAGCTATGGGTGCCAAGCCTTAGAATAAGTTTTTAATATTTTTCATAAAAAGCTGCCTGTTTTCCCTCCTTTTGGGCCTTTAGTCTGTCAAGAATTAAGGTGTGGTGGTTAATAACAAGCAGGACTTTGGGGCCAGTGAGATGTAGGGAGAATGCTGGCTTTATCACTAGTGGTCTGCCTTCTTTGGGCCCTGTTTGCAGACTGTGGTGAGCAGGGGATGCCTGGCACACATGCTGAGTTCGTGGGTGTGAGCTATTAGGTGTGCTCATCATTTCTCAGAGTCTCTGAGGTCTCTTTCCTGGGTTCGACACTATCCTCCAGCCTCAGTTTCTTCCTGTCTCCTCTGTTCTCTAATTTTGTAGATTTCAGATCTCCTGCACATTAGAATCAGCCATGGGTGGGCTGTACCCCAGGAAAACTAGATGGACCTCCTTGGAGTGGGCCTAAGTCACCAACATTCTTCAAGCTTTACTAGCAGAGAACCACTGTCCAGGGATCCACCTGGGCAGGTGGTTTTGGGTTCCTTGGAGCCAGCCTCGAGGCTAAGGGCAGCTGGTGCTGTGAGAAGACTCAGCTCTTCCTCTAGGGCTCCCACCCAGTTGGAGTCCTCAGGCTTTGAGGAAGTCTGAGCATGGTCATCACTTTCCTCTAGGGCAGGGCGTTTTACCTGGCTTGGCAGGAGGAACTCGGCACTTCAGGGTGTGGTTGGTTTTGGTTCACCAGGAGTGACCCAGCCCCTGTGCCCAGGAGACATCTTCCTGGTTGAGCTTGGTCACCTTGGAGGAGGTTTTACATACAGATAGATGCCCCACCTACACACACATGCTGAATCCAAAGGTCTGGTAGGACAGGGAACCCCCCCACCCCTCTTCTCCCTGCCCCAAAGGCAAATTGAAGAATAAAAAAGGGCTGTAAGTCCTACCAGCTGCTTCTCTGTTTACATTTTAGAATTACACTGATGATAAGCATACTGGAGGGTGTGAGGGATTGTACAGCAAGGTACTGGTTTGAGTCTTTGCGGGGTTTCCTCTTCCTGGATATCCTGGGCAAGTGAGCCTGGAGCCTTTGCAACCTTTTACAGCTAAAGGGGACGCTGAACCAAGGTCAAGGCGATGGATTCAGCAGAAAATGGGAAGACCCATGGTCCTGGAGTACAGCCGCCACTGCATGAATCCACTGGAGTACTGTTGCACGGAGCAGCTTACTGTCCATGTTCCTACAGACCCAAATCTTATTCATTCCAGAGTCAGAAGTTACACTTTAAAAAATGCTTGTATGTATGCAGATGCACTGCATTTGAGAAAAACATTATACAAAAGGGACCACACACAATCAACAATGCACTTTCATTTCCCACTTAAAATAGGTCAGAGCCCTTTCTGTTACTGGCATGGGCTTGGGGGCAGTGGCTCACGCCTGTAATCCCAGCACTCTGGGAGGCCAAGGTGGGCGGATTGTCTGAGCTCACAGGTTTGAGACCAGCCTGAGCTAGAGTGAGACCCTTTCACTGTGATGGGAGGCTGAGACAAGAGAATCACTTGAGCCCGAGAGTCTGAGGTTGCTCTGAGCTATGATGCCACTGCACTCTACTAGGGGTGACAAATCATGAAAAAGGGCCACTGATCACTGTTACCAGTAGTCTACCAGGTGGGATTGAGGCTTGGTTGGCAGAGCTGGCTCATGGCCCTTGACTAGGAATTGGGCCACTGCCCTGTGCCCTTTGGGTTCACAGCAAGCTTTTGACCCCTGCAGGGTTCTGAGAGCAGTCTTGCCCAGAGCCTCCATGTAGAGCCTGGTTTGCCCCTCCCCGCACTATCAGATGAAGTGGTGGTGCCCTGGGCCTGCCCTTCAGGGCTTTGCCTCAGAAGTCTCCAGTTCCCCAATTGTGACTGTAATCTTTCTGTTACCCCTTGGCAGAAGACAAATCCACAGCTATGTTTGGCTCCACAGGCTCTGGCTTCTCTCCATTCAGGAGGGTGGGGACGAGACAAACAGGAAGTCGACCACTTGTGTCGGAATTTATGAAATGCCTGCAGTGGGATTCAAGGGGTTGGTGGCAGCAATCGGGATAACCAACACTGTTTGTCTTTTTTTTTTTATTATTTATTTATTTATTTATTTATTTTTTGAGACAGAGCCTCAAGCTGTCCCCCTGGGTAGAGTGCCGTGGCATTACAGCTCACAGCAACCTCCAACTCCTGGGCTCAAGCGAGTCTCCTG
>NW_003852627.1:784928-789831 GCF_000181295.1 Otolemur garnettii
TAGGCACCTGCCACAACGCCTGGCTATTTTTGTTGTTGTAGTTTGGCCAGGTCCAGGTTCGAACCTGCCAACTTCAGTATATGGGGCTGGTGCCCTACTCACTGAGCCACTGGTGCCACCCATGAACTAAGCTTTTACCTTAAAAAAATTTTTTTTTTTTTTTGAGACAGTCTCACTCTGTCAGGCTAGAGGGGCATGGCATCAGCTTAGCTCAGCAACCTCACACTCCTGGGTTCAAGGGATCCTCCTACCTCAGCCTCCCGAGTAGGTGGGACCAGAGGCACCTGCCACCAAACCTGGCTATTTTCTATTTTTGCTGGGGCTGGTCTCAAACTCCTGAGCACAGAGATCCTTCTGCCTTAGCCTCCCATAGTGCTAGTATAGGCATGAACCAAGTGAACTATATTTTTTCTTTATGAGAAAAATATAATTCTTTATTAAAGTGGTTGATTTAGGATATTAAAGAACACATGTTTTTGTTTGTTTTTGGAGACAGAGTCTCACTCTGTGGCGCTGGGTAAAGTGCTGTGGTGGTACAGCTCACAACAACCTCAAACTCTTGGGTAAGAGTGATCCTTTTGCCTCAGTCACCTAAGTAGCTGAGACCACAGGCACCCGCTGCATTGCCCAGCTATTTTTAGAGACAAGGTCTCACTCTTGGCCGGGCTGGTCTTGAACTCCTGAGCTCAAGGTAATCCACCCACCTTGGCATCCCAGAGTGCTAGGATTACAGGCTATTTAGAGAAAAGAAAAACCCAACATAGTACAACTAAACAAAATAACGCTGGTGGAGATAGACTGCCTGATTTGAATCTTGACTCCACCACTGAAGCTGGGTGACTTTAAGCAAACCCCATTAACTTCTTTGTGTCTCAGTTTCTTCATTTGTCAAATGTGGATAATGATAGTTTTTCTTTTGTTATGATGCTTAAATGAATTTAATGATTTTAATGCCTATAAAATCCCTAGAATTAAACCCTTAGAATAGCATTTGCAATCTAGAAAGCGTTATGTTAGTGTTTATTAACCGTGATAATAGATAAATACAACATGGAACAATCCTCCCAAATAACAGAGCCATGAAATCCCCTTTTATCCCCCAAATTCCAATTCAGGTTCTCTCCTCAGAGGTAAATTTCTGCTACCAGTTTGGCATCTACCTTCCTGGACCAGAGGTCAGCAAACTACTGCCCGTGGGCCAAATTCAAATTCAGCCCACTGCCTGTTTCTGTAAATAAAGTTTTACGGGCACACAGGCACTCATTTGCTGATGGATGCTATGTGAACTTTCATGTTGCCATGGCAGAGCTGAATAGCTGTGTCACATAAGTCACAAAGCCAACAGTGTTTACTCTCTGTTTTGAGAAAGTCTCACTCGATCGCCCTGGCATTGAGTGCTGTGGCATCGTAGCTCACTGCAACCTCAAACTCTTGGGCTTAAGCAATCCTCTTCCCTCAGGGAGGCCGAGACTACAGTAGGTGCCCACCATAGTACCTGGCTAGTTTTTCTATTTTTTAGTAGAGAAGGGGTCTAATTCTTGCTCAGGCTGCTCTCAAACTCCTGAGTTCACGCAATCCACCCGCTTCAGTCTCCCACAGTGCTAGGATTATAGGCATGAGCCACTGCACCCAGCCTCTTCCCGTCTAGTTCCTTATAGAAAATGTTTGGTGGCCTCTGCTCCAGACCATATCCCGTGTCTTCATACATATTTATAGTTTTAAAGAAGGTAAGTGGAATTTTGGACATTGCTTTAGCAGTTTGCTTTTTCCCACTTGACTTTGAATTGATGAGTTTCTTCTCTGTGCTAGTATTTCAGATTTAGTTATACCCTCATTTCTTAACTAGTTTCTTGTGATGTTATTTAGTTTGCTTCTGTTTACACTATTGAAAACACCTCTGAGGTGCACATCTTTTCTTCAAATGTGTGAGATTTCTAGATTACAAGAGGTAGAAATTCTCGATGAATACATTTAAAAATTTAATAGGGAAGATTATCTTCCTAAAAGGCCAATTTATACTACCTCCAGCAGTGTCTCCAAGTATGCATTTTTCCATACCCTCTCCACACTTGAATGCTGTTTTTTTCCTAATTATTTTATAGTTTAGTTTATAATTCTAAAAAAAATCCAAAGAGATTTTGGGAAACGGCTAAGTACTATTTTATGTTCAGCTGAGAGGATTCATAGCTGAGATTTGCTAAGGAAATTTTGGATACTTGGTTTAGTTAAGGAAATTTTGAAATAAAAGAGAAATCCAAAAACATTCTGCCGCTGTGAAAAAAAAAATTAAACTTACTACAAAAGTCATAATAAAAAGTTAGGTGCTCACACAAAGAGGGAATGATGATACATACTCCAGAAGTTGATAATTCATCAAGATGGATTCATCAGTTAATGATGTTGGAAAAATTACTTGGCTAAAAAAAGAGTGAAGCATCACCTCATGTACCCAAATATATTAAGACAGGTTCAAAGGTAAAATATAAAAATTTTAACACTGGAGGAGAATACAGTGAATATTTATAAGCATAAAAGTAGTTGGAAATTTTTTTAGGATAAAAGATTGATTATGAGCATAAATGTAAACTTTTGTTCATTACCAATATAAGCACATTTGAAAGGGAAAAGGGCCATCACAAATCTGACCAATCTAATCTCTCAGGGTGCACGTGAGCACACATACTTCTGCTTCTTAATGCCAATGGCAAAATTATATGCCAAACAGGAAAAATAAACAAAAGGTATGAACAAATAGTTTTCAGGACCAGTACAAATGACCCATTAATATATGAAAAAAAGGTTCAATCTTACTTGTGAAATTCAATTTTAAAAAGTAATGCTGTGTCCAGGCTCAGTGCTTGTAGCTCAGCAGCAGTTAGGGTGCCGGCCACATGCATGGGAGGCTGGTGGGTTGGAACCCAGCTGGAGCCTACTAAACAAACACACAAAAAAATAGCTGGGCTTTGTGGTGTGGCGGGCGCCTGTAGTCTCAGTTACTTGGGAGGCTGAGGCAATAGAATCGCTTAAGCCCAAGAGTTTGAGGTTGCTGTGAGCTGTGATGCCATAACACTCTACCCTGGGCGAGATAATGAAATGAAACTCTTGTCTCAAAAAAAAAAAAAGAAAAGAAAAGAAAAGAAAAGTAATACTGTGTTCCAAATACAGTTCTGAAAAGATAAGTGACTGTTTCTCAGTGCTGAGATGTTTTTTTGCATCCTACCTGAGAGGATGTGAAATATTTTGGAAGGTGAGTTGACCGTATCTATCAAGATGTTTAAAAATGGTCCTTGTTTTTGGTCTTGTAATCATGTTTCTAAACATAGATTCCAAGGGCATAATCAGAGTTGTAGAAACCGACTCTTAGGCAACAATATAAAGTGTAGTATTACTTGGCATAGAGGACAGAATCTAAAAAGCTAATGACAGGGACTGGTTAAACACATTTTTAGTTTTGTTAGGTGAAAAAATATGAAGCCCTTTTAAAGCACACTCTAGACCAGGAATGGGGGCTCATGCCTGTAATCCCAGCACTTTTAGAGGTTGAGGAGGGAGGATCACTTGAGCCCCAGAGTATAAGAGTAGCCATGGCATCATAGCAAGATCTTGACTGTACCAAGATTAAGAAAAATCAGCAGGGTATGATGTCACATGCCTGTAGTCCACTTACTTGGGAAGTTGAGGCAGGAGGATTACTTGAGCCCAGGAGTTTGAGGCTGCAGTGAGTTACGATGACACTACCACACTCCAGCCTGGGTGACAGAGTGAGTCCATGTCTCAAAAAACAACCCTCCCCCCCCAAAAAAAATCCTGGGGAGATGCATGTAATACAATGAAAAATATATACAGCATTATCTTAATTTGGCTGGAAACATGATTGGCAGCAAGTTCTCAATAAATGTTAGCTACTATCATTTAAAAAAATTATTTTTTTTACTATGAACATAGCTTCTACCATCATTATTGATCATTAAAACTCAAATGATCTTCCATTCCTCACTCGGTTGACAAATATCTGAGCATTCGGGGTCCCTTTCTGGCCACATTGGTATGTGAGCCAGTTGGGGAAGGTTGTGGGGGCTTTAGTCCCTGGGCTTCTCCCCACCCTGCAAGGAGCAGCAGCATTAGGACTCAGAAAAGCCCTCCTTCCCACACGCACCCGCCCCCGCTGCGCTGGCTCTGTTTCTGGCCGGGCACTGCCATCTAGAGGTTCCTGGGCCACAGGGCATCTGACCTTCCAGTCCCTCTCCCAATACTGGGCTCCAGCCCCTTGGGGCAGAGGGGGCGGGCCCTCGCATCACTGCATGCCGGACTCCTGAGAAAGGCCATTTGTTTTCTGGAAGCCTCTGAGAACAACATTACAGGGACCGTTCAAGATGCCTTGTGTTAAGTTTAGGTGGATTGAAGATTTTGGGGTAGTGTTTCTTAAAATGTCCTTAGCATTAGAGTCACCTGGTAGGAGACAGTTTAATAAAGATCTTAGGACTGTCCCGAACCCTGACACAGACTGTGCTGGAGGGAGAAGGGATTTTGAATTTCTGAATTTTAACACAAATGACTCTGATGCACGCTGATGATTGAGAACCTTTGAGCGACACCAGAAATACTTTACCATCTTGGTGATGATGGGCTTGGCACACACCCTTTGAGAATCTGATGAAGCCATAGATCCTCTCCCTAGAAAAATACACATAGATACATTTCAGGGGTTTCTGGACTTTTTGAGGTTCACTTCTGTGTCCATGGACTGAAGAGTCTCTTCTCTGACTTAACCTGAGGTTCAGATGAGGACACTGATGATCTAGTGTTTATTGGCCTCTCTCTCTTTTTTTTTTTTAAAGATAGAGTCTCTATGTCACCCTTGGCACAGCTCACAGCAACCTCAAACTCTTAGGCTCAAGTGATT
>NW_003852627.1:789851-792934 GCF_000181295.1 Otolemur garnettii
CACGATGCTGTCTAAAAGGGGGAAAAAAAGTGCTCAAAGTAAATGTCCTCAAACTGACAGAGGGAAAAAGTTGTTGAGCTGGTGGTTCTTAAATTAGTACACTTGTAAAAACTAAATTTTACCTTGTCTCAGGCCAGAAGAGCAGAAACACAGTTCTGTTTGAGAAAAATGAAAAAGACATTTTATAGAAAAGGAAGCTGACGCCCAGACAAGTTTGGGAGAACTTTGATTACCAATAAAGGAAGAAAATAGTACAGGAGAGGCTAGCTGATTCTCTGCTCTAAATGTATCTGAAAATATACATTTATAAAATGAAAATATACATTTATACATTTGTATTTTATTTTTTTTTTTTTTTTTTTTTTTTTTTTCCTTTGAGACAGAGCCTCAAGCTGTCCCCCTGGGTAGAGTGCTGTGGTGTCACAGCTCAGGGCAACTTCCAACTCCTGGGCTCAAGCGAGTCTCCTGCTTCCACTTCTCAAGTAGCTGGGACTACAGGCGCCTGTCACAACACCTGGCTATTTTTTGGTTGCAGCCATCATCGTTGTTTGGTGGGCCCGGGCTGGAATCGAACCCATCAGCTCAGGTGTATGTGTCTGGTGCCTTAGCCGCTTGAGCCACAGGAACCGAGCCTTAAGCGATTCTTTTCCCTTAGCTTCCCAAGTAGCTGGACTACAGGCACGTGCCACAATGCCTGGCTACTTTTTTGTAGTTGTCTTTGTAGTTTGACAGGCCCCAGCTGGGTTCGAACCCGCCGGTTCCCATGAATGTGGCTGGCACCCACCCTTAGCCACTGAGCTACAGGCGCCAAACTGCCTATTGGCTTCTTCTTATGGGGTTTTTGCAACTCCAGGCAGTGGGAACACCTCTTGCAAAGATCCTGGGTCAAGGAGTAAAGCTGGCAAGAAACTGAAGGAAGGCAGTGTGCCTGCACTCCTACCTCACCCCTGGAGGCAGGCAGCAGAGGGCCGGTGAAATGCAGGAAGAGCAGGCTCGGAGCACACAAGACTGAATGGATCAGCATAAAGGAGTTGGATTTCATTTGAAGAATGATGGAAAGCTGGGCCAGTGCCTGTGGCTCAGTGAGTAGGGCGCCGGCCCCATATACTAAGGGTGGCAGGTTTGAACCTAGCCCCAGCCAAACTGCAACAAAAAATAGCCAGGCGTTGTGGCAGGCACCTGTAATCCCAGCTACTCGGGAGGCTGAGGCTAGAGAGTTGCCTAGGCCCAAGAGCTGGAGGTTGCTGTGAGCTGTGACGTCACAGCACTCTACTGAGGGTGACAAAGTGAGACTCTGTCTCTAAAAAAAGAAAAAAAAAGAGAATGACGGAAAGCTATTAGACAGCTTTGGGGATCAGCATATACCCCAAATAATTGACAACATATGTTCATATAAAAACTCACATACTCATAGAGGCATTTTTCATAATAGCTCACGTGCCCATCAGTGGATGAATGGATAAACACAAAGTGTGTGTCCATGTGAATGGTACTTAGTCATAAAAGGAATGATGTGGTTCTTAATACTACAGCATGGATGAATCTTGGAAGCATTATGCTGGGTGAAGAAGGCACACAAGAAAGGTCACATACTGTGTGGTTCTGTTTACATGAAATGCCCAGCAGAGGCAGTTCTATAAAGAAAGCAAGTAGTGAGTTGTTGCCAGGAGAAGGAGGAAGGGGAAATGGGATGCGCATGTTGATGAGGGTGGGGTTTCTTTTTAGGGTGATGAGAATGCTTTGGAGTTAGCTACGTGGTGATGGTTGCACACCATAGAGAATATGTTAGAACCATGAACTGTACACTTTTAATATGGAGAGTTTAAATGTTATATGAATTTTAAAAAGTTGCAAATTATATACATACTTAAAAAGATACAGGAGTTAAAAAAAAGCAAGCTTTGAGGGGCATCGGATGTAGATTTTGAGAAGTCCCTTGGTGGTGTGGAGAATGAATGGAAGGGTCGTGAAAAGTAGGGACACAGGAGACTCTGGTTGTCCAGGCAGGAGAAGATGGTGACATGACCAGCATGGAGGAGGTGGGGTGAAGGAGATCTGTACCCAGGACCCAGGCAGGATAGATGGTTTACAAAATAAGAATATTTAAAAATCATTGTGACAGGCATAGGGGTGGGGGGGGAGGGGTGTGTGTGAACCAAGTTGAAACCTTAATATCCTTAAGAAATTTGCATTTCCAAGTTAAGAACTTTCTCCTTCATTACTCTGAGGTGTCCACCTGCCTCCACGATGGGGGTGTTGATTAGATTGCAATGACAGGGATGTCAAGAGAAAGAAGAGTTCACCTTTTAATCACCAAAAGAAGGTTTGTTTTTTTAGCCTGAAACAAGCCAATAGCACGTATCACTCCCTGTCATTATTTTAGGAGTGCATTTGTCTATTCATTTCCACTTTCCTCTCCCAGTAGCTTACTGACTCCATGAGCTGGAACGTGGAGGTTCACTGCTGAATTTCTGGCTGTGACTTTGCAGCTTGGGCAGTCTGGCTCTTGGGCCCATCCCCTTTTCCTTTAACCCTTTACTACAGAAGGATTTAAGCCTGTATACAAGAAGAGGGAGGATGACACAATGTGGCACAAGGCACCCCCCACCCAGCTGCAGCAGTGACCGATCCCACTTCCTTTGTACACCCACCTGGACAGCAACCCCCAGATACAATATCATTTTATCCATAAATATTTCAGTATGTGTCTCTAAAAGATTTTGGAAACTTTGTTTATAAAACCTAAAATCACATCTCAAAATATAGTAATTCCTCAATATCATCAAACAATATCATCACTCATTCCTTAATGTCAAGTACTACATATCTACCTAGTCACTGCCTAAATTTTCATTTGTTTTTATATATGTCATTATGTTTTATTTTATTTTTTTGAGTCTCACTATGTTGTCCTTGGTAGAGTGCAGTGGTGTCACAGCTCACAGCAACTTCAAACTCTTGGGCTTAAGAGATTCTCCTGCCTCCTTGCCTCAGCCTTCCATATAGTTGGGACTACAGGTGCCCGCCACAATGCCTGCTTATTTTTTGGTTGCAGTTGTTGTTGTTTAGCAGGCCTGGACTGG
>NW_003852627.1:794870-797882 GCF_000181295.1 Otolemur garnettii
AGAGCCCCCACAATTCTGATTCTGTGTTCCTCCCTCACCCCTTCTCAATTTGCTTCCATACTTCTCTCGGTCACAATCTTTCCTTCTCTACTCCCCACTTTCCTCCCTGTTCACTCTTCCCACTGAAGTTTTCCTGTCTTTGGAATGAGCAAGGTGGGACAAGGGACTCCATCTCTGTCCCCTGTCCCTGGTGCAGACATGGCTGTGGTCAATTTCACCATACATGGCATTGATGCAGCTATGGCTACCGTGAACCCCAGTGGAGGCAGGCTGCTTGGCAGCTGGCAAACTTTGCCCACTTGCCCCAGAGATGGGGTAAACCCCAACTTTTTGTTACCCTGCACGCTATTCCTTGCCACAGGGATAAGCTGCACTTGAGAAAATTTCTATTTGATAAGATAAGCAGTGACGGCTCGGCACCTGTAGCTCAGTGAGTAGGGCACTGGCCACATATACTGAGGCTGGCAGGTTGAGTCCAACCTGGGCCTGCTAAAGAACAATAACAACTGCAACCAAAAAAGGCCAGGTGTTGTGGTAGGCTCCTGTAGTCCCAGCTACTTGGGAGACTGAGCCAAGAGAATTGCTTAAGCCTAAGAGCTTGAGGTTGCTGTGAGCTGTGATGCCACAGCTCTCTACCGAGGGTGACATAATGACACCGTCTCAAAAAGAAATGCTGTTTTTGTATAGTTTCTCTCTCCTAAGCAATGTTACACGACTAAAACTTCACTAAGGCAAAGTGCACAAGGCTCAGTGTTGCAAAATATTTTGCAATCCCTACTCATCGCCTATTAACTCTGTGATTTTGATCAAGTTACTAACTTTTGAATTTCCTCATCTGTAAAAGGGGATAAATGATGGTGGCAAAGACTGCTCGCTCTTGGTCCCCCCAAGATTCCTTCTCTCCTGGTTTTTGGCTGGCGCAACAGGCTACACTGAATAATGACAGCATTTCCCATCCTCTCTTGCAACCACATGTGGCCATGTGACTGGGTTCAGGTCAATGGGGCAAAGGTGCATGTGGGGTGGGAAACTCCTCCAGGCCTATTTCTCCCCTTTCCTTCTTCCATTGGCCTGGGCTGTGAGTATAATGGCTGGAGAAGGAGCAGTCATCTGGAACAAGATGTCATTTTAGGAAAGGAGAATGGATGGCATATACCAAACAGAAAAAGTTGTTTTCCTCAATCTATGGAGCTGCCACACCAAGCCCTGGACTCCCTCCTACCAGATTTATGTGTCACAGAAAAGTAAACTTCTGTCTTATTTAGGTCGCCATCATTTCAGGTCTCTTATTTTTCATAATTGAATGTAATCCCAATAACTCACTACCTCACAGACTTGTTTTCTCTTTTTTTCTTTTTGAGACAGGGTCTGTCTCTGTTGCCCAGGCTGCAGTGAAGTGGTGTGATCACAGCTCACAGCAACCTCAAACTCCTGAACTCAAGCCATCATCATGCCTCAATCTCCCATGTAGCTGGGAATACAGATGTATACTATCACACCCTGATAATTTTTAAATTATTTGTAAAGATCTGGTCTTGAACTCCTTGGCTCAATCATTCCTCCCATCTGGGTCTCTCCAAGTGCTGGGATTATAGGACTGAGTTGCTGCAACCAGCCTACCTTATAGATTTCTTGGGAAGATTAAATGGGATATGGTATATAACTTGCCTATTGCAAGTCCAAATTGTAATGGCACATTGTAGACATCCAGTGAATGTTGGCTTTTTACCATTCACTGTTAATAAATGTCCCTCATCCTTATGAGAATTCTTTTTTTTTTTTTGAGACAGCCTCAAGCTGTTGCCCTGGGTAGAGTGCTGTGGCATCACAGCTCACAGCAACCTCCAACTCCTGGGCTTAAGTGGTTCTCTTGCCTCAGCCTCCCAACTAGCTGGGACAACAGGCACCGGCCACAATGCCCAGCCATTTTTTGGTTGTAGTTGTCATTGCTGTTTGACAGACCCAGGCTGGATTCAAACCCGCCAGCTCTGGCATATGTGGTTGGCACCTTAGCTGCTTGAGCTACAGGCACCAAGCCTCCTTGTGAGAAGTCTAGAGACAAGTTCTTCTGGGAAGAATAATGATTTCTTCTGGGAAGAAATCATTTCAGAAGAATGATTTCTTCTGGGAAGAAGAATGATTTACAAACACACAACTCACTTGTTCCACATTTGAAAGCCCGCTTTTCAAAACCACTTAGTTACGTTTATTCACCTAAGCGGTCTCCATTTTCGAAAAGATGTCTGGACTTTTTTTTTTTTTTTTAAAGAACCAATGCCCCTCGTTTTAACTTTGTGCTTTATAACTTATGGTTGGTCCATTTATCAAATATTCAATTATATCTACTATATCTGATGTTAACAGAAACATCAGTGGTTTCTAAGATCCTGCCTAATTTTCAGCTTCTCTGATTCTGAAAATTGTTGCCAATCTTCAGAATACAAACCTAAATTCCTAAGGAATCCAAGGGAAAAAGAGCAAGAACAGCAAAATTGAAAAAAAAAAAAAAGGAAATCATTACAAAGTTCATTATCATCAGGTGAAGAAAACAAAAATCAAGATGGTTCCTTGGGTGGAGGAGGCAAGCTAGTTGACTGGAGCCAGCTTTCCACAGAGGCTCCTGTCCAGAGGGAGAGTTAAAGGACAGAAGTTTATCAAGTAAGCTGATAGTTTGGAGCTGAGCCAAGAGAGAAGATTGAAGAACACACATCACCCCTGCTGAGGCAAGCTGCGACCCCAAGGAAAAAAACAATAGGTACAAAACCCATTGCAAAGTGGACAGGAGTCCCCCATGAGAACAGCTCGCAGTATACTTTCTACAAACAAGCGAGCCGAGTTCAGATCTCTTCTTCTTCTATTATACGGGAGAGAGCCGCTAAAACCTGGAACTCCTTTCCCAGAGAGGACCCACTAGTGTGCCATGGCATTCTTCTGCCAGGCATAAAACTGAACACATACTCTACCTGCAATTCTGAACTCCCAGCACTCCCCTCCACTCCCACCCTGAGGTCT
>NW_003852627.1:797942-799126 GCF_000181295.1 Otolemur garnettii
CTGAATCAGCAGCACAGATTTAAAGTGGGGACTGTGGTGCGAGGGAGCCATACCAGAGAGGGAGAAACTGTGCCCTGCAGCGTGGTGCAGTTGTGGTGGTGGCAGCAGGAACAATAGGGCTCACACCCCTGGTGATATTTTGGAGAAACACTTCTCATCTCTCTCAGCAACCAGAGGAAGCCAGGCCTCTACTCCAGTGACAGCCACGGAAATGCAGATTCCGTGAGCAAAGGGTATGCCGGAGACAGTACCTACCTGGATGGGACCCAGCAAAGACAGAGACTAGAATCCACGCACGCAGAGGTGGCATACTCCCAGGGTGGGGCTGAGTCAGAATTGCTGCTTTTGTGAGCCCAAGATGCACTGGCCCCCAGCAGAGCATAGTTGGGACAAAAGCAGGCATGGCAGTGGCATCGTCTCAGGGCGGGACATGAACTGAGAGCCCTTTGTGAGCTCTAACTGCGCCCATCTCAACACAGAGTGCAGCAGAGACAGAGATGCCAGCTCCATGAGAACTGGTGTAGTGACAGCAGCACAGGGCAGGGCTGAGTCATGGTTTCTGTGAATTCAAATAGTGCCTGGCCCACAATGGAAAACAGCTTTGACAGAAACGCAAATTCAGTGAGAATATAAGTGGCAGCAACAGCAATCTGGGGTGGGGCTGGAACAGTGACATTCCCCAGCTTCTATGCAGCACCTGAGGTAGCCAGGCTTTAGCTCCCCCTGCTGGCTGCTGGCAGAGTGCAGTGGCCTGGCTGAGGAGACATAGATTTCTCTGTGATTCAGGCAGGTGCACACCTCTGGTGCATCTGCTCATTGGAGGGAACTGGGCCACAGCCCTGTGGGGTTACCAGTGACTGGGTGTGACAGAAGTGCAAGGTGGGGAAGAAGGCATCAATTTCCCTGGACTAACTCACTTGCTAGGCAGGCCCTTCTGACTCCATGGAACAGTGGAACGAGCCACACTCAAGCTGCTAGCAGACCCCTCTAGCTAGCTAGTTGTTGGAGACCTTTTGAACTCTCCCATTTGAGACTTGGTGCTGACTGGGGCAATTGATTTGGAACTCGATCTGGGCCAATCACCTAAGGACCATCCAAGGTGGTACCCTGGTTGTGTTGTTGTGGAAAGGTTTGTTTTCCTTTTCCAGTTGTTGTCTATGATAGGTGGGGTGTCTTAGTTGCTT
>NW_003852627.1:811027-820432 GCF_000181295.1 Otolemur garnettii
TAGCCGGTTGAGCTATAGGCGCCGAGCCGAAAGTATTTCAAATTGTATATAAAACCAGCACATTGTACCCCGTAATTGCATTAATGTACAAAGCTATGATTTAATAAAAAAAAAAAAAAGAAAAAAGATGGTTCCTCTTGGCTTGGTGCCCGTAGCACAGTGGTGACAGTGCCAGCCACATACGAGCTTGGTGGGTTTGAACCCACCCAGGCCAACTAAACAACTGCAACAAAAAAATAGCCAGGCATCGTGGCAGCACCTATAGTCCCAGCTACTTGAGAGGCTGAGGCAAGAGAATCATTTAAGCCCAAAAGTTTGAGGTTGCTGTGAGCTGTTACGCCACAGCACTCTACCAATGGTGACATAGTGAGACTCTGTCTCAAAAAAAAAAAAAAAATAGGTTCCTCTTTAACATTTACTACACAACCACAAAAATTTAAAATATTAACTATAACATTTTTGGTGAAGATAATGCCTGATAGTACTCTACATTAATGTAATAATAATAATAATAATAATAATAATGGCTAAGTGCAGTGGCTCATGCCTGTAGTCCTGGGATTTTGAGAGGCCAATGTGGGAGGATCATTTGAGGCCAGGAGTTTGAGATTAGCCTGAGTAAAATAGTGAGACCTAGTTTCTACAAAAATATAATATCAGATGGATGTAGTGGCACCTGCCTATAGTCCCAGCTACTTGGAAGGCTGAGGCAGGAAGATTGCTTGAGCCCAGGAGTTTGAGGCAAGAGGATCGCATGAGCCTAAGAGTTGGAGGTTGCTGTGAGCTGTGACTCCGTGACTCTCTACCCAGGACAACAGCTGGAGACTTTGTCTCAAAAAATAAATAAATAAACATAAATAAATTAAAAAGAGATGGAGACTTTACATCTTAAAAAGAAGAAAAAATGTTTTATTTGATAAGTCTACTGAGTTGTTTGATATGTACACTAGAAAATAGTAAAGTGATAACATTTCCTAAGCTAACTCAACAAGCTTATTTAAGTAGCTGAATTATACACTTTTTGTTGTTGTTGTTGTTGAGACAGAGTCTCACTATGTCACCCTTGGTAGAGTGCTGTGGTGTCATAGCTCACAGCAAGCTCTAGCTCTTGGGCTTAAGTGATTCCTTTACTTTAGCCTCTCAAGTAGCTGGGACTACAGGTGCCTGCCACAATGCCTGGCTATTTTTTGTTGCAGTTGCATTGTTTAGCTAGCCTGGGCCGGGTTTGAACCTGCCACCCTCGGAAACCACTGCGCTATAGGCGCCAAGCCTGAATTATACACCTCTAAGTATGGTTTGAATTCTGGGATCGAGGAGAAACTATAGCTTCATTTACTGGAATAGCTATGTTTTTTTTTTAAATTAAGTTACGTGAAGTGAAATTCCCATTCATCTTCCCTCTTACTCTTGATTTATGAGTGATTATTTTTGTTTAGTCTAATTCATATCAAGGTTTTAGCTGTGCCTTCCTTAAGGACAGATACTGAATCCTTTTAATCTGCTGTTGAAGCCTCCATCCCTACAAAAATTGAGAAATGTTTGTGGTTGTTATTAGAGCATTATTAAAGTGTTTGGCAGAAACAACATCTAGTGAATTATACGTTATAATCCACACAATAAATAATAAATTACAACCCACACAGCACATGTGTTGACTATTCCCAGCCTCCTACCCAGTGTCTGAATGAGAGACCCAGGGCAGGAGGTGGAAGTGACAAGATTAATGAGTGGGTCAAGGAATAAAGGCCAAGAGAAGTTCTGAGAACAGAGTGCCAGAAACATCCAGCCATGATTCAAGGACAGAACTTAAGCCTGAATACAAAAAAGACCTTGCCTCCCAGGTCAGGGGCTGAAGTGGCCATCAACATCGATGTGATTCCAGCATGAGTGTTGTGGGTGCTCTTGGTGACCAGTCTCTCCATCGCCATCCACAGAACCCCGAACTGATTCAGCTGTCAGCTAGAGTAGCTCCCCAGGGCTGCCCTAACAAAGTGCCAATGATCAGATGGCCTGAGCAATAGCAATGTGTTCTCTCTTAGTTCTGGAGTTTAGAAACCCAAAGTCAAGTTGTTGTTAACTTTGAGGCAGAATCTTTCTTTTTTTGAGACAGAGTCTCACTATGTCGCCTTGTGTAGAGTACTGTAGCGTCGCAGCTCACAGCAACCTCTAACTCTTGGGCTTAAGCTATTCTCTTGCCTCAGCCTCCCAAGTAGCTGGGACTACAGGTGCCTGCCACAATGCCCAGCTATTTCTTGGTTGTAGTTGTTTAGCTGGCCTGGGCCGGGTTCAAACCCGCTGCCCTCAGTGTATGTGGCCGGTGCCGTAACCACTGTGCTATGGGTGCTGCACCCCAGGGAGAATCTTTCATGTGTCTGTCCTTGCTTCTGGTAGACGTGGGCATTTTTGGTTGATAGATAGTGATGTCCTTTTGTCTTTCTATCATCTTCCTTTAGTGCATGTCTTTATGTCCAAATTTACACTTTTTATAAGAAAACTGATTATTTTGGAGGCCTAATGCCCTCATTTTAAATTAATTACCTTTGTAATGACTCTATCTTCTGCTGGGCTTGGTGGCTCACACCTGTAATCCTAGCACTGTGGGAGGCTGAGGCGGGAGGATTGTGAGCTCACGGGTTGAAGCCCAGCCTGAGCAAGAGCAAGACCCTGTTTCTAAAAATGGCCAGGAGTTGTGGCAGGTGCCTATAGTCCCAGCTACTCAGGAGGCTGAGGGAAGAAAATTGCTTGAGCCTAAGAGTTTGAGGTTGCTGTGAGCTAGGATACTACGGCACTATCGATGGCCACAAAGTGAGACTCTGTCTCAAAAAAAAAAAGAGAGAGAGAGAAAGAGAGAGACTGTATATCAAGATAAGTTTGCATTCTGAGGTCCTGGGATTTAGGATGTCACTGTTGGCCCAGCAAGTGGCTCAGGACTTGAACCTGGCTCCCTTTGACTTTCCCATATACTTCACTGTGTCTCACTGAAGGCTTGAATTCAGTATCCATCAGTGTGAAAGGAGAGCCGCCAGTCATACATGAATCTTCTGAGAAGTTAGAGCAGGAAAGGATCTTTGCCGGAGTCTAGATGATGTGCTTTCCGGGTGAGCAGGCCATAGACAAGCAACCTTCCCACAGTCCCCTGGGCTTGCTGGCTGAGCAGGACTTTGGGCAAAGGCTTTTCCTGGGAGGCCACACAGCTGCCTAAGCTGGAATCTGGTTTTGGAACCCACTAACCATGTGACCTTGGGCAAGCCCCATGACTGCTGTGTGTCTCGGTTTCCTAATCTGTGAAATGGGGCTATGAATGGAGTCGGCTCATGAGGGTTAGAAGAGGGGATGTATTTAGGCTGCTCGGTGTTCATCTTTCTCTGGCTTTGCTGGGTCTGGACACTTGTTAGGCAAAGCGTGGAACTCTCCTTGCTTTTCTGGTTCTGTTAAAACAGTCCTTCCAGCTTACAGAAGATTTCTGACCTTCTACAAGACCTCCAGCAGATGACTTTGATCTCTTGTACGGCACCCTGAGTTACTGACGTGTGACTGTCACGCTGGCCACCTCCTGAGCTACATGTGCACCACACCCTGAACTGCTTCAGTAGAGGCCCCTTCCCTAACTCAGTGCTGTCACCATTTTCCATTTTGGGTGGCAGCCCATCTGCTTGCAGGTGCTCTTAATAAATCCCTGCTGTTAACTCCACTCAGCCTGGTTCTTCGCTGCCCTTCCCACCTTTCCACACTTAACACAGCTCTGTGTTTGGCACTTGGCAGGCGTTCAGCAAGGGTTAGCGGGTTGTCACTCATTTCAAGGCCATTCCTCCCAACCACACTCTGATGATCCTTGTCTTACAGGCAGGGCTAGATCCAGGTATGGGGGAGTTTGGGCTCAGTAGTCTGGCATGCCCAAGTTCCAATCCTGCTTTCTCACTTCTTGGATGTGTGACCTCGGGCAACTTGTTTCAGGTCTCTGAGCCTCTGTCTCCTGTCTTTAAATGGGGGTGAATGATACTACTAGCCATAGAGAGCCATCGTGAGGCTTGCAGACCATTCCTTCATTCAGTCAGCAAATATTTATCTCTGTCCTTGCTGCATCAGGAGTCTATCAAGAGATTAAAGGAATCAATGAGGGAATTATTCTGTAAGATGGAAGAAAGTGTTACGGGAGGACCAAAGCAGAGAATGAGAAAGAGGTGGGTTTTGTAGTCTGCTCCAGCTGCTGTAACAGAATACCATAGACTGGGTGGCTTACACGACAGTCCTCACAGTTCTGGAGGCCGGAAGGAGGGTACCAGGTGCCAGCATGGTCAGGTTCTGGTGCGGACTTCTCTTCCTGGCTTGCAGATGGCTGCTTTCTCCCGGTGTCCTCACACAGCTGGGAGAGAGCACATGAGCAAGCGATGTAGTGTCTCCTCTCCCAGGGTCGGGGAGACTATGACCTCATCTAAACTCAATTACCTCTCAGAGGTTCTGTCTCTTTATTCTGTCCTTTTGGAGGTTGGAGTTTCAACATGCGAATTTTAGAGATACACAATTCAGTCCAGACGAGGCAGAATGGGAAAGTGAAGAACTGATAACTTACAAAGGACATTTGTATTAAACCCTGGAGCAGATGAGGGTGTCAACCATGGAATTCCAAGATAAGGGCACAGAAAGTGCAAAGGTCCTGGAGCAGGAATGTGCCTGATGGATTTGTAGGACTGGACAGGAGCCAGTGAGGCTGGAGCAGAGTGGGGGGAGGGGATGTGTGTGGAGGCAGGGATAGAGGCTGCTGGAATGACTCTGGCCTGACAAAGAGGTCAAGTTTAACCATTAGAAACATTCCATACATATTTGTGGAGTGCCACTCTTGTCCCAGGCACTGTGTGGGTGTTGGGGATAATCCAGGCCTCCAAAAGCTGGGCCCTGCATTTGGGGACACTTGGAAACTTGAAGATGGCTTTTCTGGGCGTCCCTGAGGCCCTATCAGGGTCTACTTAGTTTGTAAAGAAAAGTGGGTGCTCTGAAAGCCTTTGGAAGCAGAACAAATACTCACTCTGTTGACATCTCGTGATTTATTTATTAGAAATGACTTGTAAGGGTTTCCTCCCCGGGATGGCGGGAGCCCGGATGCCTGGGGCTCTTTTCCCCCTGTCTCTACCGGCTGCTGACTCTGGCTCCCTTACTTCCTCCTGCAGCACTTCGGACAGAACTCTGCCAGCCTCTGGGGTGGACGCAGATAGTATATTCTTTAGAAATGCAGACATTTTTATCATTACTCAAATCTTTAAAATGTCAATCTATTGAATTTGGAGCTGGAATCAGATGGGGCCAAGGGACCAGCTTAATTCCTTCCCCCCTTCTATGCCCTCCCTCCCTCACCCCCACCTGTGAGTCCCCCTCCGCTCTGTCATCTCCAGCCGATTCTAGTTCTGGGCTGTGTGTGTCACTCAGTTTCTGATCTCTCTGTCTCTTTATTATTTTGGTCTCAACCTCAGCAATATTGGCATTGGGGCTGGATACTTTGGGGGTGTGCGTGTGTGCAGCATCCCCAGATCCTAAGTGGATGTAAGCAGCACCCCATCCCCTGCCTCCAAGTGTGAACCCCAAAGATGTCCCTAGGTATTGCAGTGTCCTCTGGGGGGCACCGTTGCTCCTAGTTGAGATTTAGTCCTTTCCCTTCCTCACCATCTCCCATCCACGCTGTCTCCGGTGAACACAAGTCAGTAATTAGAGGCTAAACTGTCCCCAGGGTTGGAGCCCAGGGCCACGTGCCATTGCCCTAGAACTTTCTCTGACTGTGGCCTGCCTTCCTAACTGCCAGTTTCTATGGAGGAAGCAGCAGAGCCAAGAAGAACTTTTCAAGCTGTGGGTCTACGAGCAACCGCCATCCCTGAGGGGATTAAACTGGGGCCTCCTGGATTTCACTCTAACCTCTGGTGAGCCATTCGACACCCACTTCTTTGCGTTTTGGATAAATCTAAGTGACAGTGGCCTCTGTGCTATGGCTGGGCTCCTAAGGTGACTCAGCAGGGGACTGACCACTGTACATCACAGACTCACTGGAACCTGCCTTTGTGGACATTTGTGCCTTAAGCCACAAGGATCTCCTGGAGTTTCTGTGGCTTGGGTTCTGGCCTCTGCCCTGAATTGGGATCAGTCACATATAAATCATCGGGTGTAGAAGAAGGAAAAATATCTTCTTTCATCTAGGTGCAGTCAGGTTGATTGAGCTCAGCTGTTTGAGACCAGCCTGAGCAAGAAAGAGATCCTGTTTCTACTAAAAATAGAAAAACTAGCTTAGCGTTGGGGCAGGTCCTATACTCCCAGCTACTCAGCTACTTAGGAGGCTGAGGCAAGAGGATCGTTTAAGCCCAAGAGTTTGAGGCTGCTATGAGCTATGATGCCAACAGTACTCTACCCCGGGCAACAGAGTGAGACTCTGTCTCAGAAACAAAACAAAACAAAACAAACAAAACAACAACAAAACAAAATGCCAAAAACTTCTTTCTTGGGGCAGCACCTGTGGCTCAAAGGAATAGGGCACTGGCCCCATATACCAAAGGTGGCGGGTTCAAACCCAGCCCGGGCCAAAAACTGCAAAATAAAATAAAATAATAATAAAAAAAAGAAAAAAATTTCTTTTCTTTACTTATGTTGGGTCCTCAGGCTGGGGCTGTGTAAGTTAGACCAACCAAAGACCAGAATTAGCCTGTGCATCAGCATGGCAGCACTCAGCAACAGTAACTCTAAAGGGCTGGTTAGATCGTGGACTTGACACCACATTTGTAGGGAAGTCAGGAGACAAAGGAAAGGACTTCTGCGCTTCTGGGTGGCAAATCGCAGGAAGGTCAATGTGTGGGGGTTTCGTAGTGAGGTTTGCAGTGTGACTCCTCCGGGCTGATGGGGGTCTAGATTGGTCCCTGTGGTGGCTTCTGTCCTTCCTTCTGGAGAGGGAAGGAGATGCCTTGACTACTTTGTGTCCTGCTTTTAGGTAAATAGTTCGAGGGCAGAGAGCGTTTCTGGTGTTGACTTCTGGAGCTGGAGCTTAAATAATCCTCAGGCCTACGTGGCATATTTCAGGGAGCTGTAGTCTGCTAACCCTCAAGGCGAGCAGTGCTGCCCTGGAAACCCTCACCCCTCTGTCCCAGTGTGGGACGGCTTGCTGCTCTGGGCACGCGCACTACACTCAGTCACTACAGATGCCACCCCCACAGCGCGCTCGCCTCTCTCTCCCTGAACCTTTGGCTTTGACCCCAGTTCCCGGGTGAGCTGTGAAGAGGCTGGTCTGACTTCCCCCAGCCCTGCAGGTCTCACGTGTCAAGCCCTTCATTTCAGAGGGGGCCGAGGTGTGTGTTGAAGAGGACAGAATGGCACAATCAAGCGGCTCTCACATTAGTGTGGACAGGAAAACCTGACTTTGAATCAGGTTCTACCACTGACCAGCTGTGTGACCTTGAGCAAGTTACTTCACCTCTCTGAGCTTCAGTCTTCCCTTCTACAAGACAGGGATAATAACACCAGTGGCATGTCTCGCATATATGACACTCAGAGTGGATTATTTTTTAACATTCCTTTTTCTTTTTTAAAAAGATATAATTTTCATACTACATAATTCACTCATTTAAACTGGACAGTTTAATGTTTTTTGGAGACATATTATGCTATTAATTTTAAAATCTGTAGAAAAATACATGTATCATAAAATTTACCATTTTGACCATTTTTGAGCATACAAATCGGTGGCATTAATTATCATCTGTAGTAGTCTTGTAATACAAAAAAAAAGTGGTTATTTTCTTGTTCTCTGATTTTAAAACAAATTATTAACAATGGGAAGAGAAGAATACTCTCCAATTTAAAAAGCATTATTTGAATTCGATAAAATGTTTCCTGTGTGAGCTGAATTCTGTGCTTGCCGGACAAAAATAGCACACCTCTCAGGTCCCACCGTCTTGCTTTTCTAAACTGTAAACACAAATAGGAATTCTAAGTTTTTAATCCACGTGAAATGACAGAGTGAAAGTAATCCAGCTCTGTTTCTTCATCACTGTGCTCTACTTGTTCACGTGATGCTTCTGTTTGAACTCGGGGAAGCAAAGCATCACAGGAGTGATCCCAAGGAGGACGCCAGCGACGCCCAGCTGTTGGGAACTTACTTACAAAAAACAAAGGTGGGGCTGGGAGCCCTGGCTCACGCCTGTGATCCTAGCACCCCGGGAGGCTGAGGTGGGTGGACAGCCTGAGCTCAGGAATACCAGGCCAGTCTGAGCAAGTTCGAGACCTCATCGCTACTAAAATAGGAAAAATTAGCTGAGCACTGTGGCAGACACCTGTCGTCCCAGCTACTCGGAAGGCTGAGGCAAGAGGATTGCTTGAGCCCAAGAGTTTGAGATTGCTGTGAGCTATGATGCTATAGCACTCTACCCAGGGTGACTGAGTGAGACTGTCTAAAAAAAACACAAAAACAGGGGTGGCGCCTGTGGCTCAAAGGAGTAGGGAGCCGGCCCCATATGCCGGAGGTGGCGGGTTCAAAAACGCAGCCCCGGCCAAAAACTGCAAAAAAAACCCCCAAACAAACAAACAAACAAAACCAAATGTGGGTGCCTGTGTACCTGGGAAGTGTTAGAATGAATTAACTTCCACATAGAATACAATGTATATTAAAGGGAGTAATAATAGTGTGCTGATTTGAAGCATGCACACACACACACACACACACACACACACATATATATATAATAGTTATTTTATTTAAAATTTAAGATTTGTTTTTAAGAGATGGGGGTCTCTTCTGGTGCCCAGGCTGGAGGGCCTAAGTGTACTCAGACCTCACTGCAGCCTCAAACTCCTGGGCTGAAGTGATCCTCCTGTCTCAGCCTCCCTAGCAGCTGGGACTATAGGTGCACACACTTCAACAGTAAGTGCAGCAACTGTTTAGAAGTTTTAAATTTAATTAATTTATTAATTTTAATTAAATCATAACTGTATACATTAGTGCATTTATGGAGTATAATGTGCTGATTTTATATACAATTTGGAATGCTTACATCAAACTACTTAACATAGCCTTCACCTCATTTACTTAACTATTATGTTAAGACATTTCTACTCTACACTTAATAGATTTGACATGTACCCTTGCAATATGCACTGTGGGTGTGGTCTTACTGTTTACCCTCCCTTCATCCAATCTCTCCCCTCCCCTCTCCTCCCTTCCTGCTCCTCTTCCCTCCTTCATCCTGGGCTAGAGTTCTGTTTTATCTTTCATGTGAAAGCGTGGGTGATTATAAATTGGTTTCATAGTAGTACTGAGTATACTGGATACTTTTTTCCCCATTCTTGAGTTTGTGAGACAGAGTCTCTGTCACCCTGGGTAAAATACTGTGGCATCATCATAGCTCACGGCAACCTCAGATTCCTGGGCTCAAGTGATCC